>NW_012103142.1:8545059-8547555 GCF_000951045.1 Mandrillus leucophaeus | reverse complement strand
AAAAGAAAAAAAAAAAGAAAGAAAAAGAAAATAAAATAACATAGCTGACCTGACAGGGCTGGTAATTATAAACACACTACAAGAATTTCATAATGCTATTGCAAGTATTAACAGTAGAATAGACCAGGCTAAGAAAAAAAATCTCAGAGCTTGAAGACTGGCTTTCTGAAATGAGACAGTCACATAAGAATAAAGAAGAGAGAATGAAAAGGAGTGAATAAAACCTCTGAGAAATATGCTATTATGTAGAGAGACTGAATCTGTGACTCATTGGCATCCCTGAAGGGGATGGGGAGAATGGAAGCAACTTGGTAAACATATTTCAGGGTGTCATCCATGAGAATGTCCCCAACCTAGCTAGAGAGGCCAACATTAAACTTTAGGAAATGCAGAGAACCCCTGCAAAAACTTCACAAAAAGATAATTCCCCAAGATACAACCATCAGATTCTCCAGGGTTGAAATTAAAGAAAAAAATGTTAAAGGCAACTATAGAGAAAGGACAGGTCACCTACAAAGGGAAGCCCATCAGACTAACAGTGGACCTCTAAACAGAAACCCTACAAGCCAGAAGAGATTGGGGGCCTATATTCAACATTCTTAAGTAAAAGAAATTCCAATCAAGTATTTTGTATCTGGCCAAACTAAGCTTCACAAGCAAAAGAGAAGTAAAACCCTTTTTAGACAAGCAAATGTTGAGGCAATTCATTACCACCAGACCTGCCTTACAAGGGGTCCTGAAAGAAGCATTAAATATGGAAAGGAAAGACTATTACCAGCCACAACAAAAACACAAGTACACAGACCAGTGACACCATAAAGCTACCACACAAACAAGTTGACATAATTACCACTAACAACATGATGACAGGATCAAATCCACATATATCAAAACTAACCTTGAATGCAAATGGGTTAAAAGACACAGAGTGGCAAGCTGGATAAAGAAGCAAGACTTAATAATGTGTTGTCTTCAAGAGACCCATCTCATATGCAATGACACCCATAGGCTCAAAATAAAGGGATAGAGAAAAATCTATCAAGAAAATGTAAGACTGAAAAAAGCAGTAGTTGTGATCCTAATTTCAGACAAAACAGACATTAAAATAAAAATTTTAAAAAAAGACAAAGAAGGGCATTACATAATGGTAAAGGGGTCAATTCAACAAGAAGACCTAACTATTCTAAATGTATATGCTGCACCTAACACAAGAGCACACACATTCATAAAGCAAGTACGAAGAAACTTAGATTTGCCTACAGTAATAGTGGGAAATTTCAATATGCTACTGACAGTATGAGACAGATCATTGAGGCAGAAAATTAACACAGATATTCAGGACCTGAATTCAACAGTGGACCAAATGGACCTGACAGACATTTACAGAACTCTATACCCCCAAATAACAGAATATACATTCTTCTCATAACCACATATCAGGTACTGTAAAATTGACCACACAGTTGGATATAAAACAATCCTCAGCAAATGCAAAAGAACCAAAATCATACCAACCACTCTCTCAGATCACAGAGCAATAAAAATATAATTTGACTAAGAAAATCAGTCAAAACCCTACAATTACATGGAAATTAAGCAACTGATCCTGAGTGACTTTTGGTTAAATAATGAAATTAAGGCAGAAATAAAAAGTTCTTTGAAGCTAACAAGAACAAAGATACAACATACCAGAATCTCTTTGACACAGCTAAGGTAGTGTTAAGAGAGAAATTTATAGCGCTAAATGCCCACATCAAAAAGTTAGAAAGATCTCAAATTAATAACCTAACATCACAACTAAAAGAACTAGAGAAGCAAGAGCAAAGCAACCCCAAAATCAGCAGAAGACAAGAAATAACCAAAATCATAGATGAACTGAAAGAGATTGCGACACAAAAATTCATCCAAAAGATCAATTAATCCAGGAGTTAGTTTTTTTGAAAAAATTAATAAAATAGATAGACTCCTAGCTAGACTGATAAAGAAAAGAGAGAAGATCCAAATAAACACAATTAGAAATGACAAAGGGGATATTATCACTGACCCCACAGAAATACAAAGAACCGTCAGAGACTACTATGAACACCTCTGTGCAAACAAACTGGAAAATCTAGGAGAGATGGATACATTCCTGGACACATACACCCTCCCAGGACTGAACCAGGAAGAAATTGAATCCCTGAACAGACGAATAACAAGCTCTCAAATGGAATCAGTTATAAATAGTCTATCAATAAAACAAAGCACAGGACCAGAGGGATTCACAGTCAAATTCTACCAGATGTACAAAGAAGAGTTGGTACCATTCTTACTGAGACTATTCCAAAACAATTGAGGAGGAAGGACTCCTCCCCAACTCATTCTATGAGGCCAGCATCATCCTGATACCAAAACCTGGCAGAGACACAACAATAACCAAAAGGAAAAGTTCAGGCTAATATCCCTGATGAACACTGATGCAAAAATCCTTAACAAAATACTAACAAACCAAATCCA
>NW_012103142.1:8509433-8543844 GCF_000951045.1 Mandrillus leucophaeus | reverse complement strand
ATAAATGGTGCTGGGATAACTGACTAGCCATATGTAGAAGATTGAGACTAGACCCCTTCCTTACACCATATACAAAAATCAACTCAAGATGTATCAAAGACTTAAATGTAAAATTCCAAACTAGAAAACCCTAGAAGACAACCTAGGCAATAGGACATGGGCCTATTGGACATAGGCATGTCCTGCTGGACATAGGCACGGGCCATAATTTCATGATGAAGACACCGAAAGCAATTGCAACAAAAGCAAAAATTGACAAATGGGATCTAATTAAACTAAACAGCTTCTGCACAGCAAAATAAACTAACAGAGTAAACAGAAAACCTACCAAATAGGAGAAAATATTTGCAAACTATGCATCTGACAAAGGCCTAATAATATCCAGCATTTATAAGGAACTTAAACAAATTTACAAGAAAAAACCAAACAACCCCATTAAAAAGTGGGCAAAGGACATGAACAGATACTTTCCAAAAGAAGACATACGTGTGCCCAACAAGCATATAAAAAAAAGCTCAACATCACTGATCATTAGAGGATTGCAAATCAAAACCACCATGAGATACCATTTCACACCAGTCACAATGTCTATTACTAAAACGTCAAAAAATAACTGATGCTGGCAAGGTTGCAGAGAAAAGGGGATGCTTATACACTGTTGGTGGGCGTGTAAATTAGTTCAACCATTGTGGAAAGCAGTGTGGCAATTCCTCAAAGAGCTAAAAACAGAACTGCCATTCAACCCAGCAATCTCATTACTGGGTATATACCCAAAAGAGTGTAAATTATTCTACCATAAAGACACCTGCATGCATATGTTTGTCGCAGCATTATTCACAATAGCAAGGACATGGAATCAACCTAAACGGTAGATTGGATAAAGAAAATGTGGTACATATACTCCATGGAATACTACAAAGCCATACAAAATAATGAGACTATGCACTTTGCAGGAACATGGATAGAACTGGAGGCCAGTATCCTTAGCAAACTAACTCAGGAACAGAAAACCAAATACCACATGTTCTCACGTATAAGTGGGAGCTAAATGATGAGAGCACATGGACACAAAGAGGGCAACAACAGACACCAGGGCATACCTGAGAGTGGAGGATGAGAAGAAGGAGAGGAGCAGAAAAAATAACTGTTTTGTACGAGGCATAATACCTGCATGACAAAATAATCCATACAGCAAACCCCTGTGATACGAATTTACCTGTAGAACAAACCTGCACATGTACCCTTGAATGTAAAATAAAAGTTAAAAATACTTAAAAAAACTGGGACCCTGCTTATCACTGTGTACACAGATTAACTCAGGATGGATGAAAGACTTAAATCTGAGACCTCACCCTATAAAAACCCTAGAAAAAGATCTAGGAAATACCC
Source organism: Mandrillus leucophaeus (assembly GCF_000951045.1). Taxonomy (NCBI): domain Eukaryota; kingdom Metazoa; phylum Chordata; class Mammalia; order Primates; family Cercopithecidae; genus Mandrillus; species Mandrillus leucophaeus. The sequence goes on along the minus strand of NW_012103142.1, from coordinate 8,542,455 downwards.
TTTTGGACATTGGCCTTGGCAAAGAATTTATGACTAAGTCCTCAAAAGCAATTGCGACAAAAACAAATATTGACAAGTAGGACTTAATTAAACTAAAGAGCTTCTGCACAACAAAAGAAACTATCAACAGAGTAAACAGACAACCTGCAGAAAGGGAAAAAATATTCACAAAGTATGCACCTGACAAAGGTCTAAAACAAATCAACTAGTGAAAAACAATTTCATTATAAAGTGGGTAAAGGACATGAACAGACACTTTTCAAAAGAAGACATACATGTGGTCAAGAAACATATAAAAAATGGTCCACATCACTAATCATTAGAGAAATACAAATAAGAACCACTATGAGACACCATCTCACATCAGTCAGAATGGCTATTACTAAAAAGTAAAGAAACAACAGATGTTGGCAAGGTTGCAGAGAACAGGCAATGCTTTTACACTGTTGGTGGGAGTGTAAATTAGTTCAGGCACTGTGGAAAGCTGTTAGGAGATTTCTCAAAGAACTAAAAATAGAACTATCATTCGACTCAGCAATATAATTACTGGGGATATACCCAAAGGAAAATAAATATTCTAACAAAAGGACACCTGCACTCGCATGTTCATCACAGCACTATTCACAATAGGAAAGGCATGGAATCAACTCAGGTGCTCATCAGCAGTGGATTGGATAAATAATGTGTGGTACATATGTGCCATGGAATACTATACAGCCATAAAAAATAAAGAGATTATGTCCTTTGCAGCAACATGGATGCAGCTGGATGCCATAATCCTAAGAGAATTAATACAGAATCAGAAAATCAAATACTGTGTGTTCTCACTTATAAGTGGGAGCTAAACACTGGGTATACATGGCATAAAGATGGGAACAATAGATGCTGGAGACTACGAGAGGGATGGAAGGAGAGGGGCAAGGGTTGAAAAACTACCTATTGGGTACTATGCTCACTACCTGGATGATGAGTTCAATGATCATGCATCAGCATCATGCAATATACCCTTGCAACAAACCTGTGCTTGTACCCTCTGAATCTGAAATAAAAGTCGAAATAAAAAAATAGAACTTCTTCTTTTTGTTCCTCAAAGATGGACTGCGCTACACCAGTATAATAGTAGTGAGTTCCTGGACACAGGGATATCCTAGTCTTAGCATCTTCTCAAGGACAGAAATAGATTATTCCAGTGCCATCATGGTTTCCTCTGTGTCCATGGACAAGGATTCAAATGTTTTACAAAATAAAGGAAATGTTGGTTTATAAACATTCATCATGGGCATAGTCATCAACGTTTCCTTTGGGTACCATTGTCCTAGATTGGGGATGGTAAACACATTTCATCCCATGTGCCCGTTCCTATGTGTTCGTGGTGGCTGTCTAAAGGGCTAGTTGAGTAGTAGTATCTTGCTCTCTCTGGGCTCAGCAGAGAAGCACATTGTGAGCTTATTGGCTATTTGTGTATCTTTTTTTTGGAGAAAATGTATACAGTATTCAAGATTTGTTTAATTTTCTTGATGATGTTCTTTGAAACACAAAAGTTTTTAGTTTTGTTAATGTCCAATTTATATGTCTTTTTCTTTGATTGCTTTTGGTGTCATATCTAAGAAACCATTGCCTAATCCAAGGTCGTTGATTTATACATGCATTATCTTTTAAAGTTTAGAAGTTTTAGTGCTTACATTTAGATATTTCATCCATTTGAGCTATTTTTTTTTTTTTTTAATACTATGAGTGCAGCGGTCAGGGAAGACTTTATCCAGGTGATGGGGCTAGAGTTGGACCCTGAAAACAGGGTGGATTTTTATTTATTATTATTATTATTATTTGAGGTAGAGTCTCACTCTGTTGCCCAGGCTAGAGTGCAGTGGTGCGATCTCGGCTCACTGAACCTCCCACTCCCAGGTTCAAGCAATTCTCCTGCCTCAGCCTCCTGAGTAGAGGGGATTACAGGCATCCGCCACCATGACCAGCTAATTTTTGTATTTTTAGTAGAGACGGGGTTTCACCATGTTGGTCAGGTTGATCTCGAACCCCTGACCTCGTGATCCACCCGCCTCAGCCTCCCAAACTGCTGGGATTACAGGTGTGAGCCACTGCGCCCAGCCATTTGAGCTATTTTTTTATATAGTGTGTGATAGGGCTCTGAATTCATATTTTGCATGTGGATATATTCCATTATCTAACACTATTTGACAAAAAGGCTATTATTTCCCCCATTGAATTGTCTTAGCACCCTTGTTGAGAATCAGTTGACCATAAATGTAAGAGTTTGTTTCTGGACCCTCAATTCTATTCCATTGATCTATATGTCAGATATGGATGACTTTTAAGTTTTCTCCCAAATTATTGAATTCTTGAATTTTCTACATAGATTCCTAGTAGGTCACATTAGATATTTTTTTCTTTAATATGTCTACAAGGTAGAATCTACCAACGCCTTGATAAAGTTTGTGATAGGCAAATTGATGCTTACTTGATAAAACTTTGGAATGCTTCTGCCTGCAACTAACTGAGCTCTTGACTAAAATTGGCTTAAGAAATATGGAAGCTTAATTGTTCCTTGTCACAGAAAATCTAGAGACTGGTGGTTCCATACCCCATTCCCACTGGTTTGGAGTTGGTTTATTTAACAGCTCAGGGCTCCAGTCAGTATCTCTGCAATTCTTGTGACCCTTTCCTCATGTTGCAAGATCATTGCCACGGGTTCAAGCATCAAGGCCTCACATAATAGCATCCAAGGAAGGAACAATGGGGGATAGTCTCACAGATTTCTCTCTTCTATTAAGAAGAAAACTCTTCTAATGGGCTAGTGTCCCACCTCATGTGGCCAGGATTGAGTGACATAGTTACCCGTAACCACAGAAATGTTGGAACAGTGCCCACTCTTAACTCTTAGAAATTAGACAAGGAGGGGAAGGGAGAGAATGGATGGAGAAGACAACTACCGTCTACTCCCTGGCTTGGAGAGTTGAAGGGATGGGTGTCTATGTTGGGTGCCAGGGATAGGTGAGATTCTACAGGGTTGAGAGCTGGAGCCAGTGGCTCTGCCCTGAGCCAATAATCTGAGTCAACATTTGAGATGGAAAGGGCTGGAGATGTATGGGAAAGACGTTGTTCTAAGCCACAAAGCATGCAAGAAAACTTAGAAAGAACACCAAATCTTTCAGCCCAGAGGCAGGGGGTGAACTGGTGGAACATAATCAAGAGATCCAAGCCTGACAGCCAAGAGTAAAAACCAGTAAAGCTCAACTAGAGCAATTCCTTAGCACCTCAACTGCCACAGAGGCTGGTTTTCATGAGCTGACAGGCACAGGGCATATGCAGATAGCCCTGGGTTAAAGACCCAGGATTTAGGCATATCATTTGTGCTTAGTGTTATGTCAGACAACAAAACGATATTTAGGGCTGTCTCCTGCCTTCAAGGACTTTTGATCTTATCATTTATCCAGAGAACATGACTGACACCTGTGAAATGGAGCAAACATTCCTGTGTCAGACTGGTTCTCAGTGCAACATGAGTTCATGCCCCGCCTCAATGTTCTAGGTCAGGGGAAGCTAAACTCCTGCAGGAGTGACTCTTAGCACCAGGGGTAATGCCCATGATTATCATAATCATATTCACCATATTCATCATGGGCATAGTCACTGACATTTATTCAGTACTTATATGTGGTAGACACAATTCTAGTTTTTTTTCCCTGTGCTTATTAAAGCTTCCAACATCTCAATGGAGCACATACTTTTATTTTCATCCCTGTTTTATATGTGAGGAAAAAGTTACTGAGAGGTTAATTAGCTTTCTCAAGGTCTTGTACAGCAAGGAAATGGTGGGTCAGGCATTAAAACTCAAGCATTTGGATGCTTTAGCTAAGGGCAGTGCAGCACTGCTTCCCACCTATCAACACTTTGCTGTGGAGGAGATTCCTGTATTTGCCTGAAAAGGTGGGGTGCACTGATGCTAGAGAGGTGTGCTGATCCTGTGCTGGGTGGTCCTGCCCTCTCCGTGCCTCAGTTTTTACATGTATGAAATGAGATGGTCCCCTGACATCCTCTAGACCCTGTGGCACAGAGGTTTGTGGACAGTCCTCTGGAAAGCAGGGCAGTCATGGCTGGTGCTTGGTAGAAGTTTCAACTCCCTCTGGCGCTTAAATCGTAGCTTCACGGAATCCTCACAGACACAGTGACAATGAAGATCCAGTAAAAACTCTGAAACATCTCAAACGCTGTTGACAGGAGCAAAGCAAAGAGGATTCCCTGTGGGAGGATCAGGCGAGGGGGAAGGAGGTGAAGGATTTGGAAACAATGTGTCTCTCATGATTCCTCTTCCTCAGGAAGAGGCAGGGAGTGTGAACAGGTCAGTTCATTAAAACTATTTACTGCATTGATTTCCGTTGCTTTGATGAGGAAGAGTTCCAACAGGAGATGCAAATTGCCTTGGGACCTGCAAATCCTGCTAGCTCAGCCCTCGCATTCTCAGACCTGAGCAACCAGTGTGCTGACTACTCCCCTGATGAATAAATGTTTCTGAGTTTTAGTGTGAACGGGGAGAAGAGCCCAGGGCCGTAGGGTGATGCAATTTGGCCATGTGATGTTGGCCTTGGAAATCTTCACTGGTGAAGATATCAGCTTCCCAGTCTGTGGTCCCAAAAGCCTGCCTCCGGCAACATGCTTCTGTGCGTCAGACAGCTGGCTCCACCACTGAGCTTGAGGAAGTTACTTAACTTCTGTAGCCTCAGTTTCTTCATCTGTGAAATGGGAAAAATAGTAGTACTTATCTCCTAGAATTACTATGAAGGGTAAATGAGTTACTCTGTGTGAAGCACCTAGAACAGTGACTGGTTCGTGGTAAAGTGCTATAGAAATGTTAGTTCTCTGATGTTTTCTGGCCAGACTAGAAGCTTCCTAAGGTCAGGGATCTTGACTACCAAGTATAACATCACACCCACAGGGCCTAGATCTATAATAGAGCCTCAACATATATCTGCCATATGACTGTTGAATGAATGAGCGTGCTTTGCAAACTGATAAATACAAATAGGAGTCTGGCAGTATTATTATTTATTATAAGTCATTGTTGCCCTGTTTTCCTTGGGCTTCTCCTGTAGTTCAGAAGCTGAAGGGTACAGGAGACTTCAGGTCTGGTTCATTGGTCTGATGCTTCCTGGGCTCTTCAGGGTCCTGGGGGCCTGGGGTCTTTACGATCTCAGGGACCTAGCTACTAATAGGCACTAGTCAGGGACTTAAAGACACAGGTTAATTGAGAGGGAGGAGGCAGTGGCCCAGTATTAGAGACCTACTGCATGCCTTCGGCTAGAAAACTCTTTATTTAACTGAAGCAAGCATCTGAAATTCAAAATCTTACAGGGGTCATAGAGGCAACATAACAAAATAGGGCTGGGGGATAGTATTTTTGCTGAACCTTGTTTGGACTGGGTTGCTTTGAAACTCATGCACTTAACCATATTGAACTCACGATTATTCTTCACTTGCATCAAGAATTCTATTCACATTATCTCTCACTGCACTATCCTTGTGGTCCAGGCTCGCTTTTCCTAGTTCTGTTACAGACGTGAATGCAGAAAAATGTATTCCCACTGTTGGAAAAATAAGGGAACAGATGTCAGGGTAAGTGACACCTGATTCCCAGCCTCAGATAGGGACACTGGCACATTGGGGAGAGAGCATGGCTACCTCTCAGCTCAACCAATTGATGCCAGTCAATGACGTGCAGAGCTGTGGGACTGATGTTGCAGGAGCTTCCAATTTTCCAAGAGAAAGTAAACATCTGGACCCTTAAGAAAACCTGTTAGTATTTACCCAACAACTTAAAAAAAAAAGTTTTAAATACTCTGTGAGTTAAACAGAATAACAGTGCCCTCTTCAGCGGGCAGCCTCTAGTTTTTGATTCTGCCTGAAGGTGGGGAGATAGTTCAATTCAGATGAGGTAGTGCAGAGGACTCTGAGAGCAGCTGCTTCAAAGGGGAGTGCCAATGGAGTCTTCATTTGTAGGGCTCTTTTTCTTAAGGCAGTTTAAAGGATGTTGTGTGCAGTGTCTCACAGGGAACTGAGGCTTAGAGAAACTGAGGGGCTACCTTAAGCTACTTACAAAGGACATTGCCAAGACTCAAACCCAGGTCTTCTGACACCAAGCCAGGGAGCTCTTGCTTACACAGAGTTCCTAGGTATTAACAAACCTAGGGTTGTTTGTGAGATGAGAGACTGGTGAAAGCATGGGTTTGGTCTGTCTGTCCCCTGCAGGATGTGTGATCTTGGACATGTCACTTTCCTCTGAGCCACGTTTCCCCACCTATATAATGGGAACAACAATAAAACCTATTCCTTCCAGGGTGGTTTAAGAATTATATGAGACAATGTGAGAAAAAAGCTTAGCTGAGATCCCAACTCGAAGAAAATGTTCAAGCTTCCGTCACCGTGCGGCTCCCAGTGCCTGAATGTTGTATGCCGGTGGTATATGGAGGTGGATCTTGCACACTGGGTGGGGTTGGGGGAACCCACCCATGCCTTCCCTTAACAAATATTTACTGGGGGCCTATTATGTGCTAAGCACAGTCCCAGGTACTCAGGAGACAGTGGTGAGCAAATGGGGCTGATCTATGCCTGGTGGGACTTAAAATCCAGTAAGACAGGCAACCATTCATCAAATACCTCACAGAAAAGATATCACAACACAGAAAAGATTTCCTGACAATGTGTGACAACATTTGTGAAGGAAAACCTAGGGTGTTTATAGAAGAGGGATTGGAGAGGTCCTGACCCCTCTTTCTCATATATATAAATAAATATATATTCATATATGTGTGTATATAAATAAATATATATAAATATATATTCATATATGTGTGTATATACATACACACACACACACACATTCTGGGGTAAGATATATATTAAATTCTGGGGAAGTGACTCCTACATTGAGACCTGAAGAATGAGGATCAACAGGCTGGACACAGAAATAGGAGCCTCATTTTGTCCACGTTGTTTGGGATGTCTTGAAGCCTCTAAGTGCTGTGCCAGGCAGGTAGCTGACCGAATAGGGAGCTCCGCAGAGAGGTGCTGAGCTGGAGATGGAAATGTGGGAGCCATCATCACACAGGTGGACCCTAACCTATGAGACTGGAGGAGTGAAGAGCTGGAAGGAAGAAGCTCAGACAAAAGAAAAAGAGACCTGGTCCCTCCTCCTGGAGGAGCTTGTCATGCAGTTGCAAAGTGAGGATCTATACTTGGAACATGGCTAGAATCAGGCTGAAAATGGGCTCTTTCCCCCCATTCCTCCTACTCGCCAACTATTACCTAGTCTTTAGGGTCCAGTTCCAATGCCTTTCACCCAGTCTCCCCATGAATAGAGCCTGCCTTTCTGGTAGTATGTGGTTTGTTCCTCCTCATCTGAGTGCACACATAGTGCATGCACTGTAACTACTCCTACTTCCAAGCAGGTCTTCTTGGTCCTCTTTGAAAATTCAGAAAACAAAATGTCATGAATGTAATGAAAAGGATCTTTCTCTGGTGGGTGAAAATCTTAGCGTGACATTAGATGAAATTGCCACCATTCTGGAAAACCCATCCTCATGGTCTGGGCCTGGAGGTTTGGAGGGTCACAGATGAGAAAATGTTACAGCTGGAATCTAGAGAATTTCTGGATAAGAACAACCTCTCCTTTTATTCTTGAAGAGACTGATTGAGGCTCAGAAGTTTTAGGAGGCTTTCCCAAAGATATACGACTGCATCAGGGTCTAGGCCACAGCATACCCTGGATATTTTGCTGAAAAAGAAAAGCCCCAGAATTTTCTTATGATTGGCCTGGTTCTTCCAAAGTAAACTAGGTGGGAGAAGTTGCTAATAAAGAATTCTGGTTAGTTGGCAAGCAATGATTAATATGCCAATGCTCCTCAGTTGATCGTGAGTGTGAATTCACTTTGTTTGATCACATAAGTTCCTTGAGTCCCTTCACGTGCACCTTATTCTCTCATAGTGCCTCAAGACTTGCCGGCACATAGTAGGCACTCAGTAAAGAACTGCTGAATTAAATGATGCTCGCACCCACACGTACATCTCATCCTCCAAATTCTTCCCTAATGGACCGTGGTGACATGCTTTAATTAAAAGACCGCTATTAAAAATGGAGCCCTGATGAGTAAACATGGTAATATGTGATGGAGGGAATGATTCACTAGCTTCCAGCCACCAAAGTTTAATTAATCCACTGTAATACCATTTAATGTTATTGGATACTCACCATAGGGGAGAAGCTGGGCCTCTGCAGGGAATGTAAAGAAAGATAAGGACACTCAGCTTTCTAGGATTCTCATTGGCTGAAGCCCAGAGAGGAACATTTCTCCTTCAACTGCTTCCTTGGTCTAATAGCTACTCATTGGGTACTTTGGGTTCAATATTTGCTATTTCTGCAAAGTCTGGCTTTGAATGCACCATTGGCACCACACTCTACTTATAGAACCTGCTTTATTTGCTTCTTTCTTCATCCGCTAGTCTGTCATTATTCCCATCCATTCATCTGTTATATCCACCCATCTACGCATCCAGTCAGTTTGGAGTACCTTTCTTTTGTGCCAGGCACTGTTTAAAGATAAGGTCCTAGATGATGTGGTCGTCCACTTCTTCAGCTCCTACCGTCTTCTTTTTCTCTCCGCTGAGTGTCACATCAGCCTTCCTGTTATTCCCTGGGGTCTTGCATTGATGTTCTCTTTGATTGAATGCCATTCCACCAGATTCTTGCATGGTTCACTCCTGTATTTCATTCAGGCTTTTGCTCAAGTGTCCCCAGGAGTACTGCACTTCCATTATGCTATCCCCTTTACCCTGCTTTTTTTTTTTCTTTGAGCCACTTGTCACTACTTGAAATTATAGTATTTATTTACGTGTTTATTGTCTAGCTCTACTTTTAAAATGCAAGTTCCTTGAAGACAAGGATTTTCTTTATCTTTGGTGCTAAATTCCTAGCACCTTAAAGATAGTCCAGCACAGAGTAAGTGCTCAATAAATATTTGTTGAATGACAGAATGATAATGGCCTTAATTTTGCCCTCAAACACTTTACAGTGTATTTAGGGAGACAAATAATATTAAAGAAGATAAATAAAATAAGGTGGCCAGATAAATGGTTTCTGACCATCAGAGGACAAGATGATCACGTTTACTTGGAGGGGGGATTTCTCGGAAGGCGGGGAGCACTTAGATAAGGGTGATGTAGTAGATGACATGCCTGCCCCACCCACATCCACCTGTACCACCTTCAGGTTCACCTGCATCTGCCATAGACAGTGACTGTGACCACTAGCGCTTCCCACTCACCTGCTCAGGGTTTTGGATCTCTGGGTTTTTCTGGTACTATGGGAGTTTGCTCAGCTTAGGTACAGAGTGACCCAGAGAGGTTGGAAATTAAAGGCCCCAGAGGTCAGTAAATAAATATTTCTGCTTCCCTGTCCAGCACTGGGACAACTCAGAGGCATATTCTCTGCACTCGCTCCTGGGGGGAGTGAGTCCAAGTGTCCAAAGCAGTAACCCCCTCATACATGTGCCCTGTATTGGCTTTCCTCCCTTTCCCATCTCACTTCTCCACCTCCCTTGGTGTCTTAGGCTCACCTCTTATAAAAACACCAGCACCTACAATCTTGTCTCAGGGTCTGCCTTCAGGAAACCCAAACTAAGACAGTCAGTGTGGGGAGAGGCTACTCCAGATACCATGAAAAAAGTCAGTAACCTGTAGATTTCCCTGGGGTCCTGACTGTCCAGCAATCTGAGCCCCCGCACCTTGCTGGTGCCATTGACCACCTACTCAAGTGAGAGGGGAGCCTTTGATTCCTGGTGGCGAGGGAGGCAGCAGAGTGCAGGGAAAGTGTAGGGGTTGGGGAGTCAAGAGCCCTGGGTTCTCTCTGGGCTCTGCTATTAACATGCTGTGCACCAGAGAGGCAAGTCCCCTCTTTGGTTCTTAGTCTTGTCACTGGCCCAGGGAGGTGTTTGTGCTGTCTCATCCCTAAGCTTCCATGTTGCTCTGAGATGCCACACCAGCTTCGTGGTTTGCTTTTCTTCACTTCTCTTCCCTCCCACTCCAATCATCTGTATTTGCCTCTTGGTCTATTCCTGCAATGTCCGCATGCTGGGCCTAGTTCTGGAGGTCTGGCTGGTAAAATACCCAGTGTTAGTTTTCTCTAGTAAGGAAAATTGTTTTCTCTATGCCTGAGGTGTCATTATTGTTAATAATGATGACATCAATCTGCCTCATCAGGACCTGTGAGTGCTTAATTAAGAAAAATGCTTTTGTCATTGTTAGTAAATATGAAGTGTGCCTACTCAATCAGAATGACACCTCCAGACGGGTGAGTCCATTCCCTTCCCCACACCCCAACTACTTATTTGCAAATGAGCCCTTCTTCAAATGACAGTGTTTATTTTTTATTGATGTTTCAGCACTTCGACAAATACATTTTTCGATGGAGAGAAACATAATTAACTTAAGTCATTTATATTAATCACAAGGGGGGAAAATCATGCAAAACAGGGGTAATTTTGTACTGAACAAGGCACGATATCTAATGAATATAGATGATGCTGATTTATGTGTTTATCCAGAAAGCATCAGTGGGGGAAAAAAAAAAAACCAACACCAAACCTCATCCCACTCCCACAAAAAACAACAACAACAAAAAAAGCCTTCAAGGTCTGTTTAATGAGGCTTCCTCATTTGGTGGCATCCTGCCCACAGATTGAAAAATAAAATGACTTTTCAAGTGTTTATGGAGCTTGAAAAGCCAGAGAAATTCCTTCCCAGCGTGGGTGTCCTCTGCATGAATTCAGGGAAACGGGAATTACTTATTTCTGCAAATTCAGGCTGATGAGGCCTGGTCTACACAGGTGGGCTGGCATGGACTCCTTCCCACTGAAGGTTCAGGAAGGATTCTGAGGTCTGTCATTGCAGGATGTGGTCAACAGAGTTCCAGCTCCAATAGCTCAGATTCCCCAGCTGTGTCGACCGATGGAGGTAGATCCATTCGATGGAAGGTTGGAACAATTCACCACTGTGAATATGAGTGGTAACACTTCCTGTTCGTGTAGTTCTCTCCACCCCACACTTGTGAGTAAACTGATTGGTCAGGGCTCACAGATACAAAGAAGAAAGACTCAGGCAAGTGGGAGGAGACAAGGGAGCACCCTAGGAACATCATGAAGTCACAGAATGTTCGAGCCAGAAGCCCATACCTGGCATGAAACTCACCTCCTCGTTTTCCCACTGAGGAAGCTAAAAACCAGAGAATGGGAACAGTTGGCATTTGTTGAGCATTCACTATGTATCGGGCCCTGTTCTAAGTGTTTTTTGTGTTTTGATCCTCACAATAATTTTATGAGATAGGTACTATCATTATACCCATTTTACAGACGAGGAAACCAAGGCTCAGAGAAAGACAGGTACTTTTGCAAGGAAGGTCCCATGATAAGAGACTGGCTGAACTGAACCAGACCCCAGACTTTGGTTTTTTTAAACCCTTCATCCAGAGTGGGGGGAAGCTGGTCATTTGTGTGAATGAAACACCCGTGGGAGCTTTTATGCCAGACTTTGGAAACTTTTTAACAGCTCATACTGTCTCTTTTTGTTTTATGTGGTCTGTTCCCTTTGCTGCCACTAGCCATAAACATCCCTACAAAATCTCAGCAGACTGCAAGCTTGCCTCAGGGACGCAGAGGTGACGGTTTAATGAACTATGAGATGATACTCCAGGGGATCCGGGTTGGAATTATTGGGTGGAGGGAGTGAATGTGTGTCAGCAGAGGAGCCGGTACCCAAGGGTCCCAGAAGAACAGAGAGAGGCCTGCTCTGGAGCTGGTCTGGGACCTCGCAGGGCCTTGCAATAGCAGCCCCTGCTTATTTTTTCTGGTGGAAAAATTGAGACAGGGCAACCTGTTCCTGTCCACTCAGGTTAGTGGTGAGCCCTGCCTACCTGAATCCTTTGCCTGGTCACGATTTTTCCTCCACTCCAGGCTCTCAAATATTAAATAGTAGTCCTGAGGGGCAGTGAACTCTGGAGCCAGAGTGTCTGGATTCGAGTCCTGCCTCTGCCACTTAATGTGTGACCTTGGAGGAGGCCTCCAACCTCTCTAGGCTCAGTTTCCTGTACCTCCACCACCGGATGGCTAAGGATTAAAGAGCTCGATGTATGCTAAGGACTTACAGCAGCAGAGCAGCATATATTAGCATCAGCCATCATCACTATTATTATTGGAAACAACCCAAAGCCCATGAGCACTCACCTCCTCATCGGTGACCGCATGCAAGTCTTAAGCAAACACCAGATTTGGGCAGGTCTAGGGCAGTGGAGAGAGCAGGCAGGTGTCTGGTTCAGGGGCAGGCTGCAGCCACATCTGCCTGCATGCACACTGAGCCTCCTGCCCACTGAGCAGGCTGCAATTTGTCTCTTGCCTGCTCCGCAGCTCCCTGCACATGCCAGGCTGAGAGCGGGCACCAGTGCCAAGGCCCCATCTATCCTCCACTGCCTGGATGGTGGGGCTGGAGAGCACATCTGTCACTGTCTCCGGTGGCATGGATGACTGGCGTGTCATCTTTGACAAATGTCTGTGCTGGCAAGCTCTGTGCGGCTGTGGGTGCTTACAGATGCTGAAAACACGAACACAGAAGGGCTGCTCCGTACGCTGGCAAACACGAATGAGGACTAGGGCAGCTATGGATTGGAAGGCAAGGAAGAGGAGACAGCAGAGTGCAGGACTTGGACTGGGAAGACCTGGGCTCTGCCTCTCGCAATATCCTCTCTCTGCACCAGGATTTCATCGCCCATAAAGTGGCCCTAAAGGTCTCTGCCCTGTCTTCAGTGATATCATAGGAATCAGTCAAAATTTTCATCATACTATTAGCAATGATAGCTGCAAATCCTTGTCAAACACCTGCCTTGGGTCAGGCACTTATACATACACACACTTGCTCACCAAATTCCCACAAGCCCATTTTACAGATGAGGAAACAGATTCAGAAAAGTAACTTGTCTGGGGTCACATAGCAAGTGTCAGAGCCATCTTAGGACACACAGGACACACCTTAGGTGTATGCTGTAGGTCAGGGGTCAACAAGTTTTATCTATAAAGGGTCAGAAAGTTGATGTTTTACGCTTTGCAGGCCTATGGTCTCTTGCATCTTCTCATTGCTGTCATTGTTGTTTGCAAGTTAGACAATACATAAATGAGTGTGGGTGTATTTCAATGCAATTTATTTACAAAAACAGTTGGTCAGTGAGATTTAGCTCTGAATCTCTCAGGCCATAGTTTGCTGACCTCTGGTCTAGGCTTCCAAATCAAAGGAGATGATTATGAGAAAGGACCATTTACACTTCTGACAGGCAGCATCTGGTACGGTTCACATCACGGACTTGGGAGCCAGCCTGCTCGTGTTCCACCTCCAGTCGGGTCACTTATTGGTTGTGTGATCCTGGGCAAGTGACTTAACAGCTCCATGCCTCAATTTACCCATCTGTAAAATGGGACAAATAGTACTGTTTAGAACACAGAGTTACTGTGAGGGTTAAATTATTGATCATGTAAAGAGCTTAGAGTAGTGCCTGACACTACGATCATGAGTGCTGGGTAGATGTCACCTATGATCACATGCCAGGGGATTTTATCTGCAACACCTGAGAGTCGGATGCTCATTTAGATCATGGGCTGGGCAAAAGCTCCTGGCTCGGCTCTCCTGGTCCCAGCTTTCTTCTCTCCTCCTGCCACCAACACAAAATTATTTGTCGGGGAAGTGCCTGCCTTATCATTTGTTCAGCATCTCAGTGGCAATCCTAACCCCTCTAGGATGCCTGACACGGAAGAAACCTTAGGGCCTAGTCTGCTTCTTACAACCCTAAGGACCCTGAGGCCCAGAGAGGGGAAGCAACCTACTCAAGGTCACACAGCCCTCGGGTGGCAATTTCACTTCTTCTGACTCCCTGGCGAATGTCCTTCCCAAGTCAGTAGACTTCTTTCAGATCAGTTCTCCTGGCTTAGTGAAATGTTAGTCATTTTCCTGCAGGCGAGGGCATCCAGGCAGACATGGCTCCCTACTGCTTGGGGCTGGCAAACACAGGTGTGAAGGACAGACACTGGGACCAGCTGCTTTCTACCCACACACAGGCCTTGGACAGCCCTCTGTCCATCCAGACACCTGAGCCTAGCTCATCCCCAGCCAGGTTCCTGTCTCCTCACTGGCTGCTGAAAAGCCTCCATCCTCTGGCCCTTCTTGAGGAGCGACTACAGGTAATATTTCCTGGATAAAGCTGGGAGTAGACATTATGTAGTATATGTAAACACATCACCCTTGAGTCACGAGGCACTTAAGTTTTCTAGGTATTGATACCTACTGTTATACCTTAAGGAAGCAAACACACAAATAAATAAACAGTCCAGGCAGCTGTCCTGGCAACTACTAGCTAGGTCCTGGTGGTTCCTATTGAACACAGACAGTTTCATACAATGTTGAGATCAGATGAGGTCTCTCTGTGACCATAATGGAACATGAGAAATACAGGATATTATGAAGCTGCAGAAGAATGAACATCCCTTTCTTCCAGCTAATATGAGTGACCCTATTTCTTTGCCATTGACAACTCTAATCCAGCTTCAGACAGCACCAAATCTAGAACAACCCTTGCTTCCTAAGCCTTCTCCGAAATCCCTCAGCACCAGCACAAACGCTGTGACAAGCCCATCCTCACTCCCTCTTACTGAGCTGTTCCATGATTCCTCAGGGTGCATGCTCTCCCTTTTTGCGTGGGAGGGAGACTAACTCTGTTTTGACTATGATGGTGATCCTGGTCTTTGGGCACTGGACTTTATCAGCTTATTTATCGGGACTGAACATGGATGGATGAGGTAGAGGAGAAGTGTCAAATGGTGAGGTAGTTGGGTGGAGAATCATAAAAAGCCAATCTCTAATATCCTCTAGAGAATCAGATGCTTTAAATACATTAAGTAGCTCTGATTAAGTGGATCTTGCCACGAGCATTATTTCATTCTATTCTCTTAATAACTTTGATGGAGCATTAACATTCCCCCTTTATATACAAAAAAACTGTGGTTCTGCAAGCTTAAAGAAGTTGCCTGGAGTTCTCAATCTAGTAAGTGGTGGATCCAGGAGCCAGAGGTCTTCTGATACCAACTCGGTGTTGATGCTTTGATATAAGGCTAATCTTCAGTCTATGTAGCAGGAGGACCCTATGCACCACCTGGTTCTCACTGTTGACAGCACTGACGACCCTAAGATGAAAGATTTCTAGAATATGCCAACCACATGGTCAGAGTCAACAAAGGGGTTTTGGCAGCCATGGCCTCTCCATTTTCAGAGCAGGCACCAGTCCCCAAGGCCAGGTTTTCAACCCTCTGGTCTGAAGCATGCAATCCTTGCCGTTGGTCTTATCACTTGCCCGGGATCACACAACTGATAAGTGACCCAGCTGGAGGTAGAACACAAGCAGGCTGGCTCCCAAGTCCATGATGTGAACCATATCAGATGCTGCCTATCAGAAGTGTAAATAGCCCTTTCTCATAATCATCTCCTTTGATTTGGAAGCCTAGACCAGGGGTCAGCAAACTATGGCCTGAGAGATTCAGAGACTCTGATCACCATAGGAGATGGTGATCGGAGAGGAGCCCTACTGATTTGTTCCCTGTGACTTTGATCTTAACTTTTAACACTTTCTTAACACTCATTTCTATAGGGAGAATTCACAGAAGGGGACCATTTAACCTCATCAAAAGGTGTCTCCAATAAAGTGGTGGGGCTGAGCTTCACATTCCATGCCAGGCGTTTTGCAAGATGTGTTTCATAGGTGTGGGAGCTGACTAGAGTTGAATAATTTTTAGCAGGACAACTGTCACTTGGGGGCAGCTGACAGCTTGAGGACTTTGGAAGTTGAAAGGGGTTCATTTGGGAACTGTCTTCCCTTATTTTAGGAAAACTGCCAGTCTGAATCCTTAGGTGGAGAACTGTAGACCAAGTACCTAACCGTTGTTCTTGGAGAAAACGTTGAAGTCAGCCCAAGTCTGACTACCCATTCTTTCAATAGACAGAGAGTGCATCTGTCTATACACTCTCTATAGCCATGGAAATGTTGGTATATTTCATCAGTCTGTGCCTTCAAAGAATTAGAAAATGTCTTTTCTCAATAACACAGACCTTTGGAGTCCCTGACAAAGTGTGATTTCCGGCTGAGTCACCCACGCTGTGGAACATGTATCCAGTAGTGATTGTGGTGGCTTTGTCTGGGCTTGGAATTCAGCCCAGCTTTGTGGGTTCAGGTGTGGGGCTCTTGTGTGGAAGAGGAGACATCACATGAAAGCCATTATCCTCAGGTAAAAGAGCCTGCCTTGGGATGGGGGAGGGGAGGACTTCCTCCGTCAGTGGGTCTGCAGGTTCTGTTGGGTTCTGGACTCAGGGGATGGAGGGGTCTAGGGATTCTGATGTGAGAACGCTCAGCTGGCCTGCCACAGGGTGCCTGCCGAGGAAGGGCAGAAAGCCTCAGGTAAGGGCAGGGGGCCTGTGAGTCCCAGAGTAGCCATGTCCACAGGTAGCAGAAGTCACTTCTCTGTGTTGTCCTTGTTATCTCACGGGTGTTCAATGAAGCTTTGCTGAACACTCATACTCTGGTTGCTTCTACTGGATAATTAATACTGTGTCCTCCATTGCCCCATGGAACCCTGGCCTTCTTAAGCTGTTCTCTAGGGTATACTGCTGCTCCTAGTCTGGAATGATCCCATATGTGTGGCTGTCCCTTCCCTTTCTTCAAGTGTCACTTTTAGTAACACTTTCCCTGACCACCCTGTCTAAATTTCTAACATCCTATCTCCTGCTATAATTTTTTTCTCCTTAGCATACATCCCTAACATAGTATATACTTTCCTTACGCATTTTGTTTATTACCTGCCTTTCTCATTAGCATATAAGCCTCATGAAGGCAGGGGATTTTTGTCTGTTTTGGTCATGGTTGTTTTTGTCCTTGGGGTTTAAAACCCAGTTGGATGCATAGTAGGAACTCTATATATATTTGTTGGAGGAATAAACAAATTTCTTCCATTTCTATTTAATTTAGAGTTTTTATTTCATCAAACACTCATTATTTATTGATATGACCACATGTTTTTCCCCTTGAATTTGTGATGTGATGAATTACATTAATTGGTTTCCTGTTATAAATCTGTGTTACTAGGATAAATCCAACTTGATCGTAATGAGATTTTGCCATATTTCATTTGCTGGTGCTTTATTTCAGATTTTTACATTTACATTCATAGGAACAATTGCTTTACAGTTGCATTTTATTAAATGATCTATATCAGGATTCTGTGACTAAGGCAATGTGGTTTCATAAAGTGAATTGCAGTGCTTCATCTTTTTCTATGATCTAGAAGAGTTTAATTAACACTGGAATTATTTGTTCTTTAAAAGTTACATAGAACTCAGCTGTGAAACCATCTGTTCCTGGTGCCTTTTATAATGGTAGATCTTTAATCACCTTTCTAGTATCTCCTGCTGTAATTGGTCTTCTTGTTTTCTGCTTCTCCTTGGGTCAATTTCAGTAATTTATATTTTGCTAGGAAAATATCTATTTCTTCTAGGTTTTTCATTTTGCTGCCACAGAGTTGATATAGAATTCCCTTGGGATCTTTCAATCTCAAGTCCATTTATGGTTATGTCTCTTTTCTGACTCCCGATTCTGCTTGATTTTGTTCTCTTTTTTTTCCCCCCTTAATCAGGCTCATGACAAATTTGCCTAATCTCAGCACTTTGAAGAAATAGAGAGTGCTGTGCCCACACTTGGAACCGTCTGGTTCATGGAGAGAGAAGAGCCTGTAGGAGCCTGGCATTAACCAGCTCAAGAAGGCAGCGCAGCAGGAGCATGGTGGTGCAAGGAAGGGAGGGGCTTTGGCTCTGGGGTCTACTACTTTCTGGCTTGTGACCTTGGCAAAACGTTTTGCTTCTTTGCACTTTAGTTTCCTTATCTGTTTTTTTTTTTAATTTTTAATTTTTCCATTCCTCTTAGCCCATATGTAAAGTTCCGTTATCTGTGAAAGTGGGATGATAGTAGAAGCGCCCACCTCACATGGGTAGAGAGGTAGATGGGTGTTTATGTACAAAGAGCTTGGCACAACACTTGGCAGAGAGTAAACGCACAATAAATATCAGCTTCTTTATGAAGGGAACACAGGAGAGGGAACAAGAGGCCACAAGGATTCCTGAAATCACTGGGAATCCTGTAAGAAGAATAGGCTTTGAACTCCTATCCTGTAGATATTTGAGAGGAGATGTGGTTCAGGCACTAAGGGGAATGTGACCTTCTTCTGTGGTCCTAAGCTAGTTAGATCTGAGGTCCTAGCAGTGATACATATATTCTCTTACAGAATCTTCCCCAGAACCCCACAAGGAAGGTTTTAGGTGGAAGCTATGAGACTGCCAATATTCAACAATTTTTAACCTACAAAGATACTTTCATGTGGTTTACCCTCATGTTATCATTATCATTTCCACTTTCAGATGACAGGCTCAGAGGAGTTAAGCAGCTATTTGAAGGTCACACAGCTTGTTTGTGGAGAGTGCTTTGGTCAAACCAGGACTATGTAATTCCAAAGCCTATGTGAGAGTTCCCTGCGTGGTCAGAAAAACAAAAAACCACAACAGCCATTGCAAATTCAACTTGAATGAGGTAGCCTGTACTGATGGCTGAGAAGCAGTAGCTGCCTGAGCATAGAGGAGGAGGCTGAATGGCGTTGGTGCGGGCAGAGTTCCACTGAAGAGAGATCCTAGAGTCGGTCAAAAGACCCAGTCCTTAATGCTCTGACCTATCAGTGGCAGCCACTGTCATTCTGCCATTCTAACATTCTATTCATGGAGTGATTTCAGCAAGTCTCCCACTACAGGGCAGATACTTAAGGTATTCATTGGCAGGACTCAGGAGCTCTTGAAAGACAGGGAATCCCCTCTCATGTATCTTGTAAACACCTTACTGTTTCCTGATATATGGTCAGTTGTAAAGGTTTTAGCTTCACGTAAAGGACTGCTCATCCAGACAGAATTTTGGGGAGGGAGAGATGGATGCTGTTCACCAGGTTTTGCCCACTATGGACATGAAAAAATTAGCTCTAATAGTCACATAGAGTTGATCTCTCCAGGAATCTATGAGTCACAATTCTTAGGGTGGACCCTTTAACTTGGGATTTTATGAAGATGACAAAGGGGTTTGTTGATGAGAATGTCTGGAATTTCACGAGGATGCATCTAGGTATCTGGTACACATGCACATACAACAGACTGATGAGGACATAGAGAGTTGTGATTTTCATCTCCAGGCCTCCCATGCTAAGGAGTTAGGGATAATTATTAACCAGAAGGGCTAGGATGTTAGCACTGTGGTGTGGTCTGAAGCTCTGTGCTGGGGACATTAACTTCCAGGATCCTCCTTCCTGAGCTGCAGCCACTGCTTACCTATTTACTCAAACACTCACTAAGGGCCCAAAGATCTGGGTCTCTCAGTAGATTCCCAGGGAAGGGTTGCCTCTCTCCAGCACATTGCAAAATTCTGACACTGGTTGGGAATTGCCACAGCTCTGGTCTCCAACTGAAGAGCACCAAGGCTTCCTTCCTTCCGTGTGGACCAGTGAGACTTTGCTCTGGCATGTCTATCTCTGCTTACAGGAATGGTAAGAGTCATCTCAGTTCTATTTACTGGGGTGAAGGTGGTTCTTAGAGTCCAGACCAAAAATAGAGTCCCTATTTGTGGAGACCAGGCAGTTCCTGTGAAACCCATTATGGGCGGTGCTGTGTCCTTCTAATTTCCCACGACACTCTGGTTTCAGTACACACAGACAGTGTCCTACTGGAAACACCTGCTGCTCTCTGCTGGAAGGCTTTCTCTGGCCTAAGAAGATTGGTCAGCTTAATAAAGGGACAAACTGGAAATGCCTGGAAGTTAAGGTTTGTGGGAAGAACACTCAACAACAAAAGAGAGTTAGTGAATAAGTACCTTTCCTTGCCACTTGGTGGCACAACCCTGAGATACATTCTGCACAGCCTCCTAGAGTGGAATTGAGCCTAATTGCTCACAGAGGTAATCAGTTCACTAATACATTGATTCCCTGTCTTGCTTCCTCATTCTCCTACTGGTGCTTCCTGGGTTCACTTTCTAAATAACAACTTGCAACCAAATCCTTGTCTCAGGATCTGCTTCTGGAAAACCCAATTAAGACATCCCTTAAATATCCCTCCCTCTCCACCCTTCCCTCCCTCTCCACTTGTTCGTTGATTAGGTGATGCTCCATAAATAGCCAGCAGACAGCTTCCTCTCTCTTGGCTAGTCTGTTTCCTGCAGCTTAGGGCTTTGGGGTTTGCGAATCTAGAGAATTTTAGTCAAACTTGCTTATTCTGCTACTTGAGCAAGGCTTAAGCAAAACCATATTACTCACTGCTCAGTGAGTTTCCCAGTGAGCTCCCAGGAGGTCTTCAAGTATGGATGAATGTGGCGGGGGCGGGGGCAGGGAATTTACCTTCACTTGTATCTGGAAACAGTGAGGCTTTGGGTTGAATGCCAGTGCTCTACTGTGTGAGCTCCTCTGTTGCTGTCGTCTCTTGGTGCAGGGTTGTCCCAAAGACTGCATGGAGCTTCTTCATTGCCAGCCCTGCCGTCAAGTGCTGAACATTCCAGAGCTGGTGAGATTGCTCTGGAACTTCTGTTACTCCTCAGTCAGAAGCAGTGTGATCTGTGAATCTTCAAGTTCAAGATCTAGCTCTACCTGCCTGTGACCTGGTCCCTGAGGTCTGGACTTGTGTCCACTGCCTCCTGTCTACCTTCACTAGATGTTGAATGGCATCTTCAATAAGATGCTCAAACAGAGACCCATTCTCCTGTGGTCTCCTCCAACATGGCTAATGGGCAATGTCTTCTTTTTGGCAGCCCGGGACAAAAATCTTGGGGTCATTTTGACTCTGTTCTTCTCACACCTTGCATCTGGTTGTTTAGTCATTACTGTTGCCTTTACCTCCATAATATGGCCAGACTCTGTGTTATTGCCTCTTCCCACCTCCACTACTGCCTCCTTGGTTCAAGCAACCATTATTTCTTGCCTGGATCTCCTACATGGACTCTGATTTCACTCTGCCAGCTGTCTGTCTATCCACAGCACAGCAGCCAACTAAATCCTGTCAGACCAGGTCCCTTCTCTGCTCAGAGCCCACATGGGCTCCCATCCCACTAGAGTCAAGGCCAAGTCTCTACAAAAGAACCTCTCCCTCAAACTCTCTGCACATCTCTGACTTAATCTATAACTCATCTCCTGGCTGCCTCCCCTCCAGCTACACCATCATCTTTGCTTTTCTTCTGGTGCCCCAGCATGCCTTGTCTTAGGGACTCTGCGCTCACTGTCCTCTTTGCCTAGAATATACTTCCCCCGGAAGAAGCTTTACCTCCTTGTGATCTTCACTCTAGTGTGACCCTACTTAAAGCTGCCTTTGCCTCCAAAGCACTGTCTATCCCCTTGTCCAATTTATTTTTCTCTCCAGTACCCATTGCCATCTGGCATTCCATATACTTTGCTTGGTTATCTTGGTAATAACTGTCTAGAAGGTTTGGCAAGTGGTAGGTGTTTGACCTGTGTTTGCTGAGAGTGAATGGATAAAGGCATGTGTAATTAAACTGTGATCTTGAATAAGTCATTCTCCTTCTCTGGACCTCAGGATCAGGCACAAGCCACTTGAGGCGATTTTAAGGTCCTGTTCCTTCTCTTGCTCTCTGGTTACAAAAAGAGGCTCACCCTAAGAAAACCAAAGATTTCCCCAGCATTTGTCAGCCAGGTCAGGAATGAGTTTCTGGTTTTCTCAGCTGAGGAATGATTTAATGGGATAGAAAAACTGGACAGGGTCAGAGGTATATTTATCCTGCTCATCTGTAGAAATGGATAGAATCAGGGACCCCTGAATCCACCACTGGGGGCATCTGAGGTCTGTGCTTACTGGCCCCTTTATCTAACTTGCTCTAATTTTGAGTGCCTGTGACAGTTTTCTCTGTGCTCCAGACTGGGGTGTGTGCATGTGTGTGTGTGTGTGCGCGCGCGTGTGTGTGTGTGTATGTCTAAAAGTACTCAACAGCCTAATGAATAAGGACTCAGCAATATGAGCCAATGTAACAATGGCAACAAGAACGCACAACTCCAGCTCTCCAGGCTGCACTGAGAACCTCAGTCCCAGACATTTTAGGCACCCCGACCACTCCCCCAACAGCTGAGGGTCTGCACCAACCACCTGCCATCACAGCATATGGCTCCTTCTCTCTGGGAGTGGGGCTTGCCCCTCTCTCCACAGCCCTGACTCCAGGGCAGCAGCACTAGCCTGAGCCCGTACCAAGCCTGGGGCCCTACCCTCCCATGTGTGCCCAGGGGCCCGAGTGGAGGCTTCCCTGCCAGTCAAGGTACATGGTTCTTCCAGGGCTGGGCTGGGGGCCAAGCAGTTGTTGTGGAACAGTCTGTGTCTTCCCATCATGGTTGGCATGTCCAGGGTCAGGGTGAGGCTGGCGACCTCCCCCTTTGCTGTGGCTGGGTTGGCAGTGCTCCATCCTGCTAAGCTGGATAACTGCAAAACCCTCACTGGCCACCCACCTCTAATCCTTCCTCCATATGGAAGCGAGAGGAACATTTTCAAAGGATAAATTCTATAATGCCACTGTCCTGCTCAGAACTGCTCAGTTGCTCCCCATTGCTCTTAAGACAAAGTCCAATCTCAATAGCATTGGCTCAGCATGCAAGGCCTTTCATGAGCTGGCTCCTGGCTACTTATCAGTCCTGCCATGCCATCCTCCTGTGCACACTGAGTGGCACCAGACCTCTGTTCTCTGTGCATTCATGAGGTTCTATCAGCCTAGTCCAGCATGATTCACGCTACACTGCAGTCACATGCTTCCTCCTCTGGACCATGCACTCCTCAAAGGCAGGAGCTGGGCGAAATCTTTCAAAATCATTGACACTTGGCACAGTGCCTTGCTCATGGTACAGCTCAGTGTATGTGTGTGTTTGCACACGTCTGTGCATATTCATGAAATGAATGGATGAAGCCCAGCCCCAGAAGGTCCAGGATATCAACCTGCCTTCCCTGTCTCCAGTTTTGACCTCCTGTAGGTGGAAGTGGCCAAGGAGGACCCTTTGATCCCCTCTTCACCTTTCACTCTGAGGTTCACTGGCTGCCTGCTACTCACCTCTCATACCTGGCCACTACAATTTCACTGGTTTATCTTTTGCTCCTTACTCTCCCATCCTTACGTAGCTGGTGTCTCCCTTCCCCTGCCATGCCCATCCATTCATGGGACAAAATGGCCTCTTTTCACATAGATCTGTAGCAGACACAGGTGGTGGTCTGTCACTAACTGACTATGTGGCCTGGGCAAGTCACTTAACCTCTTTGAGTAGCAGCCTCAGGGAGCCCATCCAAGGCCCTCACATTGGGCATTGCACGGTGCTACAGACTATGTAGTCTATTGAATGACGCTCCTGGGTCAAGCAGTGTAGTGAACCAGCTCATGTACTTCTGATCAAAGTGGACGTGCTACCGTGTGGGATGACAGATTTGGTGATAACACAGTACCTAGCAACAGAGCACATGATAAGTGCTTGGTTAAGTGGTAGTCCTTAAAGTGGTTTTGTTATCATTGTTATTACCATTATTAGTGTTACCTAATGAATGCTAGCCTCCCTTTCTTCTGACCCACACGGTATGACTGTAGCTTCCCTCCAAGGTGGTGGGAAGTCGAGGATGTCAGTCTTGTGTGCCATTTCTCTAGCTGGGTGGTCATATCAGCGTGGATTGCTTTGTCACATGGAAGATATCACTATTGCCTGCCAGCAATGGGACAACCATAGCTGTACTTCATTTCCTGTTAGTGCTTTGTTTGAAATGAAACACATGCCCATAAATGCACACTCAGAGAAGAACCATCTGTCTTTAATCAAGCTCTTCAGTGACAAATTGTAACATACAGGATTGGCAGAGGGGCTGGACAATGGGGACTGTGCCCTCTAATCCAGTAGACTGGTCCCCTTGGACCACGCACAAGAAAACCTTGGTGCCTATTCTTTTGAGATGGTCCATGATGAATATTCCTTAGGTTTCCAGAGTGTTCTATAAATATGCTCCCTTCTCTCCTCATGTAATCCCCCACCCCAGTCTTGGCCTCACAGGTTTCAGGACTCTCTACCCCTCCAAGCAGAAGCTCTCTCTTCTGCTGACTTTGTACTTGTACAAACTTGAAGTAAGTGCCCTTTAAATTTTGCACCCTGGAACCTCACTTGCCTCATCCTCATTGTGATCATGCTTCTGTCTTATAAGTTTTCACCACCCTGGTCTGGTCTGTGAATCAAAGCCATTCTCTCACTTGATATTTCTTAGGTAACAGCTGTTTTTTCCTCGAAGAATTGGGGGAGAGCATTGAGCCCAAGGAAAGAGGGTGTCTTAGCTCCAGCCACTATAACAAACATATCATACACTGAGTGGCTTAAGCAACAGACACATATATTTTTAAATTTAATTTAATTTAGTTTTGTTTTATTTTTTTGAGATGGAGTCTCACGCAGGCTGGAGTGCAGAGGCATGATCTCGGCTCACTGCAACCTCCACCTCCCGGATTCAAGCGATTCTCCTGCCTCAGTCTCCTGAGTAGCTGGGATTACTGGTGCCCGTCACCATGCCCGGCTAATTTTTGTAATTTTAGTAGAGATGGGGTTTCACCATGTTGGCCAGGATGGGCTCGATCTCTTGACCTTGTGATCAGCCTGCCTCAGCCTCCCAAAGTGCTGGGACTACAGGCATGAGCCACTGCACCCGACAACAGACATGTATTTTTTATAGTTCTGGGGGCTGGGAAGTTCACGATCAAGGAGTGACAGATCTGGTGTCTGCTGATGGTCCTCTTCCTGGTTTGCAGACAGATGTCTTCTGTTGTATCCTCATATGGTAGAGAGAAGAGAGAGAGGCACCAAGCTGTCTCTATCTCTTCCTATGAGAGCACTTATGCTATTCATGAGGGCTTCACCCTCAGGACCTAATTACCTCCCAATGGCCCCACTTCCTAATACCATTTCCTTGGGGTTAGAATGTCAACATAGGCATTCTAGGGGGACACAAACATTCAGTCTATCACAGAGGGGAAGGAACCCCTTCTGGTGCTCCTTCATACTGTGCTCCAGTTGGAATTTTTTCATTTTCTTGTCCCTAAGTGTCTAAAAACAGGTAGACCATTGTACACCACAAGGGCTGGTTTCCCTGCCAAAAACCTTATCAGATCTGCATAGGAGAGTCATATCCCCTCTGCTGCCATTCCTCTGACCTTATTACACTTCGAATTGAGGGTGCATCAGAAACATAGATAGCTGAGCTCCACCCCTCTGAATTTCTGAGTAGGTAACTCTGTGATGGGGCACGATAATTTGCTCTTACACTTTCCAGGGGACGCTGATGCTGCTAGTCCAGCGACCACACTTTGAGAACTACTGAGCTAAAGAAACCTTTGCCCCCTTCCCTCAGACTTGGGTTAACTAACATAGTCTTTTTTCATTATCTTGAAGGGAGAATTCCCTTGACTTCAAAGTGTATGTTGTTGGTGGTGGTGGTGGGAAGTGAAGAAGGGTAGTTTCCCTGCATTTTTATAATTATAATTGGCATACAGAAATGTTAGCTATTTATGAGCCCTGTAATGAAAAAGGCATTGTGCACAAATATGACTGGGATGAGATTTTTGCACTCAATAAAGTGCCAAAAATATCATACATTATCGTTACCGGGCTTTGTGGTTTATAAAGAGTGTCTGCATGCATTTTCTAATTTGATCCTTAGAGAGACCCTATGAGGTGAGCAAGGCATACATCATTGCCCTCTTCTACAGGTGAGGAATCACAAGGGGAATTAACCTTTCACTTGTTTGCTGTGTGCCAGGCACATCACACACAGCAGCTTGTTCAGTCCTCACAACCACCATCAGAAATGGAGATCATTATTTATCACGGAGATCAGGAAGCTGGAGGCTGAGAAGCTGAATGATTTGTCAAAGGTTATGCATTTAATTAGCAGCAGAGTCAGAACTAAAATAAATTTCTCCTGACTCAACATTCAGGGCTCTTTCTAAGACACCACATTTTTTGGAATTTATAACTCTTCAAGTCGTTGTAACGAAAGAGAATCTTGTTGTTTCTTCAGATTCTGTCTTTCCTTCCCTCTTTGAGTTCAATATTTTTCAGTTGAGTTCTCAGATATTTTGTGACACAGAATCAAGACACTGGGGAGAGAGTTAGAACCAGAGAGGCTAAGCTGAGTTAGCCTCTAGTAAGAAAGAGGGAGTGAGTGGAGGGAGTTGGTTGGGGAATGCCTGCTGGGCTGAGTGAGTGTTGAGAGTTTTGTGGGTTTGCCAAGTGAAGGGCCCCAGAGCGGTTGCCAGGTGGGGATTGCGAGAGGAGAGAAAGGAATTTCACAGTTTGTCGGTGTAATTTATATAGGATCTCTGCTAATATTCTTTAGGAGCTGCAGGAAAATTGAAATAAATGCAAAATTACTTTTGGCAACTGGACTGTGCTCATTTATATGTGATGCTGTGCAGAGAATGGGTCACATGGGACCCCAGCTTCTATTAAGGTTTATGTGTGCGCATGTTTGCAGGAGATGTTTGAATGTGAAAGGTGATATGTGAAAAAAAGGGTTCAGTGACAGAGACACTAGGGCTGAGAAAGAAGAGAGAAAGGGAGAAAGGATTAAAAGAGAGAAAGAATAAAAAGGGGAAGTTATCAGGAAAATGCACAGGTAGGGATAGACATACAGAGAGGTCTCAGGGAAAAAGAAACCAAGGAAAGTGAATTTTTCTTCTACCTGTGTCCCAAGGCTCTCTGCTACTGGGTTTCCCAAACTTTCTGAACTGTGATTAACTATTAGGAAAATGTTTTCCGTTGCTACCCATTACTTATACAGACATACAACTAAACACACACACAGACACACACACACTCACACACACCTCTTTTCTTTCTTTTTTCTTTTTTAGAGATAAGGTCTTGCTCTGTCACCCAGGCTAGAATGCAGTGGCACCATCATAGCTCACTGAGGTCTTGAATTCAAACTCCTGGGCTGAAGCAATTCTCCTGCTTCGGCCTCCCAAGTATCTGAGATTATAGCCACCAGCCACTGCACCTGGCCCTTTAAGAGAAAATAATGCTTATGCTTGTGGCCGGCAACGAGCCCCATCTCCCAGTATTCATGCTATTTTGTAGTCCCCTCTCACATTGAATCTGGACTGCTTCAGCTGGTGAGACATTAGCAAGGGTCCAAGCCTCCAAATGAAGGCTTGGTAAGCTCTAGCCTATTGGAAGGTTTACTCTTGTGATGCTTCCCCTGGGAACCAAGCTGTCATATGCTGGGAAGCCCAAACTAGCCACACGGAGAGTCCACTTGGAGAAGCACCAAAGTCCCAGCTGAGCTCCCAGCTGATAGCCAGCAACAACTTGCCAGCCCTGTGAATGAGACATCTTGGAAATCAATCTTCCAGCCCCAGTTAAGCCACCCCACCTGATGCCCATGAAGTGGAGATGAACTGTCCTCACTGAGCCCTGCCAAATTGCAGAATCATGAACAAATAAATGTTGTCTTAAGCCTACTGAGTTTTGGATTGTTTTATTTTATGGCAATATGCAATCAAACGTCCTTATTATAAGTGACGCACCATGATGTTATCTATTATATTGCATTCTATTCTATTTTTCAAAATGCTTAGTTGATTTCATGACCCACTAATGAGCCATGATCTGCACTTTGAAAAGTACTACTCTAATCAATGCAGATATGATTGAGATAATCTCTCTTCCAACCTCTCCTTCTATCCTGATGCTCTTAGAATCATGACATATAAGAAATGAAAGTGTCAATGAAAAGGGCCAAACTCTGTAAAATATTTGAAGAGATTTATTCTGAGCCAAATATGAGTGACCATGGCCTGTGGCACAGCCCTCAGGAGACCCTGAAAACATGTGCCTAAGGTGGTTGAGGTGCAGCTTGGTTTTATGCATTTGAGGGAGGCACGAGACATCAATCAAATACATTTGAGAAACACATTGGTTTGGTCCAGAAAGGCAGGACAATTCGAAGGATGTGGGGAGGTTTGAGGCTATAAGTAAATTTAAACATTTTCTGGTTTACAATTGGTTGAGTTTGTCTGAAGACCTGGGATTAATAGAATGGAAATGTTCAGGTTAAGATAAAGGATTGTGGAGACCAAAGTTCTTTTGAAGTCTTATAGTGGCTGCCCTTAGAGACATAGATGACAAATGTTTCCTATTCAGACCGTTAAAAGATGCTAGACTCTTAGTTAATCTCTTAGGAGGTTTGGGAGGGCCTGGAAGAAAAAGATCTAACAGTGTTAATATAGATTCTTTACAGATGCAAATTTTCCTCCACCAAGGACAGCTTTGCAGGGTCATTTCAAAATATGGCAAAGAAACAGGTTTTGGGGTAAAATATTTTGATTTTCTTCTTTGTCACATAATGTTATGTCAGAGTCAGATTGGAAAGTAAGTCACAATATATAGGGCTAAATAAAACCCATCTGATGAGAAGGTATTTATCCCTTTCCTGTGCTTGGCTATGAATCCTATAAGCATAATTTACAACCAAGCATGGTCTACGGGTGACGAATCCTTCCAGATACTGATGTCACCCCCAATCCCCGCCCAGATATCTGCTCCTCTTCCTATTTCTCCAGTCTCTGGGTTAAGATGGAACAAGCATCCTTCTGTGTCACTCAGGCTTTCTATATTACAGTCCTACCAAATACATGGCTTCTTCTGCTCATACCGTGATTCCTGAATTGTGTTCCACAGGCCAGATGTATTGCATGCGCCTGGGGAGCTTGTTGAACGTTGAGTCCCAGGCCCCACTGTAAGATACAGCCTCAGCACTCTCTGGAGAGTGGGGCCTGGGAATCTGCATTTTAACAACCTCCCCAGCTAGTTCTGCTGCACATTGGGATTCAGGCTCAACTATTCTAGGGGCTTATACTCTAGATCAGTGCATTTCAACCTTTTTTTCTTTTTTAACCTCAAGTCACAGTACAAAAAACATTTACATTTTGTTTCTGTGCATATGCACATATATGTAAAAGAAACCACAGGTTTCATCACGCTCTATATGCATGCTGCATTCTGACTTTTTTTTAGTCTGTTTTATTTTTTTCAAATGCTGGTTGTGACTCATTAAACTGATTTTATGACTCAGCAATGGGTCTCACTACACAGTTAAAAACAAAACTGACCTAAGAAAACACAGCCTAGATACTTGTATGGTAGACAGGGTGGATTCTGAGTGCTTTGCTGTAATGATGGTCATTTGGAGTTGTAAGCTCAGTTTGTCTTTTTCCAGGTGCCCTTTGATTCTAATGCTAATGGGGCTTTGTCAGTGCAGTGATCCTCAAGAGAACCCTGGGAAGTAAGCATGCTTTTTCCTGTGACTGGGTCTCCACAAGCGCCCAGTCTAGTCTCAGAGTGCAGCTGGTTGCAGATTTTGAGGCCTGGGGCTTCCTCCAGGGCTCAGTTTGCAGGAACCAGTAGACCTCGGAGCTTCTGGCTGTGGGAGGAAGGAACTAAAATGGGGCAGGGCAGTGTAGGGCTGTGATGACTAACCTCCGCTTTCTCCTCACGAAGTTTATCCTTGAGTCCTGAGGGAGCAGGAGCTGGACTTCAACATCCAGAGTAGGGTCCATGAAGGACCCCGTGAACTTCCCTTCAAGGATCGAGATGCTTTAGGATCCACCTGCTCCTGAGCACCTGTGAGTCTGGGGACTTCCAGAAACAAATTAGAGGAGACCACTCAGGCAGAATATCGAGTGCCTGGATCTTTATTATCAATAAGGCACGGAACCTCCTCTTGAATTGATATTTTCCCCTTATGCAACTTCTTCTTCTTCTTCTTCTTCACTCTGTCGACAGTCTCACTCTGTCAGCCCAGGCTGGAGTGCAGTGGCATGATCTCGGCTCACAGCAACCTCTGCCTCCTGGATTCAAGTAATTCTCCTGCCTCAGCCTCCCGAGTAGCTGGGACTACAAGCACACGCCATCACACCCAGCTAATTTCTTTTGTATTTTAGTAGAGACGGGGTTTCACTGTGTTGCCCAGGCTGGTCTTGAACTCCTGAGCTCAGGCAGTCAGCCCACCTCGGCCTCCCAAAGTGCTAGGATTACAGGTGTAAGCCACAGTGCCTGGGCCTTATGTCACTTCTTGGGAGTTCCCTAGGTTCACTGCCTTTGTTGGAACCGAACTGTCGATTCCCTCCTGGGCAGGGATCGCCGCGAAGGATCACCGACACGAGATTCACAGCAGAGAGTTATTTATTACTAGCGCGCTAGGGTCCCAAGCTCTAAGTTGGCCCTGGGACCCCGAGTGCTTGTTGCAGGTTGTTTATATAGGCAAACACAAGTTCAAACACAGCTTAGGGCGCGAAATTCAAACAAAGCTTTAGGCGCGTGGTAATTGGGTCTGTCTATGGCCTGAGCAAGGTATCTTGTTCTGATTGGTTGGGGCGGCTTAGGAATTATGAGGCCTAGTTTCACCTTCTGGGTAAATAGTACTTACTTGTCCATAACCTGCCTCTCTCAGAGGCGAAGTGGACAACCTTCATGGGCTGATCCAGGGTTGGGGCCCGGTCCTTGTTTTCTGTTTCATCCTCTCTGAGCCTTCACATACTCTGCAGTCTCGATTCTTCCAGCCCGAAGAAGCCTCCTCTTCTCCGTCTGTCCTCAGATTTCAGTCTCTCTGTCCCCTCCATCATTTTGACATTTGAGACAGCCACTGAAATCAAAACAGAATCAAAAGTGTGCCATTTATGGTGTCCAAGAAAGCCAACCTGATCCCCAAATGATTGATTTAGTGTTTGCAGCTGGGCATGGATGCAGACAGACAGCTAATGAGGTAATTTTTCTAAATGCGAAATGTAAACAAGATAACAGCTCTCTCCCTCCCTGTGAGTCTCTCTGGGTTTCTCTCCATCTCCCTCAGTTTTCTGCAGAGATTCATATACCAGTTTGCATTTCTCCACTGTTATGTGTAGACGCATATCCTCCTCCCACCATATGACACATTAGAGTCCTAACACCCATTACTTCAGAATGTAACATTATTTGGAGATAGGATCCTTACAGAGGTAATCAACTTAAAAGGAAGTCATTAGAGTAGGCCCTAATCCAGTATGACTGGTGTCCTTTTGAAAAGGGGATATTTTGAACACAAACACCCATAGAAGGAAGACGAAGTGAACAGACAGAGGGAAAATATGGTTACGTATAAGGCTGGGGCGAGGCCTGGAACAGATTCTCCCTCCCAGCCCTAGGAGGAACCAACCCTGCCCACACTTGATCTCAGACTTCTGGCCTCCAGGTGGTGAGACTACACACTTCTGTTGCTGAAGCCACTCAGTCTGTGCTACTTTGTTCCAGCTGCCCTAGCAACTGGATACATACACATTTAAAAATCTGTGCTGGCCGGGCGCGGTGGTTCACACCTATAATCCCAGCACTTTGGGAGGCTGAGGTGGGTGGATCATGAGGTCAAGAGATCAAGACCATCCTGGCCAACATAGTGAAACCCCGTCTCTACTAAAAATACAAAAAATTAGCCAGGTGTGGTGGCAGGCGCCTGTAATCCCAGCTACTTGGAAAGCTGAGGCAGGAGAATCACTTCAACCTGGGAGGCGGAGGTTGCAGTGAGCCGAGATTGCGCCGCTGTACTCCAGCCTGGCAACAGAGCGAGACTCTGTCTTAAAAAAAAATAAAAATCCGTGCTTCTGTGTTCTCTCTGTGGGAAATTCTCCTTCCTGAGGGGGAGGAGGGCAAATTGGATAAAGGCTGAGGCAGAATTACCTTGAATCAGGTGAAGTTTAGGCTTTGGGGCCCTCAGTTGAACTGGCTCTTCCAAAGTCCTGGGGATGTTTATGCGGGGAGCCTATGTTTCTGTAAAATTTGCAAATGGTGGTAAACCCACAGTCACTTAGGACTGCTGACTCTCTTCATGGCAGTTTTTCCTCCAGCCTTTTCTATTGCATGGTGGCCTTCAAGTTGCCATGTAGTGTTGTGTTGGAAATGCATGTAATTGGGGTTCAGGGGGTTATAGGTATGGCTCACAGTCATTTCTACACATCTTGCTACCCATCTGTTTTGAATCAGTGTCCCCACCCAAATCTCATTGAGAATTATAATCCCCACGTGTTGAGGGAGGGAAGCGATTGGATTACAGGGGCAGTTTCTCCTGTGCTGCTATTGTCATGGTGAGTGAATTCTCACGAGATCTGATGGTTTTATAAATGGTAGCTTTTTCTGTGCCTTTACCCTCTCTTTCCTGCTGCCTTTTGAAGAAGGTGCTTGCTTCCATTTTGCCTTCTGTAATGATTGTAAGATTCCTGAGGCCTCCCCAGCCATATGGAACTGTGAGTCAATTAAACAGCTTTCCTTTATAAATTACCCAGTGCCAGGGAAGTTCTTTATAGCAGTGTGAAAATGGACTAATACACCATCCCCACGTAGGAATGGCTTCCAGGGGCGCTCCTATACCTTATGTAGTGATGTAGGCCAAGTTGCCTCACCAAGCAAACGGAACCCATGGCTCCCAGTACCAGAAGTATATGGGTAGTGGAGGAATAGCAAGATTTCAGTATAGAGCCAGAAGCTAGCTGGTGATGGAAATTCTCCCAGTCATCAAATGTATAAAATTATAAGTTTAGCATTAGAGGGCTGTGACAAGCAGTTAATGATAGGATATTACTTTTCTGCATTGTAGATACATTTGTGGTATTTGTCAGCTTTTAGAGTTTCTCATCTTTAATGTTTTTCTTAAGATATTTACTTTTGTACCCTATTTTGTGTTCATAATATTGTAGTGTTTTCCTTAAAACGTATCCTAAAATTGTACAAGCTTTAGGCTCCATTTGATTTTTTTTTTTTTTTTT
>NW_012103142.1:8504346-8504998 GCF_000951045.1 Mandrillus leucophaeus | reverse complement strand
GAGTCTCACTCTGTTGCCCAGGCTGGAGTGCAGTGGCATGATCTCAGCTCACTGCAGCCTCCGCTTCCAAGGTTCAAGCAATTCTCCTGCCTCAGCCTTCTGAGTAACTGGGATTACAGGTGCCCACCACCATGCGCAGCTAATTTTTGTAGTTTTAGTAGAGATCAGGTTTCTCCATGTTGGTCAGGCTGGTCTCGAACGCCTGACCTCAACTCATCAGCCTGCCTCAGCCTCCAAAGTGCTGGGATTACAGGTGTGAGCCACCACACTTGAGCAGATTTAAGTCTTTGATCCATCTTGAGTTGATTTTTGCATAAGGTGAGAGATGAGGATCCAGTTTTATTTTTCCACATGTGGCTTGCCAATTATTCCAGCACCATTTGTTGCATAGGGTGTCCTTTACCCCACTTCATGTTTTTGTTTCCTTTGTTGAAGATCAGTTGGCTGTAAGTATTTGGCTTTATTTCTGGGTTCTCTAATCTGTTCCATTGGTCTATGTGACTATTTTTATACCAGTACCATGCTGTTTTGATGACTATAGCCTTGTAGTATAGTTCGAAGTTGGGTAATGTGATGCCTCCAGATTTGTTATTCTTGCTTAGTCTTGCTTTGGCTATGTGGGTTCTTTTTTTGGTTCCATATGAATTTTAGC
>NW_012103142.1:8495022-8497301 GCF_000951045.1 Mandrillus leucophaeus | reverse complement strand
AGACAGAGTCTTGCTATGTCACCCAGGCTGGAGTGCAGTGGCATGATCTTGGCTAACTGCAACCTCCACCTCACAGGTTCAAGTGATTCTCCTGCTTCAGCCTCCGTAGTAGCTGGGATTACAGGCACATGCCACCATGCCCGGCTAATTTTTGTATTTTTAGTAGACACAGGGTTTCACCATGCTGGCCAGGCTGGTCTCGAACTCCTGACCTCAGGTGATCTGTGTGCCTCGGCCTCACAAAGTACTGGGATTACAGGCGTGAGCCACTGCTCCCGGCCAATCTAGATCTGGTTCTGGTGTGAGAAATGAGGGAGGAAGAGAGACTGGAGCCAGCAGGCAGGGAATTAAGAGGAAGTGAAGAGGGAACATGGAAGAGGGATGCAAAGGCCAAGAAGCAAGTGGGGGGCAATGGGCAGGGCTTTGGACTAGGAGCTGGAGGATGGCAATCAAGGCCCAGCCCTGCTGCTCATTTTGCTCTGTGCCTCTGTGCAAGCAATTTCCCTTTCTGGAATTTCTTCTCCTGTGTGAGAGCTTTGTGTATGTCAGGGGAAGGGTGTAGGGACAACCTCTAAAGGTACCTTAGGCTCCAGCGGTCTAAGATTCCATTTATCTGAATCACCAAGGGGAGAAGATAGAGTGAGAATTGTTAGTGGTTGAGGGAGCCATTGTCTGAAGGAGGAGGAGAAGTACCATGAGAAGCATCCCTCCCAGATGGGGCTGGAGTCACCAAAGCCCCCAGCTGGGAATCCTATGTGACAGGTAAGGTTGGGTGTGGCAGGCAAGTTCTCTCTAGTCATTCATATGTTCATCTATTTATTTCTTAAACAGCTTTGCACAGGGCAGATCCTACATGCTAGGCACTGGGGACACAGCAATGAATCTGTATAGCCCTATCTTTGAGGACCTGACAGTCAGCAGTGGGGATAGAGAATGCAGCAAGGAGCTCCAGTGCAGAGACATCCATACTCTTGCAGAGGCTCATCCGTTTCACCAAGGTTGCTTAGTGAGGCTGAAAGGTGTGGACATGTGTGATCCAGTAGTCTGATCATGGCTGCATATTTTGAATTACCAGGGAAGATTTTAAAATAAATATATTTCCTTGGACCTACCACCAGGAAATCTTAACTTGTCTGGGATGGGACCTGGGTAGCAGCATTATTTAATTTCAATAGTTTTTGGGGAACAAGTGGTGCTTGGTTACATGAAAAAGTTCTTTGGTGGTGATTTCTGAGATTTTGGTGCACCCATCAACTAAGCACTGTACACTGTACCCAGTATGTGCTCTTTTATCCCCCACTCACCTTCCACACTTCCCGCTGAGTCCCCAAAGTCCATTGGATCATTCT
Source organism: Mandrillus leucophaeus (assembly GCF_000951045.1). Taxonomy (NCBI): domain Eukaryota; kingdom Metazoa; phylum Chordata; class Mammalia; order Primates; family Cercopithecidae; genus Mandrillus; species Mandrillus leucophaeus. The sequence goes on along the minus strand of NW_012103142.1, from coordinate 8,495,952 downwards.
TTTGCCTTTGCATCTTCATAGCTTAGCTCCCACTTATATAAGTGAGAACACACGATGTTTGGTTTTCCATTTCTGAGTTACTTCACTTAGAGTAATGGTCTCCAACTCCATCCAGGTTGCTGCAAATGCCATTATTTCATTCCTTTTTATGTCTGAGTAGTAGTATTCCATGGTGTGTGTATGTGAGTGTGTGTGTGTACCAATTTTCTTTATCTACTTGTTGATTGATGGGCATTTGGACTGGTTTCATATTTTCACAACTGTAAATTGTGCTGCTATAAACATGTATGTGCAAGTGCTTTTTTTTTTTTTTCTGTTGTATAATGACTTCTTTTCCTCTGTGTAGATACCCAGGAGTGGGATTGCTGAATCAAATGGTAGATCTACTTTTAGTTATTTAAGGAATCTCCACACTGTTTTCCATAGTGGTTGTACTAATTTACATTCCTACCAGCAGTGTAAACGTGTTCCCTTTTCACCACATCCATACCAACATCTATTATTTTTTGGTTTTTTAATTATGGCCATTCTTGCAGAAGAGTAAGGTGGTATCACATTGTGGTTTTGATTTATATTTCCCTGAAAATTAGTGATGTTGAGCATTTTTTCATATGTTTGTTGGCCATTTGTATATCTTCTTTTGAGAACTGTTTATTCATGTCCTTAGCTCATTTTTTGATGGGATTGTTTTTTTTCTTGCTGATTTGTTTGAGTTCCTTGTAGATTCTGGATATTAGTCCTTTGTTGGATGCATAATTTGTGAAAATTTTCCCCCATTCTTGGTTGTCTGTTTACTCTGCTGATTATTTCTTTTACTGTGCAGAAGCTTTTTAGTTCAATTAAGTCCTATCTATTTATCTTTGTTTCTGTTGCATTTGCTTTTGGGTTCTTGGACATGAAGTCTTTGCTCAAGCCAATGTCTAGAAGAGT
>NW_012103142.1:8456527-8494627 GCF_000951045.1 Mandrillus leucophaeus | reverse complement strand
GAAGTTGGGTAATGTGATGCCTCCAGATTTGTTATTCTTGCTTAGTCTTGCTTTGGCTATGTGGGTTCTTTTTTTGGTTCCATATGAATTTTAGCATTGTTTTTTCTAGTTCTGTGAAGAATGGTGATGGTACTTTGATGGGAATTGCATTGAATTTGTAGATGGTTTTTGGCAGTGTGGTTATTTTCACAATGTTGATTCTCCCCATCCATGAGCATGAGATGTGTTTTCATTTGTGTCATCTATGATATCTTTCAACAGTATTTTGTAGTTTTCCTTGTAGAGGTCTTTTACCTTGGTTAGGTATATTCCTAAATATTTAATTTTTTTGCAGCTATTGTAAAAGGGGTTGAATTCTTGATTTGATTCTCAGCTTGGTCGCTGTTGTTGTATAGCATTACTACTGATTTGTGTACATTGATTTTGTATCCTGAAAATTTACTAGATTCTTTTATCAGATCTAGGAGCTTTTTAGATGAGTCTTTAGGGTTTTCTAGGTATACAACCATATCATTGGCAAACAGTGACAGTTTGACTTCCTCTTTACCAATTTGGATGCCCTTTATTTCTTTCTCTTGTCTAATTGCTCTGGTGAGGAGTTCTAGTACTGTGTTGAACAGAAATGGTAGAAGTGAGCATTCTTGTCTTGTTCCAGCTCTCAGGGGGAATGCTTTCAAATTTTCCTGTTCAGTATAATGTTGGCTGCGGGTTTGTCATAGATGACTTTTATTACCTTAAGGCACATCCCTTTTGTGCCAATTTTGCTGAGGATCTTAAGCATAAAGGGATGCTGGATTTTGCCAAATGCTTTTTCTGTGTCTATTGGGATGATAATATGATTTTTGTTTTTAATTCTGCTTATGTGATCTATCACATTTATTGACTTGCATATGTTAAACCATCCCAGCACCAGCATTTTAAAAAACTTCCCGGCTGAGCAGCCAGGGTTGAGACCTGCTGCTTTACGACCATACTTCTCAACCTTAATTGAGAATCTTGGAGACCTTGATCAATGTAGATATCGACTTAGTAGGTCTGGGGTGAGGCCTGAGACTCTTTCTAACCAGTTCCCAGGTTATGCCAATGCTGACTTTTAGCAGAGGTGCTCTATGATCTGACCTTCATACCTTCTTCAGTCTCATCTTTTCCTTACTTTCCCCCTCACTCTCTCTGTTCCAGCCACACTGGCCCCCTTGCTGAAGCTTAAATACTCTAGGCTCACTTACTTGTTGCGGTCTTCACACATCCTCTCCCTGGAACATTCACTCCCAGATGTCCATATGGCTTATTCCTCATGTCTTTCAGTTCTGCCTAAAAGTCACTTGTTGGAGAGGGCTTTCCCTGACCACCTGACAGAGGATAGCACCTGCATACCCCATCTTTATCCTTCCCCACCCGGCTTGCCTTTTCCAATGCACTTCTCATGACATGATAATAGATCATGTGTCTATTGTATCTGGGGTTCTCATCTATCTTCCTCACTAAAATAAAAGCTCCATGGCAGCCAGAACTTTGTTTTACTCCCACCAACCACTCTAGCATATAGAACAGTGCCTGGCACATGAAAGACACTTGGTAGATATTTACTACATGGAGAAAGCAACGGGAGAGAGGTGGAAAAGGGATATTTAAAATAGAATCACAGACTTGTCAAAGTTGGGAAGACCTCAGAACATCATGTAATTCAAGATTTCTCAGTGAGTTTTCTTCTGGCATTTTGGGTGGGAAAATTTGTTTATCATAGGGTACTGTTTTATACATTGTAAGTCATTTAGGATCCATGATCTTACCCCCTAAATTCCAGTAGCCCCACAAGTTGTAGTGACCTCCCCCCACCACTTAGGTGGGGATCAGCTCCCAATTGAGAACCACTCATCTTGTTAAGTTTTCTGATTACATAGATGGGGGGAGTAAGGTGCAGAAACGTAAAACTATGTGCCCAAGGAGATATGGCAAGTTAATGGGAGACCTGAGCCAGAGTTCAGGATTCCGAAGTTTCAGCTCATGGTGTGTTTGGGTTTGTTTTGTTTTACTATAGTTTCAACATCTTGCTCTCTAGGAAGGTCCTCTTGAAGAACCCCTAGGATGAAGTTGGAGGAGAGCTATCGTCCCCAGATAGGACATGTTGCCAAAGAGCCTCAATTTTTATCCTGCTTCACCATGGGGCTGATATCCGAGTGTTCAGGGTCTGTAGAATCTAGATTATGCTGAGAAAGCAGACAATTCCTGCCTCTCCTCCTCCATGCTGGCCCCTGGAGAGATGAGTTTCTTTGGGGACCATGACAAAGCACCCTAACTGAAAGTCATCCCTCAAACCTTTTCAGTCTATTAAGCAAGGGAAATGGATTTGAAATTGAGCACAAGTTAGTACAGCTTTGGAAAAATCACTTTTATTAATCAACATGGATTTCACTTTTCAAAGTTACATAATGGTGTCATGTGTTCTTCTACTAAGTAAAGGCCTTGGAATAAGTTGGTCCTCAGGCAGAAGCCCTGGGGTGATGCCATCTTTCTCCAGTGAGGCCTAGGAGACTCTCTCTAGGGACTGTACAACCAGACTTTCCTTTAGCTGGGACCCGCCTTGTACCTGGAGTGTCTCCATCCTGTATGAGTGCCAGAGGAGGGCAGATATCGCTGATCCTCTGGGCCCCATGAGGGTCTACCCAGTAGAATAGAAAAGCCAGGCCAGGAAACTCTAGCCAAACCCTTTCTACTCTTCCTCCCCTTTCTTTGTGGTGGGACACTGGAACTCCATGATAAGTTCACAGTGGTTGAGAAGATGTCTGCGGTGGGTAAATGGACATGGTAACTTGAAGACCTTATTTCCACGTATTTCACAAGAGAGAGTGATAAATCAGAGATGGTTCTTCTGTCCAAAACAGGGACGTTCAGTGAGGGACTATAAATTTCATGTAAAGGGACCCAAGCCTGTGGCTCTGTGCCTGGAACATAGTGGAAACACAATATAAATACTGTTCAACTCATGGACATAGAGAGTAGAAAGATGGTTACCAGAGGCTGGGAAGGGTAGTGGTGAGTTGTGGGGAAGGTGCGGCTGGTTAATGGGTATAAAAAATGTAGTTAAAATGAACAAGACCTACTATTTGATAGCACAACAGGGTGACTGTAGTCAACAATAACTTAATTGTACATTTTAAAATAACCTGTGTAAATGGATTGTTTGCAACTCAATGGAGAAATACTTGAGGGGATGGATACTCCTTTCTCCATGAGGTGCTTATTTCACATTGCATGCCTGTTTGAAAACATCCCATGTACACCATAAATATATATACCTACTATATACCACAAAAATTAAAAATAAAAAACAATAATAAATGCTATTCGAGTTAAAACAATTGAATCATGGAGCCCTGGCACCTGTCTGTGGGCCTGTAGGCAATTCAGGATATGGGAAGAGGGTTGAGTGAGTTACGTGCAGGTTGCAGATGAGGTCCCCCTTAGCATTCACCTCCAGCTCGTTGGTCCAACCAGAACTCCCAGAAGCCTCAGGGAAGCTTAGGGCTGCAGGTGAGAGGCAGAGTGGCTTCCCATCTCAAAAATATCAGGTTGTGATACTCTAATTGTAGACGTCATTCATTTATTTCACAGCTATATTCACTAACTATTTCATATGTGTAAGGTTAATGTGAACCTGGGCCCTCCTGGACAATGGGGACCTCAGCAGTCTTAGAGGGGCAAGGAGGCTTGAGAAGGTCAGCAGGAAGGAGCATCCTGTGTGGGAAGGATAAGTGGGCACTGGGCATTGAGAGCTTGAGACAGAATTACCTCCTTTCCCTGGATTCAGCATTCCCTCACTTGAAAAACAAGGAGGTTGAATGAGGTGGCCTGTAAGCTCTGACATTCTTAATGGTCTGTGATTCTTGTACTACTGAAGGTAGTTTTGGCCTTAGAGCTGCCCTGATGTGGCTACTCCAGGAGGGGAGGTGTAGGCGCCTGCTACCCTGAGAAAGGGGCACCACATGGGCAGCTCTAGGGCCCAAGGGAGGAGTTGCAAATCACCCCTCCTCAACGGAACATTTCCGTTGGTTAATCAGCAAACATTTACCCTCCACCTTCTGTGATCTTGCCAGCAATGTTCAGGCTCTGTGAGGGAACATGAAAACATGACACCAGGTGCCTGCCCTCAAGGAACTGCTTAAGTTGAGGACACAACCACGTGCGCCTGAAAGAACAGCAGGAAATTCCAGCGGGGCAGATGACCATGTGCAAGAGAAGCTGTGGGCTTGTGTGAGTGATTTATCTGGGAAACATTGTAAATCCCCATGTTTTTGAATGCTAAAACGTTTGTGCAGCTTCCTGGCTTTTCCCTGAAATGCATTCCTGTCTAGAACTACGTTTCTGAAGCACAGTTGCATAGTAGAGTCACCACTCATGTATTTACACATCGAGTAAATGAACATTGAACACTTTCCATGTGCCAGGCACTGAGGAGCCAATATGAACCAAACAGAGGGGGAGCCTACAGTCAAATCAAAAAGGAGGCCAGCATTGCCAGTACCACAAGGGGACTGCCTTTACACCGTTACCAAAGTCTTCTGTTTCCCTTGGGGAAAAAAGGTGGTCATTTTCAGGAGGAAAACATTTTCTTAAATTACTTCCTGACAACAACTGCATACATGACAGATGAGCAGAGTAAAACAGAACCGAGTTTAAATTTGGAGGTTGAATGCACTGTAGGGTTCTCTCTCTAGCTAAGTCACTTTAAGCATCAGCCTCACAGCAAGACACTAAAATCTGCCTCAGCGAAATTGCAAATTGCTACACATAGGGGGCTGTGGGGTAGAGGGAAACGATTCAAGCTGTAACCATTCTACCCACTCATGCTGAGACCCACTGTATCAAGGGGGATTATCTGAACAGGGAGGCCCAGCCGGGAAGGCTTCTTCATTTGTTCATTCAATCATCAAGTGTGTGGGTCCTGACTTGAAGGGCACACTGATCAGTCATGGTGATCAGTGTGCAGTGAGTGTTCAGTCTTTGGGAAAGTTCACTGTTGTCACCTCTTCTGGCTTCAAGCAATGGAAATGGATTTGCTAAGGGGAGGGACGTCTTGGAGGCAGGGAGAATGTGAAAGTAGAAATCTGGGAAGTCAGAACTAGCAAGTCTTGCAGGGAGAGCAAGTTGAGGGACTTGGCTAATGCAGATAGGCCGTCTTGGGATGTAAGGAGCTGAGATGGGAAGCAGGGAGTAGGGGATGGTTTGTAGAGGACCTTCTGTTTGAATGTGGATTTTATTCTGTGGGTCGTAGGGAGCCGTTGAATGTTCCTGAACCATATGGGGCAAAAAGAACAAAGAGGTGTTTGAGAACAATTAATTCCTCAACCACAGGGTGGGAAGAAGTGTGTAGAAGCAGATCAGTAGATTTTTGACTTTTATGGTAACTCTGGGGACAGCTATTGGAGTGTGGGAACAGGACTGAAGGGTGGAACCTGGGAGAGTCCGTAACTCAGGGTAAAGGGACAGAGGAGGTGGCTGGAGAAAGAAGAGGGTTAAACTCAGGAGCACAGCAGGCACTGGTCTCCGGACTTAGAGTGAAAGGCAGGCAGGCTAGGGCCACCCTGTCTTGACTCAGCATCATGCAATCACCTCCCTCATTAGAACACCCAACCCAAGTGGTAGGTCTGTGATTGTGTGTTTGTGCATGAATTAATTCATCCTCATCAAAATACGGAATCCAAGTGCTCAGCTAACCCCGCCCTTCAGAGTTTGGAGAACGAGAGTGAACCACAGGCCAAATTTCTGAAACTTCTACAATGCTGCAGGAAGAAAGATGCCAGGATCATTTGTTGCAGTGAGTCATGGCTGTGTCTTTGGCAGCTGCCCTGTGCAGGAAGGCTGGAAATCAAAGGTATATTTTTGAGACTGCTTTATAACAACCTGAGAGCAGCTCCTTCTTTTTACGCTTCCCTGAAGAAGAGCCTCTGAACCATGACAGCTTCCCAAACAGCAGCCTCAGCTGAAAATCAAGACTGCCTTGCACCTGCAGGGCCAGGTGGCCAGAGGCGGCACTGGACAAGCATCAGTCTTTCTCTACCACACCTTGGGGTCTCCAAGTCAGCAGCAGCCACCTGTCATTGTGTCAGCTTTGGATACAAAGGCAAAACACAGCCATCTTGGTGAAGCAGGTCCCAGCTCATGCCCTCTGCTACTTGTCTGCGCACCCAGTTCAGACACCCTCTCCTCCATCCCAGGCCCGGGAGGTCACCTCCTCCCCTAACTCCTTGACGACTAGACTCACTTGGCATTTAGCCTATGCCATCCTGTTTCTTCTCTTATGGTTTCTTTTTCCGTTTTTTAGGTTTAAGCCTTTTCTTAGCCTCCCTTCTAAATTCATCCTTTGAAGGGAAGGACTGTGTCTTATACTTAGGGCGACATATAACCTTTTATCTAAACCAAGACATTTCCAAGAGTGGTACTGAGGCTGCTGATGCCTGCTCATATTTTCTTACCCTCACTGCTCTTATACCCTCTGACATGCTCACTGCCAGCCTGCAGGCTTGCTTTGTTCACTGGAGCAGGCTAGCAAAGCCAGAGTTAACACTGTGGGGAGCAGCCCACAGCCAGTGAGCAACAGAAGTTGGTGGACGCACACTCTCCTCCGTGGGGATGATGACGTAGTGCTCTACAGTCTCCCGGAGGCCCCCATAGGGCTGAGCCCCAGCTGCTCATGGTGATAACTGGGATTGGCTCCTCCTCTCCTTAACCCCCAACCTTTTCTTTCCCAATAAATAACTTACATTCAAATCTTTGTCTCAGGGACGGTCCTGGGCTAATAGGGAGGTCTGGTGAACCTATATAAACGTCTCTTGGTCTGACATTGCCTCACAGGGTGCCAGCCAATGGTACTCACCCACATTTTGCCAAATGAATGTGTGAATGGATAAAAATGCTCTATTATGCCCCCAGCTAGTTCATGAGAACCAGTTTCTTAAGGCACAGAAAGGAATTAAGCATTTCCCTTGTCCTTCTTACTCCCACTCTCTCAGATAGCCATTTCATGGCTTCTCTCCTTTCCTTCAACCTCTGACACCTCCATCCCTATCCTTTCAGTTCATGACCTCACCTCCTATTTCACTGTGACAGACTCCATTGAGGGGAAAGAGCTTCCATGTGCTCCCATCACATGCACCCACCCACCTGCGTCTGTGCTGCAGCACTGTCTGCAAGGCCCCCTGCACACACTGTGAAGGCCACTCACTATCCCTGGGAATCTCTGGCCCTGCTGTTTCCCATTCCCTCTCCTCCTCCAGGGGTTTGCTCATTTGTTACCTGCTGGGGAGGCCTTCCTCAGTTAAATTGCACACCCTTGTCCTGATCATCCCCTATCCCCTGCCTAATTTTTCTCTGTAGCACTCCTAACCACCTGACATCTTATGCATTGGGCTTGACATCTTATGCATTGGGCTTATCTTTATTATCTGTCTCCCCTAAAATGTAAACTCCATGTGGGCAAGAGTCTTTGTTTTATTTAATGCATGAAGATCACAGCTCGTGAGAAGAAAGGCAGGCAGGCAGGCAGGCTGGCAGCTGTTTAAAGTGAGAGAATTTAAAAAACTTAGAATGTAAGATCAGAAATGGACCGTAGAGATTAATCAAATCCAACTGTCTCATTTATAGATGAGAAAATGGAGAAGCAGAGGCTCTCTGGCAGCTGGGTGAAGCGCTGGGACTGGAACCCCTCACTCTCAGATACCCAGTGTGGGGTTAATTCCATGGCTCATCATTACAGGCCTGGAGTCCTAAATCTCTAGTTCTGCCATGCTTGGGGGGTTTGCTACTCTCTGTGCGGCTATGTGTTAGTCACTGTTTATTTTCTGTAATGTGGCATTAGCACTCCCATTAGAACTGAAGTCCTCAACATCATGAACTCGAGCGTCTTCCTTTGAAATGCCTAGTGCGTAACACAGTGCTTAATATCATTGTGAGCTGGAAACCCTGGAAGGAACCCCTGCCCTCCTCTAAGCCCGTGACTCTTATAATAGCTGTTGTTTGCTGAACATCTTCTAAGGACCAGGAGCCTAAGATACCTTAATGTATCACTCCTGAAAAGTGCCCTGGAAAGTAGGTACTGTGTTCCCTATTTTATGGATGAGAAATTGAGCCTTGGAGAGTTGAGCAACCTGCTTTAAGGTTGAGCACAGGCCAGTAAGGGCTAAGGCAGGGATTTATTCCCACCACATTGTGGAGAGGGAGCCATGGGTGGGGAGTGGAGGAAGGATGTTAGTTCAAAGAGCATACGTTCGCCACCTGCTTATTCCCTGTTACCTGGAAGTCCTTATAAAGGAACAAGGATGTTCTTTGAACAGAGCAAGCTCAAGAGATCAAGAAGTGGGATAGATTCTTCCCTGAGAGAGAGGTGTGACTGGAGTAGAGGAGGGAGAAGAGAGTACTAGGTACTGAAACAAGGTAGGGGCCCAGAGGTGCAAAGGCTTTAGGATGGATGAGCAGAAGCACTAAAGACAAATTCTTCCCAAGTCACAATGGGGCCAACAGGTACAGGCCACGGAGCCAACAAATACTGAAGGATCAGTTGGTTGATTACCTCTGGCATAGCCCAGTTCAGCCTCAGAAACAAGTCCCAAGGTGCCGACTGTCTGCTTGGTTTTGAATTTTAGCCATTACAATGTTCATGCTGGAACCAAATATAGATCCACAATGAGTTGGAGCGTTTTGTTTGCAAGCAACTAGCATAGCCCTTAGGATAGCCATAAACAAGCTTAGATATGCTTTGCAGGCTGTGAATCTTGCAATGTCTCCACTGGAAGTGTTGATTGATACGCCAAGATTCACAAGTGAGCTGCCTCTTCCGGACAAGATAAATTAACAACTTTACAGGCAGCCCGGCAGGGGGAAGCCTGACTTGGTGGCTGCCAAGCCTGAATGGGTCCTGTCCTGTAAGAGCCATGCTTCCACCACAGAAACAGGGTGAGAGGCATCGGGGATGGGTGAAATCTAGTCCAAACCCCTGGTATCACAGAAGGGAAACTGAGCGTCAGGAGTGAGAGAGTTGCCCAGGGAAATGGATCTGATTAGAGGCAGGGGTGGAACCAGAAACCCATCTGTGCCCTTTTCAGGAACATCGCTGGGCCTGGCTTCACTGCCTTTTGTGGGCAAACTGAACATGTGTGTGACTTGATTCCTGAAAGCTCAATACCAAGGGCATGGTCTGGACATGCTGAGTCATTATGAAAGGCGGGACCCTTGGGCAAAGGCTTTAGCGAGAACACCTAAAAGAGGTTTCCATTTTTCTCAACTGGAAGAACTTAAAAGGAAAACATGAGTCAAGTCTCATGACACTGCAGCTCCCAGGACTCATCCAGGGAAGAAAGCAGCTGGTATCTTCATTCTGGAACACAGCACTGCACCATCTCCTGGAAGAAAAGGAATAGATAACAAGTGAAGAGAAAAAATAGTTTCTTAAAGTGAGATGCTGGGGAGTTCCTCCCCCTGAGCTGCTGTCTTGGTTCAGGTCCTCAGCACTCCTTTCCCAATCTCCTCTTAAAACAATTTAAAAACATATATAAAAATAAAATACAGAGAAAAGCATAACATGTGCCTACCACCATGATTAGCAAATATTTACTTTCTGTCATTTATACCACTGTATCTCTCTATTTATGTATATGAAGCCTTATAGGTACTGTTGAAGCCTCTTTCCACCTCCCTGCCACCCCACTCCTGTCCCTCCCCACCATGACTAATATCCTGAAATTACTTTGTATAATTCCCAGCTACGTTACAGAATTCCCCTCACACTGACTGTACTTTCTGCAACTTGATTTTTCATGTGACATTATGTTGTCAAGCTGCAGCCATGTTGATACACATAGATCTGGTTTATTCTTTTAATTTAATTATTTTTAACCTTACACCCCCGTTGAAGGCCATTGTATTAGTTTGCTAGGGCTTCTATAACAAAGTACCACAGACTGGGTGGCTTAAACAACAGAATTGTTTTTCTTCTTGGTGCCGGAGTCTAGAAAAGATCAAGGTGTTGCCAGGGTTGGTTTCTTCTGAGGCCTTTCTCCGTGGCTTGTGGATGGCTGTTTTCTCCCTGTGCCTACCTGTGTCCTAACCTTTTCTTATAGGGGCACCAGGCATATTGGATTAGGGCTCATCCTAATGAATTCCTGTCAACTTAACCACCTCTTTAAAGAATCTATCTCCAAATATAGTCACATTCTGAGGTCCTAGGGGTTAGGACTTTAACATATGAATTTTGGGGGGACACCATTCAGCCCGTAACAGCCAGTTAGGTGTGCTCTGTCTGTCTCTTTCTCATTCTCTTTTGCTGTAACAGGCAAGGCTGTAATGAACATCCTCGTATATATTCCAGTGAATACATGGGACTGATACTGTGGCTTGGAATCCTGGATGCAATGATGTGCACACTGCAACTTTATTAGATGTTGACAAGTTGCTTTCCAAAGGAGGCCTATAATTTATACTCTTACTATCAGCATGTGAGTAGTTCAGGAATGCTCAGTATTATCATACTTCGAATTTTGCCAATCAGCTGGCTGTGAAATGACAACATGTTGTAGTGTTCATTTTAATTTCCCTGATTGCCAACAAGGTCTTCACCTTTACACATATTTAGCGGCTATTTGTGTTTTCCGTTCTACCAATTGTCTGTTCATATCTTTAGTCTACTTTTCTATTCTGCTTTCTTTCTTTTTTTTAAAAATCGATCTGCAAGAAACACTTGTATGTTCTAGATGTCACTCCTCAGTTGAGTGTAGCGACCTCTTCTCTGGTCTCCTTGCTTTCCAGTGTTGATTCCACTTGCCGGTTTTCCTCCTTTAAGGATCTTCATTCTCTCCTCAGAGATCACAGGATGAAATTCAGACTCAATATGGTCTTGCAGGCCCTGACAGTCTGGCTAGAACCTCACTTTTCCCTCGCCACTCTGCCCGCAGGTTGCAACCAGCTGGGACCAGCCCCAGTTCCCAGAACGTACATCATGCTTATGCTTCTGGGAATTGGTATGCGGCTCCTGCTTCCTGGCAGGCCTGGCTTCTCCCTTGTTGACTGTAGAAATGAGACACGCCCTTCCAACTGCAGTTACCCTGTCAGCTCTTGAGTAAGGTCCCTCAGTCCCAAGGCAGACATGAGAGTTACCATTACACCATTACCAGGACGACTGCTACCCACTGCTGGGGTTGGTTGTTTCACTCTATTTCTTTGGCCAAAACATGAGTCCCAGCAAAAGCAAACACTTCCCCTCCTCACTTATTCATCTCCATGTTTTCACTATTTGTACATGGTAAGTCTTCCATGTTTGCTAAATCTTATCTTTTAAATCCTGGAATGTTATTTAAAAGATTACAATAGTTAATGAGTAAGCAGTGGTAATAGAATTGTATAGCTTATTCTTCTTGTCTGAAATTCACTTATTATTTCTAAGGTCATAAACCTGGGCTCACAAACAAACTCCACAGGGTCTATAATGAGAGAGATGTAACCTAGCAGCTGCACAAGGGCAAAGAGGGAGGAGATTAGGAGAAAGCCATGATGAGTAAGCACTGAGAAGTGGTTGCTATAAATGCTAACACAATGCTGGGATGTAATAATAGAAAAGTAGTGTCTAGAATGAGACAATGGTTCTATTCTTCTCTCATTAGATCACTATTGAAGTGTTGTGTTCTGAGCATCATACTCCAAGAGGCAGGAACACAGACCAACTAGAGTACCTTCAGGAGAGAGGGCAACCAGGAGAGGTAGGGGCTTAGATTCCACAACACCCAAGGGTTGACTGACAGACATCGCTAGGACTGTGTATCCTGGAGGCTAGAAGAAATTCAGGGGGGATAATACGGTCTTCAAATATGCAAGGGGTGTCTTTTGGCACAAGGAATAGAGTTGTCTTGTATCATTCCTAGTACAATCAGGACTGATGGAAGGAATTTATAAAGAGATAGATTTCTGCCTAACAGAGTAAGACATTTTAAACATCTAGAGCATTAGAAGATGATTCAGCTGCTTTGAGCAGTAAGGATATCTCTATCAGGGGAAGTACTTGTGTAGTGGCTAGATGAACGGTGGATAAGGGATGATGTCCAAGGGGTTCTGGGATCAAATGGAGATGGTGTTTGGGGCCGGGCGTGGTGGTTCATGCCTGTAATCCCAGCACTTTGGGAGGCCGAGGTGGGTGGATCAGGAGGTCAGGAGATCAAGACCATCCTGGCTAACATGGTGAAACCTCACCTCTACTAAAAAGTTACACAAAATTGGCTGGGCTTGGTGGCATACACCTGTAGTCCCAGCTACCTGGGAGGCTGAGGTAGGAGAATTGCTTGAACCCGGGAGGCGGAGGTTGCAGTGAGCCAAGATTGCGCCACTGCACTCCAGCCTGGGTGACAGAATGAGACTTTGTCTCAAAAAAAAAAAAAAAAAAAAAAAAAAAAGTGGGGGAGCTGGAGTAAAGTCTTTTCCAAAGTTGAGATTTCACAAATTTATGACTTCGAGTCAGATAGATCTAACTGGGGACCAAAGTCTAAATGTATCTTTGAGTCTTATAAGTGAAATTTACTCTTTGATGGGCAGTACCTCTGGCTGATGGCCTTTCACTGCTCTCCCCAAGCCCTGATGCCATTTTAAGCAATTCCATATTTATATAGATGTCCCAGCAAATATGCTGTGCTTCCTGCCTCCAGTGATCTTATCCCCCGTTCTCTTGGTTCTTTTCTCACCTACTCGTGTGGCCAGACGCTTGATCAGTGGTCCTCAAACTTTAATGTGCACTAGAAAAATCTGGTGGACTTGTTAAAAACAGATTCCTGGGCTCTAGGGTTGGAACATATCCTCTAGGTTTATGTCATGCAGCAGCATACTGCCTCCCTGGGGCCCAAGTAACTAGTCCAGGGATTGGCATGTGAGTAAATCAGAGCTGATGAGATGTCATGAGACACTTTAGGGCAAATAGCAGTGTTCTTTTCTATTGACCAAGATACTGAAGGGGCTGAAACTTCTGTTGGAAGGAGACTAGAAGCAAAGTGAGGAAGATCAACATGTAGGAAGAAGGAGCTGAGACGTTAGGAAAACCTCGTTCTAATAATACAACTTGAGCTCTGAATCCGAAAATACCTGAAGCCAGACTATTCCTGGGCTTTGTCGTTATCTGAACTAATTAATTTGGTATTTTGCTTAAGCCAATTTGAATTGGGTTTTCTGTCACCTGAAAGCTCCTGACTGATACAGAACTAAGCATCATTCTTTGTCTATAGATTTGGTTGGGTTGGGCTGGTAGAAGAAGTGTGCATAGCTTGTAAAACATGTGCCTCTGCAAAGGAGCATGGATTCTATCCCAGCCCTAGTGAATCAGCATCTATTTATCATGGGTTGAGGATCTACTAGGTGCCAAAGCATTCGGGCAGATGCTACAAGTGATCAACAGAAATAGGAGATCTTGGTCCTTCCCTTTGAGGAGTTCGTACTCTACCAGATGCAAGACCAAATTAGGAAGACAAGATAATATGGGGCAAGTGTTAAGTGAGTGATGAGGGTTGTAGAAACTTGGAACAGTCATCGTGGCCTGGGGTGGTCAAGGAAAGCTTCATGGACAAGAGGACTTGAACAGAGCCCTAAAGAGGTGACTATAAGATAGGAAAGGGGCTTTATCAAAAGCTGGAACTCCATCTCCAAGCACCTTATATAAACCATGAGCATTATACACACCACAGGGTGAAAATGAAGAATTAAATAAAATTTCATGCAATTATACCACATATTATGCTTTAGATGATATAATTACACAGACAGATGTGTCTGGGCAGAAAGATGAAAAAAACCTAAGTGCCTAAGAAGTAAAGACCTTTGGGGTTATGAATACACAAACCCTGTAGTTACAGTGGCATAAAATGTTTAATTGGATATATTACACGCTTTGAAAGTTGTCAGGTCACATGAGTTTCTGTGGTTCTTCAGGTTAATTCCTCTGTTAATTCTTGAATGGGGCTTAACTCTTCCAACACTGATGGTAGATTGAATCTTTATAGCTTTTCTCTTGCTTTCCTGGGAAAGCTGAGGTAGAGTTAACCCTGAACCCTGCTCTGTGCTCAATTCTGTTTTTGGAATGAGGTTTGCAAGGATCCCATCCACCGGGCCTGCTCTCCTGCCTCCATAACCTGGGGGCCTCCACTTCCTAGGTCCAAGAACCCTTGGGTGGTACCTATTTCTGGTCTTTTCTAGCCTTTTGCCGAGTGACTTGCAATCTTGGTGCCAACTGGTTTGGTTCCCATTCTGAATGGAACACTTGCAGACCCTTGCTTTACTTGTTTCTGCTTTACCTAGACAATGACTTCAAAAGATCCTTGGAGAAAGGGCCATACTATTTTTCCTATGAAACTAATGTCCAGCACCCTTTTCTAGTCACCCAGTGCTTTGCACAGAGTAGGCACTCAATATGAAGTTTGCTAAATATATGGCTATGTCAATTTAATTCTGCTATTAGAGCTTGGAAATTCATCTTATTCCTGGCTGATAAGAACTACTCTTGGAGTCTGGATCATAGTGAAATAGAGCTTGACCCTTCCACCATGTCCCATTTTCAGCTCCAGGTGGGCACTTAGAAGCCCCCCTCCCTTGGAATCTCCCTCTTCAGTCACTGTCCCTAGGCTCATATTTCATTCATGGCTGCTCCTTGAATGTGCACTAGCTACTCCTTTTTCCCTGGGCCATCGTCACAGTCTTCAGTGTGGAGTTCCTGAAAGCCTAGCAAGGTACTCTTGCTTATGTGCCATATGTCATTAGACTAAAAGATGCCATCCCCATCAGCTGAGGGTAGGCAGGGGCACAGAGATGATGGGTCCAGATATTCAAATCCTTGGAAAATAACTGCAAATCCGTTAAAAGGGTGTTTTCTGGTGACTTCCTCTGACAAATGTCTGCCCCTGCCGCAGCCTATCTCTGATGCCCGAATTTTCTCTTTTGGGGTGAAAGCACTGTTTCATGTTAGACTGAAGACTCTTTTCACCCATCACATTAAACTATTATCACATATGATCATCTTTATGCAAATATATTCGTACAGGCTTTCAGGTGTACAGATGATGAGAGGGAGGAGGGATGCAGAAGAAGCAGCAGTAATTGGGATACACTGATGCAGTGGAGCATTCCAAAGAGCCAGGGTCAGGCTAGAGGCAGACGGTGCCTGGAGGTCATGGGGTAGGGGGAGGTGTGGCCAGGGAGGATGTGAAGGGGCATTCTCAGTGTCAGTCCTGCATTTGGAGTGAGGGGAGTAACTGAGCCATGGGACCTAGGTCAACAAGCCTCACACAGGCTTTTCTTTACTAGCTCAACACAATTTACCAAATGGGTAATATTTTGGGTGGATCATTTATTGGCCAAACTGTGGTACTTTTTAGGATGAAAGAGGGTGCTATTAATTTCTGTGCTGGGACAACAGGCAAACTTGGATGTACAGTCACCTTAGTAACATCTGCAAGGCTTTGTGAAAACTCTGCTCTATTCCAGACACCTGCAAATGAGAGGCAGAACAATCAAAGCAAATACTTAGCACTTTTAAATGCACCAGGCACTGTACTAAGTGCTTTTGTGACTCATTTAATCCTTTCTATAGTTACTGATAATAAAATAACGGATATAATTATTTATGTAACTAGTATAATATAACAAATAATCCTGTTACACAGATGCAAACACTTGTTCAGCCCACATGGCTGGGCAGAGGTGGAGCCAGAACTCCAGGGCAGGTTGCCTGCTCCCAAGCCAGGCTCTTTGATACCAAGAGAAGAAGAGATGCAGTGTCAAGAGTGTGCCAAACAGGGAGGCAAACTTCCAGCTGGGGAAAACAGTGGGGTCTTCTTGGCAATGGAGGCATTTAGCCTACTCTGTGAAGGAGATAAAAGGAGAAGAGCATTCTGGTGGGAAAAAAATGGTAGGATCAAAGGCATAGAAGCAGGAAAAACATGGGCATGTTTGGAAATGGAAAGGATCGGGTTTTGGCCAGAGCATTTTGGAATCAATAATAGGTAACTGTTCTCAAGGGCTTACTAGGGATTGTGTCTTCTGATTGCCACAGCAACCTTGTGAGGTTGCAGCTATTTTGCTCCCAACTTATGGATGACAGCCTGAAGCTTAGAGAGGTGAAACGATTGGCTGCACGTCAATCAGCTGGTAAGAGGTGGGACTGGGAAGTTTGTCCTGGTAGAGTGACTCCAGAGGGCACACTCCTAATCCTTACACCACCACACCACCTTCTTGTGGGGTGGGTGACACAGGATACCGGAAAAAGATTCTAACTGGGTTGAGAAGGGCTAAACTTATGAACACAGGGTAAGGAAGCAGAGGAGGAAAGGGTAAAGGGCCATCTGTTGACGCTGTGTGCTGCATGAGGAGAATCACGGAAGCTCAGGTTCATGGGGCTGTGTTAGTTTTTAGTTTGTAGGAGGATGAAGTATTTATTGGTCGTAGGTGTCCTGCTTCCAAATCTAACTCAAGAATCTAGCAATTTTTCATGAGGCCTACTGTTGGGCTTTAATTTTCCCTTTATGCAAACAAATGAAATTCTCTAAGCAAGGGACTCAAGGACATTAGAATATTAAGTAACTTAGTTGACTCCGTCAAGAGGGTCAGGAAGGGAGATGAATGTGTCTCATTACGGACTTTAAAGTGGATAGGAACCTACTGTCACCCACTTCTATTAGAGATTCTGGTTTCCTTAAAGTCCCCTAAAGAGAAGCTAGAAAAGGTAAAGGGAAAAATATCCTTGATGTCTTTTGAATCGAATGGGAAGGACTTCCTGCCTGATGCTGCAATTCTTCAACATTTTCCCAGTCAAAGAGAGGTTGTGGGTCAGTGTTCAAAAGAGTCAGCAATTAAAAGGCTCACTGTCCGCTCCCTCTGATGGAGGTGAGTTCCTATTTTAGCAAACGCTGGCTCCTCCTGAGGTTGAACTGCTACCAAAAACCAGGTTGTGTCTTCTTCCCATCCCTGGGGTGCGATAGAAAGCTGTTTTGACATTTGCTGTCACTTTCCTTGGGCACCATGCCTGTGAGACAGGACGGTATTCACCTGGCCCAAATGATTAGGATTCTCAGAAGGGTTAGCAGTATCTCAGATCTAATAGCACATGATTACAAGCAATTACATCTTTTCTATAGAAATCAACACTTGGATTAAAAATACCACCTATTCACTAACATTCATGCTAGAGCTGTGAGCAAGACTTAGAGAAATACAAATTCTAAGTGCAGCTGATAGCTTTGCACCATTCCAAATATGATCAATTGCTGTTCAATTTTATTCTGGTTTTCTATTCTGCTTTAAAGAGAAACATTAATCTCTCATTTATTTATTCCACAAATAGTTAATAAATGCTTCCTGTGTCAGGGACTAGCTTTCTGGTGGGGATTGGTGGTGAAAAGGCAGAAAGCATCTCTTTCCTCATGGAGCCTGCAGTCCCTGGGGGGAAGAGGAGGCATGAAGTAGATGGCCATACAAGCAACAATTAAAATTGCAATAAAGTCCGCAAAGAGAAGCTCCATGCTGAAGGCAACCAAACCTTCCAGCTTGCAGGCATGGCCTGAGTAAATATGCCTACTACCTAAGTTTTTTTTTTCTATAAAACTGCAGGTTTTATGCCATTGTATCGGAAAGGCCATTTCTTGTGCTATTATAACTCTCAGAGGTTGCAGCAAATCTTTTCACTGGGTTGACTTATTTTCCCCAAATGTATGATAAATTCCAGCCTGATTCCTGGAGCATTCAGGAGATGTTTTGCAATGAACCCAGAGAGACTGAGCTAGAGAACCCTCTTTTCCCAACCTGCTGCTTAAGCAGCTGTGAATGACAGCAAGCCCATCAACAGCTGCTGGAACCACTTCCTCCCAGAGGTTGTAGCTGCTATGAACTCAGTCAGAAAAGGCTATTTTCCTTGCATATCTTTGCTATAAATTGAACCTAATTAGGCAAAGAGAAGGATGTTCTCGTCTCCAACATTAAAAAGATGGCACATGAGGTAATGTAGGGTGTTTCTCACATTACCCAGGAACTTCAGTTTCCAGAGTCCCAGGTCATGGCTGTGTTGCTACCCTCCCATCCCAGGTTCTGAGCCAGCCCAAGAGCATATTCAAGGACAGGTATTAGAATCCCGCTACTTCTAAGTTATGTGATTTTCCACCTCTGAGCCAGGGTCTGACTGAATGCTATGGCATGCGCTCTCAATCGAAGCTCACCAAAAAATAGGGGACCAAAATGCTTCTAGAGCTTGTGTGGCCAGGACCCCAGCCAGTATGAAGACAAAGCAAGGAGACCCTGCCTCTAGGGGAAGGTGTCAGGGTCTCAGCTCAGCAGCTGTGGTTCCCAGGGAGACCTGGCCTACAGGAGGTGGGGTGGATGCAAGTCACTGATTCACCACCACTTTGCAGTGGGATATGAAATATTAGAATAACGGCTGATCCTTTTTAGCTGGCATTGCCCTCTTTTGTAGAAACAGAGGAACGAAGGAGCAACTGCAAGCTCACTTATCTCCCTGGGCCTGGCCTATCTACAAGGTGATGGCAGCCTGGTCCAGCAAAGCAGAGGCAGGCTTCCGGGTGCCATTGTTTCCTGCCTGCACTCTGAATGCGAGTGGGCTACATACCCACTGATCAGAATGCTCTGAGTTCTATCCTGTGCCAGGCACTGTCCTGGGTGTTCAGGACATGGGGATGACAAGGCCCAGTCCCTGCCCTCAAGATGGTCTTGTAGTGTAGCAAAGGCCTCACCTGATCTGTTTTAGAGTCTGATTACTGAAGCTTGGCATGAGGTAGAGTGAGATCTAGTGGCTCGCTCATCAGCATTTCTACAAGTGAAGACTGAGGATGAACTATGGGATGGGGCAGTGCAGACAGGATGGAGGACTGGTGAGCTGGTCACATGGGTGGGAGATAGCCAAGGACAGACCAAAATGCTTCTAGGGCTTGTGTGGCCAGGACCCCAGCCAGTGTTGAGAAAAAGCAAGGAGGCCCTGCCTCTAGGGGAGGGTGTCAGGGACTCAGCTCAGCAGCTGTGGTTCTCAGGGAGACCTGGCCTACAGGAGGTGGGGCGGATGCTGGAAGGAGCCTTCAGCTGGAGGCTTGGTGTCTGGTGATACTGGGGAATGCAGTTGCCGCAGTGTGACACAGTGACATGGTAGTCTCAGGCTCCCCAGCCTTCCCCACCTCACAGATTCTGAGGGTGGTTGGCAGTGTCAGCTGAGGCTGCTACTGACATTTCAGCCTGGCCAGATTGGTCTGGGAAATAGGGTGGACCCAGATCTGGCATGCATGTTTTGAAGGGCACCTATGAATCCAGTTTTGGGGCTTTGTGGGAGACACTGGCAGAGGAAAAAAGACCTGGTCACAGGCTCTCTAGCTCTGTGGATTCTTCCTCAGAAAGCATCAGTGCTCAATGGTTCCTGTGTCCCCACATCTGAGCACCAGCCCCGATGTCATTCTGTCTCTCTCCTTCCCCAGTACCTCTGCCTGCACACCACTCTCCATCTATTCAGATGTGTGGTAGGCAGAATTCCATGCTGTTCCTATCATAGCTGCCCCTGACATTAGTTCTGTGACTATATTACATTACATGGCAAATGGGATATTGCAGGTGTAATGTAGGTTACTAATCAGTTGATTTTCAGAATGTGAGATCACCTGGGTGGGTCTAACCCAATTCCATGAGCCCTTCTAAATCAGTGTTTTCTCCAGCTGGTCACAGAAGGAGCTTTAGGAAGCTGTGAAACCCAAGAAAGATTTGAGGGGCCACTGCTGGCTTTGGAGGTGAAGGGGCCACATGGAAAGGATGAGGAGGGGCCCTTAGATACCGAAGCAACCCCTGCCTAGCACCCGGCAGAAAAAACAGGGCTCTCAATTGTACAACTGCAAGGAACTGAATTCTACCAACAGCTTGCATGATCTTGGAGGTGGATTCTTCCCCAGAACCTGCAGGGAAGAGCCCAGCTCAGCCAATGCCTTGATTTCTGCCTTGTGAGACCCTAAGCAGAGAACACAGCTAAGTCCTCCCGGACTTCTGAGCTACAGAAACCATGAAGTAATAAACGGGTGTTGTTTTAAGTTACTAAGTTTGTGGTCATTTGGTATGCAGCATAGAAAACAAATACAGATGGCCTCCTGCTTTGCTGCCAGTCATCCCTTTTGAGGATGTGAGAACAGCTCACAAACAGGAACCCAGGCCCTAGTACCCTGATGACACCCCACTCCCTCAGGGTCTCAGCATCCTTGTGTAGGATGAAGGGTGGGTGGGTGGAGTGATCGCTGACTTCTCTTTCAGTTCCAGTCTGTTCAGTTCTCTCTCTGAATAGCCTGAAATGTTATTCAGTTCCATCTCCTCAATGGGCTTTCTGGGGCTCTAGGTTGGCCGACTGGGCTTCCTCTCCATCCTTTCTGTTTCCTTTCTCCTTCTGGGTCTGGGACCCTCTCCATAGCCTTTCTCCAGTTTCAAGAGCCATTGCTTCTTCTCCAACAGCACAGGCCTGGGCAGCAAGTCTTCAGACATCTCCTGCCCCCGAGGGGAAGTCAGTCCCATGCCCAGCCTCTTTTGTTGCTGTGGCCTCTGTCCATTGTTCAGACCCTTCCTGGATTCTACTCCTTGTCGGTCAAGACTATAATGCCTCTGCCCTGTTACAGCCTGGGCTCCCGATCCCTACCTGGTGGGCTGGGTCCCCCTTTATCCTGGCTCTTCTCTGGCTTGGACAATTGCTGCCCCCAGTATTGGCACTCCTTCCCCCTCCCAGCCTGCCTCTTCCTGCTCACCTGTCTGCTGTGAGGAAATTCAGGTGCAGGGGAACATACTCCTTGGATATTCCCCTTGGTTCCATGCTGAGGTGAGAGGGTGCAGCCAAGCCAGAAGGTAGCATGGAGTGGCTCAGCCCCATCTGTGCTTGGATCAGGGCTGCAAGCTCCCAGAGCATGGGGCAGAGGGTCCTGAGGGTGGGACTGTTCTATCTCCTGAGTACTTTTGACTGAGCCTCTGTCTGCACAGAGGTAAGGGCAGGACCCCACTGGGGGGTTTGTGAGAGGTCCATAGTCTCTCCCTTGCCAGAGCTGTCTTCCTAAACCAAACTCTGATCTGACATCCACAGGTAACTCATTTACCGCGCAGAAGGCCTCAGGTCTTAGCAAGATGTCCAAGGCAGTTTGTGGCTCCAAGATATCCCCACCCCAACGTGAAGTGCACTCTGGGGATGACGCCAACATTAAAGATGTATCACCCTGGATTAAGTATAGGCATTATCAGTCTTTAAGCATTCATGGTTCAACACATAGTAATTTTCTATCACTATATAGTCTCCAAAAAACATAGTTTGTCAGCTTCTCAGTTCCTTTCCATCTCAGGAATGGAAAATGAAGGAGAGAGTTTTCAGAGGAGACTAGTGGAGATCTAGGTCTCAGGACCCCGGAGCTGCAGGGGACACTGAAGCTCACGTGGTACAGTGTTCTAATGGTGGCTGGCCTCCGGGATGGGTGATTGTCCAATCTCTTCTGAAGGGAATCCAGCAAGAGTAGATTCACTGCCTATCAACTGATGTCACCCATGCCATCTTTGCACACTTGGATGGACATGTCCTCTTTGTACTGAGCTGATTTCTCTCCCTGTAGCTTCCCCACATTGTATAACACTACCCCTTGAGACCTCACAGACTCTTGTCCTTCACATTCATTCACTCAACAAACTTGTAGCAGATATCTGTTATATGCCGGGCAAGGTGTGGGGTTTTAGAGAGTAATAAGACTCAGGCAGGGCACCAGTTGCAAAAATGGAGCCCCAGTGTTTGAGGAGGGCAGCTAGCCCTCCCCACGTCCTCTCTTCCCTAATGGGACAATCCTGGAACTTTCTGGAGTGTTTACTGGACATTTTGGAGACCTTTCAAAGAGGAACTCACTGTGGTGGTTCTTTTCAAGAGCACCCTGTTTACCTGTCAGAAGCTCCCCCTTCCTCCCTCTGCCTTCAGGGCTCTGAGAACAGAAAAGAGTCCTCCAAGGGGCTCTGCTCAGCGAAGAACAGTGGGCTCCTTGCTCCTCATGCTAGATGCACTGTCGCTGTCCACGCAGCAAAGACTGTGGAGATACCACAGGCAGCCACAAAACCCTTGCTGTGCCTTGGTTTCCTCAACTATGTGATGCTTGAAAAGGAAATGAGTTAACACATGTGGAGTGGGCAGTATAGTGCCTGACGTGAGCAAATGTTCAATAAATGTCAGTATTACTACTGTTGTTTTATCGTTATTATCATCCTACTAGCCATGCCTTTAAAGCTGATGGAAAATGAAACACTCACGTTTTCCTTTGATGTTCACATTTTTCTTCTCTGTTTCATACTGGGTAGAAGTGGAAAGTTTGCTTCTGATCCTAAGGAATTTATCTTATTAAAACTGGTTCCTCATCTATCTGCTGAGATAATAGAAACAGTACCCATTATTGAGTACTGCATGTGTGTCACACATGTCACCTTGAATCTTTACAACTCTGAAAGGTAGATGCTATTATCTTCATTTTGTAGATTAGGCAACTGGGGCTTCAAGAGATGTAAGTGTCCCAAGGCCTCATTACTGGTAAATACCAGAGCCCAGAATGCAAATCCAAATTGGTTGTTTCTGCCCAAGTCCATTCTTGTCATCAGTGTATATCCTTTGCTCGTTAGCTGCAAGTCACTCACAAATGGTGGGTTCAGAAAGCCTCATCTACCCTTGTCCAGGCCACGGCTGAGAGTTTTGAAGCCCCAAAGAGCTCCAGATACAACGTGGTAACAATAAGCCTGGCCAAGCTGTGCAGAGGACCTTGTGGGATGGGAACCATTGAGTGCACAGAAGCTGCAGAGCTGAGAGAGGAGCTCAGACTTGCAGGGACTATGAAGCCAGACTCCCTGGGGGCAGGACTACCACTTGCCCACTATGTAATCTCTGAGTCTATCTGTTTGGCTGTAAAATGAAAAATAAAAAATATTATCACTTTATTGGCTGATTGTGAGGATTAAATGAGATGCATTTTATAAAGTTTTTAGTGCAGAGCCCAGTCAGTATTAGCCATTGTTATTACTAGTAATATTATAAGCTTCCAAGCAGGTGAGTGACTGCTGCTAAGGCATGCACTGGCAGCATCGGTCTGGGAACAGAACTCCCTTCTCCCCTTTTCCTGCCAGGTTTCCATTGCCAGCTCAGCCAGGGCTCCGGCTCCAGCCTGCGCATGCGCACCTGAGAAATGCCGCGCGTTGCCAAGAAACCGCCTTCCCCATCTATTTTAAAACCTTGATAAGCTTTCTGTTTAATGTTTTTAAAGGTTATGTTCTAAAGAGGGGCATGGTTAAGTAAATTACGGCACATCAACCTGATGGGATATTAAACAGCCATTAAAGTGATAATTATGAAGATCGTGTAGGAACATGGAAAATGCTTATGGATTAATATGAGGTGAAAAAAATGGAATAAAAAAATTAGATTACACAATAATTGCCACTAGCCAACACCACATGCCTATGAGTAAACATTCTTTCCCTATAAGGGAAAGAATGGCGTCCTTTAACTTCTTTTATTGTTGTTCTATTGTTTTTATAATAAATAATGGTTGATATCATTGAAATCTGATTTTATAAATCAAAAACTGCAGAACTGTATTATGTGGCCTGCAAAAGCAGACACTGTGCTTAAAAGAACCTCCCAGGCCATGGGTAATGGGTCATTTGCTGCTGTGTTTACATTTCATGTTAATAACTGGTAGGGAATGAAGGGAGATTTTGTTTTTCAAGTGGAGCAGATAATTATCCTCCTACCCCCCCAGTTACTGATGGTTTTAAGAAGGGGGATGCACTCTCAGAGTGAAGGTGCTTGAATCTAATATTTCTTTTGGCTTCTGTGCTGGGAGGGAGGCAGGAGGGGGAATTAGGGACAGAGACTTAAGTGGGGGCTTAATGTTTTGCTTCCCTCCCGCCTGAGGGGTAGAGGCAGACACAGGGAGCAGGGACATGTGCTCCCACACACCCAGGAGAAGAGAGACCTGAAAGGCCTTGGGCAGCACGAGGCTGAGTGCTGGATGCAAACTAAAGCATGCAGGTACAGAAGAGGGTTGAAGTTTCTCTACTGACCTTACAGGGGGAAAGGAGTTTGGAACCACCGTTTTTCTTCCTTCTTTTCATTCCCTTCCATTGCCTGCCCCCTCCCTTTTTTTCCCTTCTACTTTTTTTCTCTCCTCCTTGTTGAAACGGGAAAAGTTTCCTTGTCCCCCGGCAGGGCATGTGATGGGGGTGTGGCTCGCTTCTTCAGTGCCCCGCTGGTCAAACCTCTAGGAGAGCATGCAGACGGGCAGGTTGTGGGGCTCTGACCCCATGGCAGTGTCTAGGGCTGAATGTTTACAGCTGAAGCCCCAGTGGGCATGTGTCACAGGGTGCTCTTTTAGTTTAGCCATCCGTAGGCAACTTGTGGCAGTCAGCTCAGTTAGAACCCTGCCTTATCACAAGGACAGAGGAATTTCTGTATCCCAGGGTTCTTGCCTTGGTGTGCTGGAAGAATCAGATCACACATGGGCTTGGAAAATGAGCACAAGGTTTTATTGAGTGGAAGTAGCTCTCAGCAGATGGGGGAGCCAGAAAGGAGATGGTTTTCCTCTGAAGTCGGCCACTGGCTGGCTGGACTCTTCTCTGATCGCCCTGGCCAAACTCTGCATCCTTCTGCTGGTCAGTGGCCTACTGGTGTGCTGGCATCTGTCGTGTGCGCTTCCACCGATGTGCTCCCCTCTACGTCCCCTCCACGTCCAGACACTTGTGTCTTCTTCTGCCGACATGTTCCTCTCGACGTCCAGCCGCTTGTGTGTGTGTGCTCGCTAGGGTCTCGTGGTTTTTATAGGCACAAGATGGGGGCGTGGCGGGCCAGGGTGGTCTTGGAAAATGCAACATCTGTGCGCCAAGGCAGGAGTGTCTGTCGTCACCTAGGTCTGTGGGCACAGGACCAGGGGTGGAGCCCTTGCCAGGGACCCGCCGTTCTCTACCCAGCACTTCCCTGTCCCCTTCCGTGTCACTGTCATTTAACAGCAGTTTACTGGGCTCCTACTCTGTGCGGACACTATGATCATCACCCAATTTAGAGAGACAAAAAGACAGTTTCTGCCCTCAAGATGTCTAACCTGCAAGACAAATCTGAAAACAAACAATCCTGACAGGTCTGAATATAAATAATTCAATGTGACAAAGAAAGTAATTAACTCAGCTCAGAGAAGTCAGCAGAGCTTCCCCAGTCGGTATCCCGGTATCCCGAGTTGAATAGGAAGGGGAGGAGAGAAGGGTTGGGTTGGGGGACAAGGTGGGGAGGAGGGAAGAGCATGCTCAAAGGCATGGAGGAGTGGGAGGACAGGGCTGAAACCTCTTTGGACCTGTGGGCCATTTATCCCGGCTTCTGTGTCTAACAGGGAGATCAACGAATTGCATGTCTACCTGATGTTATTCTCATAGTTCTGGTGCAACTCAATCCCACAACTATACTTAGGACCCTGTTATAGCTCTGGCATCCAGGAATTTATCAAAACCACTGTGAATCAATTGATATTTTCCTAGAATCTATGGATGATAGAGTTGGGAGAAGCTTCAAGGAGTAGCTAGCCCCCTGATCATGCTAGCCACCCAGGGAACAGCTGGAAATGGAAGTCAGCCTCAGTTCAGCATATGTGGGCACTATTGATTGGGTTCATTGCCCTCATTTCAGAGCTAAGGAAGCTATAGCCTAGAAAGGGGAAGTCCATGATTCATTCAAAGTCACTGAACAAATAACTAGCTTCTACTCAGTTCTTCTGGCTCTAAACCCAGTAGTCTTTGTAGCACATGAGGTCTCTTTTTCCAAAAGAGGGTGGTCTAGCCTCTTTCCATGCCCATGAACCAGGAGCACATCCCTCTTTGCTCCGTTCTTACCTCTCCTCAAATTCAAGGGTGCACAGCCCTTCTTAATACTGTAACATGTAGGCAAGGCGCGATGGCTCATGCCTGTAATCCCAGCACTTTGGGAGGCTGAGGCAGGCAGATCATGAGGTCAAGAGATTGAGACCATGCTGGCCAACATGGTGAAACCCTGTCTCTACTAAAAATACAAAAATTAGCTGGGCATGGTGGTGCGTGCCTGTAGTCCCAGCTACTCAGGAGGCTGAGGCAGGAGAATCCCTTGAACCCGGGAGGCGGAGGTTGCAGTGAGCTGAAATCGGGCCACTACACTCCAGCCTGGCAACAAAGTGAGACTCCTTCTCAATACAAACAAACAAACAGAAAACCAAATACTGTAACATGTAGCTGACAAGCCCTCCTCCACACTCATGGCCTTCATAGTTGTATCACTCCATGACTTTCCTCTTTCTAGGCTGCCTGGTTAGGACAATGCCTGATCCCCTCCTTCTGCTTTTAGGGAAATGCTTCTGGGCCTCCAGGTCGTGTGAACCATCCCTTTTCCACTTCCTGCAGCTTCCTTCTCTCTGCTGAGAAACTGCATCTAAGTAAGGCATTCTAGCTAGAGTAAGGAGAAGTGGCAAACTGGGAAGGAATCCAGGGCTCCAGTCCTTTTCCATAAATCAGCTCAGAAGTTCCCCAGAGCAAATCCTTCTTGACTCTGGTCTCATCTTTATCTGGCAATGGCAGGCACTAGGGGAGTCTGAACTACATGACGTCTAGCCTCTCCAAAGGTGGGGGCCAATGGGACTCATTTTCTGTGAGTCTGCATGTAAAAGGACGATGGGGACCAGCTGTCGCAGATGAATCCTGTCCTCCTCAGTCTTGACCCACATGCCTGGGAACTGGGGCATGATGGAGACCAGAACTTGAATGTCATGACAGAAGCTGGGGAAAGAGGCACATAAACCAGCATGGACTACAAAGAGCTTCTGGGCCATTTGCCACTTGTTTTTCTGTTTTTCTACCTATCAGTCTGTACACTTGCTTTGGCATTTATGTGGTTTCAGAAGGCTATTATCTTGTCAACATTGTTCTACAGCATTGACATTATCTCTTAATTACACAATTACTTTGTTATGTACTGTAGGCCTAGTAATAAAACATTTGAAGTGTTCAAGCACAGACAAGAATTTTTAAAATATGATTTGAGTCAAACCATCTTGTAAAAATCACTAATAAATGTCATAACCAGAGGAGACCTCTGTTCATTCCGCCACTGAGAGGAGCAAGAGCTAAGGCCCAGGGAGAAGGGATCTGCTGCTGGTCACACGGGTAATTACTAGAATGAGTTTTGCAGACATGAGAGCTCACTGCAGATCACACAGCAACTGAGAGCAGAGTTGGGACTAAAGCTCGGGCCTGATGATTCCTGGGTTACTGCATTTTTTCTTTTTCATAAGTAGGTTATACACTTTTCCATCTCCACCATGTCACCCTCAAGGTCTGTCTAGGCCACACAGTTAACACTGAGTTGGGGAGCAAATCCCCAAAGCACTGGATTACTCTAAGGATTAGGTCCCACTTCTCCTTGATGCTTAGTGGGTTAAGGAACATGATAAAGCCCCACTGGGCTAAATCTGTCCTCTGTGTTAAGGAATTTTGTCTCCAAGAAGTTCCCATTTATTAAGAAGCAAATGGCCAACTGGCACACAAAACTATGTGTGCTGTTGGCAATGACTAGTTTATTAGCCAGGAAATTCAGCCTGAGTTTATGGCACACAGGACTGGTGATGGCGGCTGAGGGAGTAGGAGGGAGAAGATACACCGAGTGGATGACCTGGGAAAGACAGGCCAGCTTCCAGTACAGATGGGGAATTTTGGAGCTGGGAGCATCCTGATAATAGTCTGAAGGACTCCGCAAAGGGACAAGAGCTGCTCTTTGATTAAATTCACCTGTTTTTCATTGCTTGCAATCCAAGTCTAAACTGAGCAGGGCTGGCGCTTGGCAGAACTCCCCTGCAGTGACTATGGAGAGCCCTGCAGATCCATTACTTTCTATCTCTGAGCTTGCAGACAGCCTTAGAATTCTTAACTAAACTTCCACAGTTTTCTCAGAAGAGGATACTTATTTAATAATATCTGTTGTGTATTGAATTGTGTCTCCCAAAAGATATGTTGAAGTCCCAATCCCTGGTACCCGTATGTATGACCTTATTTGGAAATAGTCTTGGCCGATGCAATCATGTGAAGATGAGGTCATACTGGATTAGGGTGGGCCCTAAATCTAATAACTGGCATCCTTATAAGAAGAGGGACATTTTGACACACAAGGAGATTTCCAAGTGATGACACAGGTAGAGTTTGCAGTGATGTCTCTATAAGCTCAGGAATACCAGGATCTAGAAAGAAGCAAGAAAGGATCTTTCCTTATCGTCTTCAGAGAGAGCATGGCCCTGATGGCACCTTGATTTTAGACTTTGTGCCTCCAGAACTATGAGAGAATTAGTTTCTGTTGTTCTAAGCCACCCAATATGGTACGTTGCTATGGCAGCCTGGGAGGTGAATCTACCATCTCTGGAAATTGTCTGTCTCTTGTCTCTGTGTTTCCCATCTCCCTTTCTCACGCTCTTGTGGTGTCATCTCTCCCTGTCCCTGACGTCCTCCTCCTATTCCCCACCTGAGTCCTTCTTGCCCATCAGGTGCAGCCTAAATGGCCCTCTTCTATGACGTCTTTCATGATCCTGTCCAATACGCCTTTGCCCTTTTCTGGCCTGCTGCAGTGTTCTCAATGCTTGTATCTCTGTCTAAACTCCCACAGCAGAGGGGGGTCCCAAGAAGAGGAAGGTGAGAGAGAATGCAGACAAAGACATCTCTGTGGGCTTCAGCATTCTGTCTTTGTTCATCGCAGCAGTACCTGGGAGTGGGCGGTGGGCAGTGGTGGGAGGACCCATTACTCCTTCAAAGCATGAAGCAGTTTCTTCAGATAAAGGTCCTAAAATTTCACAATAGTGTTTATTATTATTATTGTTTTCTTTTTTACTATACTTTAAGTTCTAGAGTACATGTGCACAATGTGCAGGTTTGTTACATATGTATACATGCACAATAATGTTTTTTTAAATTTAAAAAATTTTTTTATTATACTTTAAGTTCTAGGGTACATGTGCACAGTGTGAAGGTTTGTTACATATGTATACTTGTGCCATGTTGGTGTGCTGCACCCATCAACTCGTCATTTACATCAGGTATAATTCCCATTGCAATCCCTCCCCCCACCCTCCCCATAATAGGCCCCGGTGTGTGATGTTCCCCTTCCAGAGTCCAAGTGATCTTATTGTTCAATTCCCACCTATGAGTGAGAACATGTGGTGCTGGAAACCATCATTCTCAGCAAACTATTGCAAGAACAGAAAAACAATAGTGTTTTAAGAGCAGAGGTTTTCTAGCTTCTTCTTTGCCTCAGTTCAAGGTGTTTCTTTTTTTAATTAATTTTTTTTTTTGAGACAGCGTCTCACTCTGTTGTCCGGGCTGGAGTGTAGTGCACACAATCTTGGAGTGTAGTGACACAATCTTGGCTCACTGGAACCTCCGCCTCCCGGGTTCAAGCGATTCTCCTGCCTTAGCCTCCTGAGTAACTGAGACTACAGGCACGCGCCACCACACCTGGCTAATTTTTGTATTTTTAGTAGAGACAGGGTTTCACTATATTGCCCAGGCTGGTCTCAAACTCTTGACCTCACGATCTGCCCACTCTGGCCTCCCAAAGTGCAGGGATTACAGGCGTGAACCACCGCACCCAGCCTAGTTCAAGGTGTTTTTGAGTGCACCAATAATCAAGTGCAGCTAGGTCTACCTCTGAGCCTAGCAGTTCCTGTTGTTTGGTATTTTTCAGATGGACTTGGTCAGGAGAAGAGAACCACTCTACAGCTGGGAATCTCACACTGAAATCTTCCCAACCTCAAAGTCTATCCAGTGATGATTTGCTCTGTACATCCTCATGCACACAGGGAGTTGTGGGGAGCTCAGGGAGATGCATGTGGGTATACACCCCCGACACACTGACGTCTGCTCTGACCATCTTATTTGCTCATACTGCTCAGAGCATACTGTGCCTTCTGTCAAGCCGCAGATTGCACAAGCTATTCTCTCTGTCTGGAATGTTCTTCTTCACCAAGCACAATTTTCCATCTTCCTTAAGTCTCCCTTCAAATGATGTCTTCTATAGTCCACATACCTGGGACCCCTTAGACTAAACCAATCACCCCCACCTCTGTGCTCTGGGGCTCTGTGTGTCCACCTCTGCTGTTGCACCCACCATATTGTGGCATGGGGTCTTACAGTCTTGGGGACCATGCCATGGCCCTTCCACAGAACTGAGACAGGGCTCAGAATGGGGAGAGGGTTAGATACATCTGCGTTGAATAAATGCATGCATGCATCTGTCACAATTTGCAGGGCATTTTCATAGAGCAGATTTTAATTCATTTATAAAGGAGATTGTATTCATTTATATAATAGCTGCAAAATCCAAAACGTAGAACAGATGTATTGTGCCAAGCCTATGGTCCATCTCCATCCTCTAACCACCCAGTTCCCTTCTCTGAAATCAATATCTGAGTCCTATTTGGTATGCATCCTTCCAGAGGGTCCATATTAACTTAAAGGTACACGTATTTCTTGTATCCCTTTTGCACAAATTATAGCATCTTGCTTTTTTACATTTTACTTTTTAATATGCCTTGTAGATCCTTCAATATCATCCCATTGAGAGTTGCCTTATTTTTATTTTTATTTTTTGTTTCATTAGCTGCATAGTATTATTCTACTATAAGGGTGCTTCATGCTTAGCCAGTCTTCTAAGGCTGTTTTGAATTCTTTGGTCATCCTTTGCTGGCATGGATAACCTTGTGCATTTATCAACAGTGCTTACTTTTTTTTCTTTTTTTTGAGACAGAGTCTTGCTTTGTTGCCCAGGCTGGAGTGCAGTGGCGTGATCTCGGCTCACTGCAACCTCTACCTCCCGGGTTCAAGTGATTCTCCTGCGTCAGTCTCCTGAGTAGCTGGGACTACAGGCACGCGCCACCACATCCGGCTAATTTTTTGTATTTTTAGTAGAGACAGGGTTTCACCATGTTGGCCAAGCTGGTCTCGATCTCTTGACCTCGTGATCCACCCGCCTCAGCCTCCCAAAGTGCTGGGATTACAGGCGTGAGACACCATGCCCGGCCAACAGTGCTTCATTTTGAGAAATTATTTTCAAATGGTAGAATTTCAGGCTTCAGTAAGGTAGACAGGGTGACTCTCCTGGCACAGTTCCAGTAACTGCTGATTGGTTTATTCAACACTTTTTTCAATCCCTGTCTACTGTGCTGAGACTGAAGAGCTGGCAAATGTGTTTCCCAGGAATCTTTGCAGGTAGATTCAGGGTGTCACCTTAGGATTCACCAAGCAGCTGTAGTCAGGTGAGATTTGGATTTGGATCTAAGTCACTGAGCAGAGAGGTGGAGTGTGTGGATATTTACTTGGCCAGTGGGCATCACCACAGGAGTGCCGGTTTTGTTGCTGACAGCTGTTGGTGGCAGATATCAGATACTGCAGCTTCCTGGTTGCAGGGGAGGCTGCAGCTCCTTAGGTGGCCCAATTCTGTGCTGTAATTTTGGGAGCCAATCCTGGAAGTTCAGTTTAATGCCTAGCATCCCAAACTGTTGTCCACAGATCAGAAGTAGAATCCCAGGCGCCAGGCTACTCCTAGGGAATCATCTCCAGGTGATTCACACACCCATTCAAGGTTGAGAAGTACTGGCTTAGACTTTACTGGAGCTCTGCCAAGGCACTAATTAGAATCACCTGGGAAGCTTAGAACACTGCAGGTGCCAAGGCCACACCCCATATTATGTCATAATCTCTAAGGGTGGTGCCTGGGATCAACATTTTTACAACTCCGCAGGTGATTCCAGTATGTAGCCAAGGTTGAGACCCATTGGCCTGGAGTAAGAACTCTGCATCTTGGTTATACACTAGAATCACTTGAACATTTAAAAAAATACTACAAATTCTGATTTAATTGGCTTGAACGAAGACATGAGCATTTTATTTTTGTACGCTCTCTTGGCAATTCTAATGTAAAGCAAGGGTTGAGAAGTATTCGTCTAGTTTTGTTTCTTCAGCCTTCTTCAGCCTTCTTCACTATTTTTACCTCTAATAAAAACCCTTGTGTTTAAATCCACTAGAGTGAATTCTGTGGTCTGCAATTAAGAACTTTTGTGTCATATAAGAAGTCACCTGTTTGAGCTGCACTGGAACCTGGGCTGGCTTATGTTGACTTTAGTAACCTTGGAACAAATAATAGAATTTAATTTAAAAGGGCTTTTGAGAAAACCCATTGAGAAGAATCGATCAGGAAACCACTTACTGGTGAACTGGCTAAGAAGGATGGGTTAGAAAGGAGGCAGGCAGGGCCAGAAACATGATGAGCCATGTCTGAAGATCAAGGAGGGTGGGGGTGGAGGGGTGCAGAACTTTGGTGGAAGGGAAGAGTGTTACCTAACTAGACCTGTGAGTATAAAAACAAGGGCTCATCCAGCCAAACAGCTAAACAGATGAAAGCTTCATATTTCTTTTGGGTGGATTCCTGGTTGTGCAGTGACCTCTGGGAGGAGAAGTCAAGGAGTTTGGGGCTTGGAGGAAGGGCCCACAGGGACAGGGGTTTTTGTCCTTTGCCTCTATGGCACTCCTTCCTCTCTCTGTTCTCTCCTCTTTTGACTTGTAGTTCAGGACCTGCATGCATCCCCTGTTCTGGCTTCTAAGCAATAGCTGGTGACTTCTCCCTAACATTTGAACTTGCCTTCACAGTGCCCCCAGTCCTTAGGGTGGCTAGTTAGCAGATGCCTGACCAAGCATTATTAGTATCCAGTCCCTGTGACTGCCTTGGGGGTTCACAATAGGAGCTCACAGGCTAATGAAGAGGCGATTGCAAGGCAGTCTAAAAAGCGCTATAACAAAAGTATAGGGTATGTATGACATTGAGGAAGGGTTGTCAGTCATGGCAGTTCACAGGGAAGGTAAACAATTAGGTGTGTATATTGTAGAGGTGACCCATAAAGGGTCAGAAATGATTATGAGAGACAAGTGCAAGCAAAGGACATGACAGATGCAGGAATACTTGACTATAGGCTCCTTGAAGGCAGCGAGGGCTCATGCATTTATCAATACTGTGTGCCTGCTCTCACATGTAGAAGGGCTTATGTGGATGTGAATAATGAATACATGAAAAAAGTGATGGTATATTGGTTAGAAAGCTATCAGCTGCAAGTAATAAAAAAACTCTTAAACCTCAAACAGAAAGGGAATATATTAGTCACACAACAAAGAGATAGTAGGTGGTAGGATTCTGCCTCCAGCTCTTTACAGCAGTTTTAGGCCACACATTCTAACATAGTCATGTCCAAAGGCAGAAATAGGGCTGTCTTTAATGGGGTCTTTGTCTTAAGGGCAAGAAAATTTTCTCATAAGGGCTCCAGTGGAACTTTTGTCAGGTCTCATTGGCCCCATGCTTAGCTGTAAATCAATCACTGGCAAGAAGAATAGGTTAGTCCTGATTCACTAAGACCAATCACTGGAGCTTAGATGTTGTGTCATCCACTGAAATGAGAAAGGCTGGAAGTGACTCTACAAAGAGATTCTGGGGCCTTTAATTGAACTTCATCTTACTCTTTAAAAGTGACTTCTGTGGCCACTGATATATAATTTCAATTGCTTTAGGATATTCTTTTAAAAGCAGAACTCCTAAATTTTTAAAAATTTGAGCTTTCATAAAATCTTCAACACTTAGGTCACTATTGACATTTATAGAGATATTTTTGAATAAGAAATGGATAAAGCTTTCTGTAGATTATTTTCTGAGAAGGCAATAGATAAACTTGGTAAAAGAAAATGAAGATACAAGGAGATTTACCATGAGAAACAACTCTGCTCCCATCCCTGTCCTCCCTCCTACCCTTGCCCTCCCCAGGGCCAGTCACTACTAAGGATTTCTTGTGTGGGCTTCCAGAAATACTATATGCATGTTCAAACATGTACGTATTCATATTTACCACTTCAATACTAAACAAACAGTACACACTCTACTTTACCTTGCCTTTACACTTGGATGCCACTTTAAAATGGACATTCCTAGCTTTTATATTTTGCCTGAGGTGGTAAACTATTAATTCTAAATGGAATGTGAAAAAATATCCATGTATATTATACTTTATAGAGAAACCATTAAAAATAATATGAAGAGATATAGCTAAAAAGTTAAAAGGTATATTAAAATATAATACTAAAAATATTCAAATAGTGCAAGAGAAAGCAGGAAAGGGGAAACAGGAGCAAGAAACAGGGGAAAAACTAATGAAACAAGAGATCTAAATTCAATCATGTCAGTTAAATTACATAGAATCTCATGAAATATAAATGTTCTTAACACACCGAGAGTGTCAGAGTGGAAAGTAACAAGAAAACAACATCCCACCTCTATGTTGTCTATGAGACAGACTTTAGATATAAAAATACAAATAGGTTTAGGTTAAAAGTAAATAATGGAAAATATGTACCATTCAAACAGTAATCAAGAAATAACTGAAGTGATATAAAGTGGCGTGGCCAATATGGAAAAAGTCTGGTGGTTCTATTTAAAATAGAATTATTATACAATCAAGCAATTTGACTTCTGGGTATAGATCCAAAAGAATTGAAAGCCAGTTTTCCCAAGAGATATTTGTACACTCATGTTCATAACATTATGTACAATAGCCAAGAGGTAGAAGCAACCCAAATGTGCATAGACAGCTGGATGGATACATGAAATATGGCCTAGCCACACAGTGGAATATTATTCAGCCTTAAAAGGGAGGGGAATTCTGACACATGCTACAACATGGATGACTCTTGAGGAAATTATGCTAAGTGACATCAGCCAGTCAAAAAAGACAAATGCAGTATAATTCCATTTGTATACGGTGTCTAGAATGGTCAAATTTATAGAAGAAGAAAGTAGAATGGTTGACGGGGCTGTGGGGTGGAGAAAATGGGTGAAATGTTGCTTAATGAGTACAGAGTTTCAGTTTTGCGAGATAAAAACGTTCTGGAGATGGGTTGCGCAACTATGTGAATATACTTAACACCACTAAACACTACTGAACACTTAAAAATGACTAAGATGGTAAATTTCATGTGTAGTTTACCATAATTTAAAAACATAGCTGAAGTGGTTAGATTAATATCAGAAAAGATAGACTTCATAACGTGGAAAGTTACCAGGGATAAGAAGAACACTACAGAGGAGCAAAAGGGTCAATTCACCAAAAGACATTACAATTCTAAACATGTATGAATCCTACCATAAAACCTGAAAATAAGTAAAGCAAAAATTGACAGAACTGGAGGATGAAATAGAAAACACATCATAGTTGGAGACTCCGACATGCCTCTCTCAGTGATTGATACAACTCAATGATTGTATCAATGATTGATACAATACAAAATCAATAAGGTTATAGAAGATCTAAACAACTCTAGTAACCAACTTGACCTAATGAACATTTTTAGACAAAGTTCATAGCAGAATATGCATTCTTTTTAAAAGTGACATTCTGAGTGTACAACAGGTCCTTCCAGCCTTTCTTTCTTCTTTAGCTCTTCCTTCATGTAATTATTTCTCTCTTCCTGTCTCTTTCTCTCTCCCTCATCTACTGCTCCCTTTTCCACTTAACTTATTTTGTTACTCTCTTCCTTTTCCTCCCATCTCATTGCTTTTTCTCTTTCTCCCACCCTTTAATATATTCTATCTAGTACTAATTTCATACAATTAGATGCTTACTGTTTTTAATTTAAAAATGAAGTGACTGTTTTCTTAACAAAAAATAAACAGTTTTAAATTAAGTTGACTTTTTGTGTGTGAGGTGTTGAGTTGATTTCTCCCCCTAGATCTGGCCCTGACTATTTGCTTTAAATTACTTTGGAAATTCATAGCAAGACCATTTACGACTGCAGTTGCTGGGAAAGGAAGGCTTCCTGGAGGAGGTAGAATTTGGAGTTGGATAAAGCTTGGATGGATAAGGGTGGTTTAAGAGGAGCTCCATTTTAGTTTATCTCTCTGTGTTCAAAGCATGTAAATGACCTGTTTGTTCACATGGCATCGAATGAAGTGAATGCATAAATGTGGGCACCCCTCCCTTCTCCATCTCACAGCTGCCATTTTTGGGGAAGAATCTCTCCTTTCTTAAGTGCCCTTTCCCCTCACTTTTCAGAGCCTGGCCATCTGTGATAACTAGATTTTCCTCTGCTGGAACTCTCCATTTTGCCTAACTGCTTACCATTGTCAGGTACGCAATTAGCTTCGCCACTTCTCTGGGAGCTGCCAGCTCATTATTTGTTTGTCTCTGGATGCCCTGCAGCCTCTGCTGCTCTGTCTCACTGGCCTTGGATCAGGCTCCTATGCATGACCTGGCAGCATGCCACCTGCTTCCTGAGGCTCCTGGAGACCCCTTCCTGTCCTTCTGTCTCTCTAAGTGAGGGATGCTTTCCTCTCTTGGACTGGGAGGCTGCTTTCTTAAGCACCTTCTGCTGTCTCATTGTGTGTGCATGTGGATGTTTGCACTTATGGAAGTGTGTGTGTATGTGCCAGAGGAGGATGTGCTCATGAAATAATAGCCTGACCATGCAGCTTAAATCGACAGCATATGCTTGGTGGTACAAATGAAGACCCATCTGGAATCTCCATCCCAGCCTACTACTTCTCACAGGGCCAGTCTGTCCTGTGAGTTCCTATGTGTTTATCAGTTTCACATAGAATCTGAGCTGTGATTTGCAGGGACCCAGGGGGATCTCTCTACTCCAAAACTCCTCCTCCACTGGGGCCTGAAGTTTTGCCATTGGCATTTCTTAATTTGGGTTGAGCATTGCCTTCTAGAGACTCCCTTTTGAAAGTGCAAATACTTCTGGAAGGAGGCACCCAGAGCCAGAAAGATGGGGTATTATATGATGAATTCCCTTCATATTTTTACAGACAAGGAAGGAAAGCCATGTGCCGGTGATGTTTCTGAGGTCACCTGGCAAGTACATGGCAGAGCCCTGGTTCATCAGTCATCGCCTACCTGAATCACAGGGCACCACCTTCACAATGTGCCCTAAAGGCATTCACCACAGGCTTCTTCACCTAATGGGGCCGTTATTGGGAACATGATGGGCAAGACCAATTGGAACAAAAGGTATTGATAATGTTGATAAATCTGGACTTTTC
The DNA here is from genome assembly GCF_000951045.1 of Mandrillus leucophaeus. NCBI lineage: Eukaryota > Metazoa > Chordata > Mammalia > Primates > Cercopithecidae > Mandrillus > Mandrillus leucophaeus. The sequence continues at coordinate 8,457,459 of NW_012103142.1, read as the reverse complement.
CATAACTTAGGGAACTGGTTTTCTGTCTAGACCAGTGCTATTCAATGGAAATATAATGTGAGCGACAAACATGAGCCATGTATGCAATAAAAAACTGTCTAGTAGTCACATTAAGCAAATAATAGGGAAAAAAGGGAAAAAACAAAGCAGGTAAAATTAATGTTAATAATTTATTAAACTCAACCCAATATTATAAAAATATTATTTTAACATGTACTCTAAAAAATACACTTTTAAAAAAATTAATGAGATATTTTGCTTTTTTTTTTTAACAAGATCTTTGAAATGCAGGTGTCTTTTACATTTAAAGCTCATCTTAATTTGCACTAGCCACTTCCAGAGTTCAATAATAGCACATGTGACTAGTGACCTCTGTATTGAATGGCAGCTCTAAACCATCCCTTTAGGAGGATTCTCTACCTATCCCTCTGACCAAGCATTGTCTGCACATGCCTTTCTCTTCCAGACCTGATGTTCACAGGCCTGTAGGTACCATAGGAACCAGCCAGTCCGAGGACTTCACCTTCTATCCCATAGAATCCTCAGAGATGCAGACAGGGGTGGAAGATTGGGGAGAGGAAGGGCGCCTGTGGCTTTGCTTCCAGTCATGTGCATTGCTGTTATATGGGTGCCCTGATGAAGATCTGCAGATTACCTTATCAAGTGTCACCTAAACTAACCCCCACAAAAGAACAAACTGCTTAAAGATATCCCTACAACAAAATAATATCTGTAAGTCAAGCCCAAGTGGGTGGTGAGATATAGCTGAACTGGCATTTTCTTACTCCCATGACAAACTCTTGGTCAGCAGTGTGAGGAAACTACAACAGCAGTGGTAGAGCCAGCTTCTACATTTCAAAACTATCAGTAAAGCTATATGAAATGTGAATGTATATCCACCGTCATTAACAAAGAACTTCACTCTAAGAATG
>NW_012103142.1:8454516-8455092 GCF_000951045.1 Mandrillus leucophaeus | reverse complement strand
GTTTCGTTTCGTTTCCTTTCCTCTTTCTCTCTTTCTTTCTCTTTCTCTCTCTCTCTTTCTCTTTCTCTCTCTCTCTTTCTTCTTTTTCTTACTACCAGCCCATTTTAAAGGTATGTTTGATTATGTGGTACCTAGCATGAGTGGCTCCATTGTGATTTGGTCTGGTCTCCTGGGGCTTAGTGCAGGAGCTCAGTCCAAAACAATGGCCATCCATACATTTTAGCACTTGTATGTGATGCATCCTAGCATACCTCTCTCTCATACCTCTGTACATTAAGTGTAGTGTATTTCTCTTAAGTAACCTCTGCTGCTATTATTCCATTTAGGCTGCTGTAACAAAATAACATAGATTAGGTGGCTTACAAGCAATAGAGATTTATTTCTCACAATCTGGAGGCTGGGAAGTCCAAGATCAAGGTGCCAGCAGATTCAGTGTCTGGTGAGGACCTACTTTCTGGCTCATAGATGGTGCCTTCCTGCTGTGTTCTCACAAGGAGAAGGGGTGAGGAGGTTTCTCTTGAGCCTCTTTTATAAGATCATGAATACCATTCATGAGGGTTCTGGCCCCATAACCTA
>NW_012103142.1:8374522-8449491 GCF_000951045.1 Mandrillus leucophaeus | reverse complement strand
GCCACTTCTCTGGGAGCTGCCAGCTCATTATTTGTTTGTCTCTGGATGCCCTGCAGCCTCTGCTGCTCTGTCTCACTGGCCTTGGATCAGGCTCCTATGCATGACCTGGCAGCATGCCACCTGCTTCCTGAGGCTCCTGGAGACCCCTTCCTGTCCTTCTGTCTCTCTAAGTGAGGGATGCTTTCCTCTCTTGGACTGGGAGGCTGCTTTCTTAAGCACCTTCTGCTGTCTCATTGTGTGTGCATGTGGATGTTTGCACTTATGGAAGTGTGTGTGTATGTGCCAGAGGAGGATGTGCTCATGAAATAATAGCCTGACCATGCAGCTTAAATCGACAGCATATGCTTGGTGGTACAAATGAAGACCCATCTGGAATCTCCATCCCAGCCTACTACTTCTCACAGGGCCAGTCTGTCCTGTGAGTTCCTATGTGTTTATCAGTTTCACATAGAATCTGAGCTGTGATTTGCAGGGACCCAGGGGGATCTCTCTACTCCAAAACTCCTCCTCCACTGGGGCCTGAAGTTTTGCCATTGGCATTTCTTAATTTGGGTTGAGCATTGCCTTCTAGAGACTCCCTTTTGAAAGTGCAAATACTTCTGGAAGGAGGCACCCAGAGCCAGAAAGATGGGGTATTATATGATGAATTCCCTTCATATTTTTACAGACAAGGAAGGAAAGCCATGTGCCGGTGATGTTTCTGAGGTCACCTGGCAAGTACATGGCAGAGCCCTGGTTCATCAGTCATCGCCTACCTGAATCACAGGGCACCACCTTCACAATGTGCCCTAAAGGCATTCACCACAGGCTTCTTCACCTAATGGGGCCGTTATTGGGAACATGATGGGCAAGACCAATTGGAACAAAAGGTATTGATAATGTTGATAAATCTGGACTTTTCCATAACTTAGGGAACTGGTTTTCTGTCTAGACCAGTGCTATTCAATGGAAATATAATGTGAGCGACAAACATGAGCCATGTATGCAATAAAAAACTGTCTAGTAGTCACATTAAGCAAATAATAGGGAAAAAAGGGAAAAAACAAAGCAGGTAAAATTAATGTTAATAATTTATTAAACTCAACCCAATATTATAAAAATATTATTTTAACATGTACTCTAAAAAATACACTTTTAAAAAAATTAATGAGATATTTTGCTTTTTTTTTTTAACAAGATCTTTGAAATGCAGGTGTCTTTTACATTTAAAGCTCATCTTAATTTGCACTAGCCACTTCCAGAGTTCAATAATAGCACATGTGACTAGTGACCTCTGTATTGAATGGCAGCTCTAAACCATCCCTTTAGGAGGATTCTCTACCTATCCCTCTGACCAAGCATTGTCTGCACATGCCTTTCTCTTCCAGACCTGATGTTCACAGGCCTGTAGGTACCATAGGAACCAGCCAGTCCGAGGACTTCACCTTCTATCCCATAGAATCCTCAGAGATGCAGACAGGGGTGGAAGATCGGGGAGAGGAAGGGCGCCTGTGGCTTTGCTTCCAGTCATGTGCATTGCTGTTATATGGGTGCCCTGATGAAGATCTGCAGATTACCTTATCAAGTGTCACCTAAACTAACCCCCACAAAAGAACAAACTGCTTAAAGATATCCCTACAACAAAATAATATCTGTAAGTCAAGCCCAAGTGGGTGGTGAGATATAGCTGAACTGGCATTTTCTTACTCCCATGACAAACTCTTGGTCAGCAGTGTGAGGAAACTACAACAGCAGTGGTAGAGCCAGCTTCTACATTTCAAAACTATCAGTAAAGCTATATGAAATGTGAATGTATATCCACCGTCATTAACAAAGAACTTCACTCTAAGAATGGTTTATGGCTTGGTGTATTAGTGTGTGATATGTCTAATTTGTTACATATGTTTTATCATGTAGGCAATATATTTGTTTCATAGGTGGACACAATTTAGACATACATACAGACTTTGAAAACATTAGTTGAATCAGGTCACTCCTCTGCTCAAAAGCCTGTAACGGCTCCCCACTCCGCTCAGGGGAAACCCCAAGGCCTATGATGGCCAGTGGGTGCCTCACCATGTGCCTGCCTCACCATGTTTCCGATGCCATATCCTACCACTCTCACTGCCTTTCTCTCTGCTCCAGCCACACTGGCCTTTTTGCTGTTTACCATTTTTTATTAAACCCACAACAACAAAATCCATTCAGTTTTTTTGAACTTTTTAGAACTTTTTGAACTTTTTAGAAGTGCAGTCGTGCTGTATAAATTCTGCTATCTTAATCAATTTCATATTCTGAAGATTCATCCATGATATTGTATGTAGCTATAATTCATTCATTTTCACTACTGTATAGTATTCCAGTATGTAATTGTACCTCATTTAAAAAGACATTCTCCCACTGTAGCTTCTAGTTGTTTTTTTTTCTGTTCAAACTGGGCCACTATGAACATTTTGTCTTTGGATGTGTGTCCTAGGACTCATGTGCCCACATGCACTTAAGTCATAGGTGTACACATTATCTACATGCCTTTTGTCACTACCTTTATATATGCTTGTTACTAAGTTTGGAATCTCTTCCTTCTCTGCCAAAGTCCTGCTGGTATTTTAAGACCAACTCTCATGTCATCTTTTTTGAGAAGCCTTCCTCTCTATGTCTTGAAACTTACCATTTGTCAAAAGATACAATTTCAACACATTGAGTTTAAAGGTGTGATTGGCTTGTATTAGCAATTCATGAATCAGGCAGCATCCCTTCTAGAAAACATACATCAGCTCTGATGACCTGAGTAGAGGGAGTTGGCTTTACAGGCAGAAAATGCTGAAGAAACCAAAACCAAGGAACAAAAAGCAGACTTTTTCAAAGCTGTGGGGTTCACAGAGAGGACTTCTTTATCATGCCTGCTCAAGTAGACCACCTGGTTGCTGTAAATCAACCTTCCTTCCTTCCTTCCTTCCTCCCTCCCTCCCTCCCTCCCTCTCTCTTTCTTTCTCTTTCTCTCTCTCTCTTTCTCTTTCTCTCTCTCTCTTTCTTCTTTTTCTTACTACCAGCCCATTTTAAAGGTATGTTTGATTATGTGGTCCCTAGCATGAGTGGCTCCATTGTGATTTGGTCTGGTCTCCTGGGGCTTAGTGCAGGAGCTCAGTCCAAAACAATGGCCATCCATACATTTTAGCACTTGTATGTGATGCATCCTAGCATACCTCTCTCTCATACCTCTGTACATTAAGTGTAGTGTATTTCTCTTAAGTAACCTCTGCTGCTATTATTCCATTTAGGCTGCTGTAACAAAATAACATAGATTAGGTGGCTTACAAGCAATAGAGATTTATTTCTCACAATCTGGAGGCTGGGAAGTCCAAGATCAAGGTGCCAGCAGATTCAGTGTCTGGTGAGGACCTACTTTCTGGCTCATAGATGGTGCCTTCCTGCTGTGTTCTCACAAGGAGAAGGGGTGAGGAGGTTTCTCTTGAGCCTCTTTTATAAGATCATGAATACCATTCATGAGGGTTCTGGCCCCATAACCTAGTCACTTCCAAAAGCCCCACATCCTAGTACCATCACTTAAAGGGGTTAGGATTTCAACATATGAATTTGTAGGGACACACACATATACCATAGCATCTGCTTAAAGCCCAAACTTCTGGCTTAAGGCAAGCTCTCTGCTCACCCTCTGATGCATGCTAATCAATGTCTGAAGCCCAGTGAACCTTTACGGTTGACCGGCTTCTAGCTATCACTTCTGCTCTCACCTATTGAGTTAGACACATACCATGAGCTCCCAAACCTGCCTAGCCTCATTCCACCTGTTATAGTAGTTGCACAGTCTAACTGAGTGCGGCACAGACCAATGAAATACAGGGGAAAAAGAGTGAGAGTTGTTTTTATACAACTTAAAAGTTGAGTGCTTCAGGAAGACACATGGAAAAGCTGATGCTTGAAGGGGTTTGAGAAAGCTCATTTTCATGAGATGCTATTATGTGGTCATGTGTGTATCTTCTCAAGACTGAACTCAAAGACAGAGACCATGGTGGCCCCGCCTTTGTGCCTCATGTTCCAACCCACGGCCTGAGACAGAGTAGGAGTTGATGAATGGATGTTGATCAAGAAATAAATGAATAAATCAATGTTGAGATTTTAAAAGGGAGAAAAGGCTCCCTAAATGTGAGTCATGAAAACAAACTGCTGGAAAATTAGGTGTGGGTGAAACAACTGTAAAAGATTAGAAAACAACCTGTAAAAATCTCAAGGTTTTCTGCACTTGAATTGCATTAGCAAGTGTCCTTAAATTCTCACTCCAATTTAAAGAAAAAGAAATAGGCAATTCATAGTCTACACGTTATGGATGTTGTTTATGAATGAAAGAGGACATGGAAATTCAACTAGCAGACCCACAACCAAAGAAAAGATCTTGGCCTTTTAAGGAACAGGTGAATTAGTACGTGTGTGTGTGTGTGTGTGTGTGTGTGTGTGTGTATTTTTTAAGTTGAAAAAATGTTTAAGGGGTGTATGTTAGTAGAATCACAGCAGGGAAAAAATTACATGCTCAAATTAGATACTTTGAAGAGGGTTTAATAAAATAAAAGGATTGCTTATAAAACTGTGGGTAGAAATTAGGAAAACTACAGGATAGGACCTCAAGTTGGGGGAATGCAGAAGGACTCCTGACAGCAGCTGAGCTTCGGGATGAGGGAGGCAGCCAGTGTGCCAAGGTGCTGCAGGGGGGAAACAGGGAATTAAATGCCCTGGCCTCTCCCTTCTTTCTTCCTGTAAGCTTCTACCAGTGTCTCTTATTGTACAAACCCAACAGGAAGGAAGAAGGAACAGGAGTCCGTTGATGCAGTGCATAGAGTTGAAACCCCCAGTGTAGAAAGCAGACAGAGTGGAGAAGAGCGGATTGGGGGCAAGTGGAAGTTGTCTAGCATGGTAGGAATTTTTATGATTCTCCACTTTGATATTTTCGATTTTCTGACAAACTGTGAGTTTAAGTCCTGCCAGATTCAAGGGCTTCTACTTTGTTACTTTTTGTTTTTTGAGACAGTCTTGTTCTGTCAACCAGGCTGGAGCGCAGTGGTGTGAATATGGTTTACTGTGGCCCCAATATCCTGGGTTCAGCCGAACTGAGTAGCTGGGGCTATAGGCATGTGCCACCACATCTAACTAATTTATTTTATTTTATTGTAAAGACAAGGTCTTGCTATATTTCCCAGGCTGGTCTCGAACTTGTGGGCTCAAGTGATCCTCCTGCCTTGGCCTCCCAAAGTGCTGTGATTACAGGTGTGAGCCACTGCGCCTGGCCTCTACTTTATTTGTTTTCATATTTATCTGTTCCACTAGACTGTGACCATCTAGGGACTCTATCTTGGGCATCTTTGGATCTCCAGGCCTGGCCCAGGGCTTGACATGAGGAAGAAACTCAATAATTAGTTGAATAAATACTGAATACATTGTAAGAAAAATTACTTGTCAAAAAAATCAGTAACCTAATACTTATTCATTTAAGAAATACTTGTTGAGTTCCTACAACATGCTGCATGCTGTTCCAAACAGAGGATATAGTGGTAAACAACAAGGCTATAGTCTAGTGGTGAAGGCATCCAACAAATGCTTTCACTCATTCGACATTTATTGAACCATAACAATGTGCCAGACACTGTTCTAGATTCTGGGGGTTCAATAATGGACAAGATAAAGCCACTGCCCTCACTGAACTTGCATTTGAGTATGTTTTGCCCTTAAGTAGCCATCTTTAAAGTTGAAGGTAAGCACAGGGGCACCAGTTTTTTAGAAAGCAAAGCAGGTCTGTGGCTCCTGATAGATGAGAGGCAAGCAGGATGCCACTTTAGGTCATGGAAAGACAATCCCCTGAGCTGGATGGAAGCCAGAGCTTGGAGTGAATGTCCTTATGGGTCAAGGGTGTCCTTGCTAACCACATCTGATCCCTTGGCGTTAGGGGATTGGGATGGGTCCCAAGTGAGAAAATCTGAGCTTTTCACACTTCTGCAATGACAAGGCCTTACACACAGTAGGTCACTTAATTTCTGTGGGATTAAGTGACTCTTACCAGTCATTTATCAAGATGTGGGCTCCTAGAAATGGATCTTGAGACATGAAGGACTAGTTGGAGCCCAGTGGAGCCCTGGCAGAGGAAGGGGGATAACATTGCCTTGTTTAGATGCTCTGGATTTTTTTAGAGCATGTGTCATTGGCTGTGTATGCTGGAGCCAGCCTTTTCTGGGAAGCTAAAGGGTAGCCTGAACACAGCCTTGTATCATAATAATATTCCCCATTCTCCTAAGCTTTGGGAGTTTGTATTCCTCTTATGTGTAAGTACCAAATTGCAGGGGAAATGGTATTTCTCTGCATAGAAGGAAATACCTTCCATGGGATTTTCCAGGGATGGGAGGCTGGATTCTGGTTCTACATTTCTCTCATCTTGGTGTGAGGCCTTCAGGACTCAGCTGGTTGAAGTAATCTCTTAGTGTCCCTTTCAACCTCGCCATTCTCTCTTTTGAGACATTTCTCTCATTCCCAGGACTTTGGCCATTGCAGTTGGGCTGCTCCTTCTCTCTCGTGTATCTTTGGCCACCAAAGAAGCTGCTGTGAATCAGCAGGATTGGTTTTAAGCATTGGTGTTTGGAGACAGCTGCGTACACAGTGTGATTTTTGCAGGCTCAGGGAAGGGACTTTCCTCCCTACGCAAGTCCCAAAATACCTCCTTTATCAGTCTTTTGGTGTTTGGGATTGCTTTACTGTGGACAAAGCCTTTCATTCCACAATGAAGGATCAAAAATAGAAATGAATGCACATGTGTTTGGCATTGCCCATAACAAGCTGTTCTTGGCCTTCATGCTGTTGCTCGTGCTGTGCCCTCTGCCAGGAATATCCTCCCCATGCCCTCATTTCCCTTATACTGATCCTTTAAGAGTCAGTTTAGGCATTTCTTACCCTAGAGGATGCCGTAATTGGTTTCTCTTGATTGCAAGAAACATAGTTACTCAGAGTAGCTCAAATAAAGGCTGGTTGAGCGGGGTTGTGACATTCAGAACATGAACCCCAGGATGAAGATGAGGAGGGGACCTAACTATCTGTTTCTACAGTCTGTCTCCCCTAAATAGACTTTCAGATCTTGAAAGTAGGGGCTATGTCTTACTCATTTTTGAAAGCTTAGACCTACCACAAAGCCCACCTCTTAGTAGATGTTTGTTGAATAAATGAATGAATTAATGAATAATTGAATCCTAAGTATGGATAGAAGATGTGGGCTCTGTCTTTTAGGTATTTATAGTCTAGTTGGGAACTAGAAAATAGGTAAAACGTTAAGTAATATAAGAGATAAGTGGTGCAAAACAATGGTTAAAAACTGGTACAAAGCTTGCAAGATGAACACATCAAAGGCATCTTAGGGGAGATAAGATTTAGTTAGCAAATAGCCCTGAGAAAGACTTCAGTTCATACTCACATGCAATTGACTAAGATGTTTCTGAGTGCAGAACACAGATTTTTAGTTGATAAATTGAAGTGAACATTGAACTAATGTATAATTTCCTAAAGTGTCCCACAAAGGATGACTAGGGACAGCAAAAGGGAGCCAGGGAAGCCTCAGAGTAGGACTCAGGGTCCTTGTTACTTGGCCAACAGCTGGCCTACTGCATCAGGTGCCTTAGATCTCATGCCAATGCCCCTGGACTCATGAGTGACCCCTGTGGCCTTATCTTAGTGGCTGATCTGACAGGTAGAGCAAGGTGTGTGCTTTGCACCTGCTGAGTTACTGCCAACTTCCTGTGGTGGATAAACAGGCAGGCCTCTGGGCAGCCCTCAGGACTCTACAGTGAACAAAGAAAGTCATTCAGATGTTTCCAGATTGTACTGAGTTAAATCAAAGGCCAAGAGAGCAGAGGTCTTTGCAGTTCTTTGTTTCAGAGGCTGGCCCCTGGGCGAGTCCCTTATCACACTCTCTTCTATTTAGATGTGTTTCTTTGAGCCTTCCCACAGGAAGTGATACCCTTTGACAGGCTCCCTCAGCTTGCCAAGGATAAGCAGTGAGTAGTTGTGAGGGATTCCCTGGGTCTCTTCTCCCATAATGTTTATTGTCCGTCCTGCACACCTGAAACTTCATCTTTTCTTGTACTCAAAATAGAGAAAGTGGGAGCCTAAGTGAACCCACTGAGCCTAGCCCCCTCAATGAGGAAACTGAGGCTCAAGAAAATGAATCTTTCTTCATATTCATGTAGTGCTTTGAGTTTATCCTGTTTCGCCACATATGCTCACATGGTTTTCCATTTCCTTCATTAGACAGCTCTTTATGAAGGGCCTACAATGTGCCAGGCCCTGTTCTAGGCATTGGATGGGTGTATGGGTTTGGCTGCAAGTAGCAATACTCAGCCAGTAGTGGCCTAAACTCTTACCAGAAAGGGGTCCCAATCCAGACCCCAAGAGGGGGTTCTTGGATCTTGTGCAATAAAGAATTCGAGGCAAATCTACAGAGTAAAGTGAAAGCTAGTTTATTAAGAAAGTAAAGGAATAAAGAATGGCTACTCCACAGGCAGAACAGTCCTGAGGACTGTTGGTGGCCCATTTTTATGGTTATTTCTTGATTACATGCTACCAAGGGGTGGATTATTGATGCATCCCCTTTTTAGACCATATAGGGTAACTTCCTGACGTTGTCTTGGCATTTGTAAACTGTCATGGCGCTGGTAGGAGTGGTAGCAGTGAGGATGACCTAAGGTCACTCTCATTGCCATCTTGCTTTTGGTGGGTTTTAGCCGGCTTCTTTCCTACAACCTGTTTTATCAGCAAGGTCTTTGTTACTTGTATCTGTGCTGACCTCCCATCTCATCCTGTGACTTAGAATGCCTGTCTGGGAACGCCACCCAGTAGGTCTCAGCCTTATTTTATCCAGCCCCTATTCAAGATGGAGTTGCTACAGTTTAAACACCTCTGACAAAACAATGCAGATATTCATTATCTCATCTAAAATAAGAAAGAAGTCCAGGGCTGTGGTCCTTAGGGGCTGTAGGTTCCACAGCTCAGCAGTGCCATCAAGAACCATTCTTGGTGCATCAGTGATATCTCTCCTCAGATGGCAAGATGGCCATCACAGCCCCCAACAACATCCTAATATCCTAATGCTCAAAGACAGAACAGGGACCTTCACTTTGCTCCTTTTTATTTTTTTTTCATAGGGGAAGAACACCTTTCCTAGAAGTGCCTTGCTGCCTTCTCATTATAACCCAGTGACCGTATCTGGATCACATGCCTGTTTCTAGACCAGTCACAGGCAAACCAGAATGGGATGCCATAACTGGCTGCCTTGGGCCAATTGTGATGTGCTGTTCATGGGAAAAGCAGTGCGTCTATCATGTCCACTAAGAGCCCAGGCTCTGGAGCCTGATGGCCACAGTTCAAATCATGGCTTCATCACTTCTGAGTTATATAACCCTGGGCAAGGAGCTTAACCTTTTGTTCCTCAGTTTTCTCATTTGTAAAATGGTGATAATGATACTTCACAGATTGATGTAAGGATTAAATGTTTAATGTACATAAGGTGCTTAGCACAGTACTTGGCTCCCAGTAAAGGTTAACTACTAATTATCTATTGTATATTTCAAAGGAGCTAGAAGATAGCAATTCAAATGTTTCTAGCGTGAAGAAAAGACAAATATTTAAGGCAATATATATCCCGAGTATAATGATTTGATCTTTACAAGTTATTCAAATGTGTTAAATTATCACATGTATCCCCAATGTATGCACAACTATTATGTATCAATAAAAAATAAAATCTTTAAAAGTTAAAAAATAACCATCATCCTCAAGACTGAGCAATTTCTTGCCTGAATAAAATCAGGAAAAGGTCCTAGGTGTCGGGTAGGCAACTCCAGTGCCTGCCAGGTGCGGTTGCCTTCTGGTTCACAGACAAGTAAACAAGCAATGTTGAAATCTTGTGCCATGGTACCAGATACTGTGCACCGCCCCCCTCAAAAGGAGGGGTGCCTGGTCCAGACTTGGGGGATGTCAGAGAAGGCTTCTCAGAGGCGGTGGCACCGATGTAGAATTTCAAAATATATAGCAGTGGCTCGGCAAAGGCAGAGTGTGGGTGGGTGGGAAAGGAAGGTTCTCCAGGCAGAGGCAGCAGTGGGCCTAGAGATGCTGGAGCATGGTGCTCTGTGGTGTATGTAGGACAAGTGCACACAATTGGTTGTGCCCAGAGAGTGAAGTGAGAACCAGGGGTGGCTCTAGACGTATGTGCTGCCCGGCTGGGGAGGGCTTGGATACCGAGCTAAGGGGTTTGTGTCTTTTCCCACAGGCTATGAATTTTAAGCTGGAGGTAGCCTTAGATTTTTATTTTTGGTCAGTGACTCAGGCTGCAGTGAGAAGGATGGATGGGGGGCGGTGGGACCTAGGTAGGAGGCTACAGCAATATTCAAGGGGACTAGGGCAACAGCCTGAACTAGGGCAGGTACTGGAGGGCTGGAGAGAGAGAGACAGAGCGAGCAAGAAAGAGAGAAACTGGGATGGGAAAGGGAAAGGGGGAAGATAAACACAGGTAGGAGGATGGAGAGAAATGGGGGATGGTACATTCAAGTTTGGCCAAGTTGGGTCTAGAGGCAGCTGGAGATGTCAGCAGACCGTCACATGCACAGAGTCGGAAGCCAGGAGAGAGACCTGGGCTGAAGACAGCAGATGCAGATGTTATCATCATGGAGGAAGTAGATAATAGATAAATACTTGAGATAGATGAAATTGTCCCGGGAAAATAGAAATAAGAGCAACAACCCTGCAGCTCTGAGCATGGCTTGGGTTGCCAAAATGTTCTGTTTTGTTTGGAAGCTTTGTCAGGCTGGGTATGGTTCAAGGCCTGTAGCCAGGCAAAGGTTTTGTTTGGTTGCTGTGCAAGCAGCTATTGTTTAATGCTCAGCCTGCTGGGTGAATTTCTGCACACTCCTTGTGGTTATTCAAATCTCTAAGCCCTGATGTGGTGTGAGAAGAGAGATAGGTTGAAGATGGAGCCCTGTAGAACACCAGCATTAACAGGGCAGCTTGAGCAGGAGATCAAAGGGAATGTTAGGGAGGTGGGAAGGAACACACAAGAATGTCCCAGGACCCAAGGGAGGTCATGGAATGCACTTCATGTGTTAGTCTCTTCAAATGGATTGCAGATCCTAGCAGACATGTTACGTATTTCTCTTCTATCCCAGCAGAGTCCCACTGTCATCTATTTGGTATATTAAATTATATTGAGAATCTATATTAACTTATAGTAAGAATGAAGATCCATAGTAGAGAGGATGGGGAAGCGGGTTATCTTCCTGACCATCCCCTGTGGGTGGGGTTAATGCCAGAGGTTCTGGGCCACACAGAGCTGAGGTTGAGAACTGACTGTCTGTGATGTTGGGCAGCTTACTCAGTGACTTTGGGCCTTAGCTACCCGATCCATCAAACAGAGATGCTAACACCTACCCTGAGGATGTCCAGACAATTAAATGAGATACTGCATGCTAGCATTCAGCATATGTGAATCCTGTCCAGTAGCAAGTGCTTGCTAAGTGGTAATCACTGTCGTCCCAAGGTCCTTGTCTAGCATCCAGCTCAAGATTGGAGCTCTAGCATCATGTTTGGAATGAAGAAGGGAAAATAATTTTGCTAGTGAAAAAAACCTGGAGGAGCATGCGCTTGCCAGGAGTTAAGGGAGTCAGCATAGACCAGATTGTGAAAGATCAGCAGAGAACCATCTTGGGAAGAGCTCTGTAAGAGCTCTCAACAAAGGCAACAGCACAGAAACAAAAACAAAAGGATTCTCAATGAAGAAGAGACTGGCCACAGGAAGCTGATTATAGAGAGATCCAAAATGGAGGTGGAAACTGGTAAGAAGATCTCCAAGTCTGGGTCCTGTAACTCTTCTGTATCGTTGCTGTTTCTTAGCAATTCAAATGTTTCTAGCATGAAGAAATGGCAAATATTTTGTCATTTTGTCTTTGTGGAGTCTACTCTGCCTCCTTGACCATTCTGTCATGTTTATGTAGTTAACATGGTAGAAAGAACATGCACATTGAAGTCAGAGAACTCTAGGTTTGAGTCCCAGCGTTATCACTTACCCACCTGTGTGATCCTGTCAAAGTCATTTAACTCCCCATGCCTCAGTTTCCTCATCTGTAAAATGGGCTAACCCACTTCAGCCAGTTAGTATGTGGTGTAAATGAGATTAGTGTGCATAAACCGGCAGGCCCAACGCTGACACATAGTAGGCGCTCAGTAATTATTTTTGCCTCGTTTTTCCTTGTGCTGTAAGTAAGTAAGTTTCTATGGCCCTTGAGAAGAGAGTCTTAAAAGCATATTTTGTCCTGTCTGGAAAACCCGTTCTGAGGATGGAAAATTTTGCTGAGGAGTGAACTTGGAAGGATCATTATTTCCAGGGTCAGGGCAGAAAGGAAGGGGCCCAACCCCTGGGGAAGGAATGGCATCAGGACACAGCTTGGTGGTGGTGACCCCCAACCATGGGCCCAGCAGGCCCTTTGGAACTCCCACATTGACTTCCCTATCTATGAAACAGTGTCAGTCACTCAGTCTCAGTGCTTCCTTCCCCTTCCCTGTCCCCTGAGGATCCCCGGCTGGGAACTCCAGTTGTGGCAGCTCCATAGCACCTCCTCTGCTGCCTCCCAGAGGTCACTTCCAGGATGGCCGTCCCAGCCGAGCCCTCCTTCCAAGATGCAAATGGCCTTGGCCCCTCTTCACCTGGCCCAGAGGCCACTTAAGAGGTCTGTGGGGGTCCAGAGGGATATCTCTCAAAGGGCCCCTCCCACCGCCCAATATATTGGAACTCACAATTGTACTGCACTTGGAAGATGTCAATGCTTTTGCATTCCCCATAATGTAGGCAGGGAAGCTATTTTACAGAAAAGGGAAATGGAGCCGCAGAGAAGAGGCCTGCTTCCAACAGCATGGCTAACAAATGTTGGAACCAGGACTTGAACCCAGGAACTCCCAGCCCAGGGACATTCTGTTTTATAAATACAGAGGGCACAACATTCCATCCCTTTGACTTGTAATTAGTGGGTGTTTTTTGTACGGCTATGAGCTTTACCCATATTTTTTGGTGCTAGGAGGGAATCTGTCTTCCTCCCCTGCTACCCTTCCTCTCCCATACCACTGTTTCCCTGAGTCTCTAAAAGGTGTCCTGAAGGACAGAACTCCACACCCCATCTCCTGGAGGGCCTCACTGACCCTCCTGTGGATGCCTCTGTCTAACACCCAGGCTCGAAGAGTGAAACAATTTCCCAACCTGCTAATGGCACTGCTGGGAGCTCAAGAAAGCTATGCTTTCAGGTGATGCATTGTCATGCGTGTCTACACGAACATCTCTGTCCCCTATAACAGCATCTGCCACAGCAGCAGCCCAGCTCAAATGGCAGGCAAAAAAACTTGTCTGGTGCATTCCATTAAAGAGAAGGAAGTTACCAGCATTGATTGAAATTCTCAGGTAGAGCGAGTACCGGGTGGCATTTGAAGAGGATAATTTAATTCAATCGTTTATATTCCACTTAAGTTCCTCCTCTACCTGACTGCTAGTAAACAGCTGTAAACTGCCTCAGCTGTCTTAGAGGTGAAGAGGAAATAGTCTAGAAAGTAAAATGGTGATAGCAGGACAGAATCTCAAGAGACCAAAAACCCCTGGGAAAATAGGCATAGGTAGCCTGGTGTGTGAAAGGTGGGTCCAGGTGCAGGAGGCCCCATTCCTTCCTGGGCCCCCACTGTGCAATGATGAGCCCACAGTCAATGATCACTGATGGTTCCTGCTGCTCTGAACTCCACACTGTTACTGGGGAGCTGTGTGGTGTGGGGAAGAGAGCTGAGAATGTGGATTCAGAAAACCAGAGCTCAAACCTGGTCTTGGCTCTTACTTCTTGCAGGACCTTGGGGGCAATCTACACTGTCTGTCTCCCTCCAGGGTGCAATGAGAGGCAAAAGAAAGAATGTATATAACAGTGTCTTAGGCCCAGGAGGGCCAGTTGGATGTTAGTAGTTACTGTTGCATTGTTATTGGAACAGAGAAGCCCCCACAGGCCTGCTTCCCACCGGTCTCCTTGCCCAAGGGCTGGGGGTCCTGCAGGAGGGGCAGATCTGTGCTCAAGCCAGGAGGGCGGTCACCCTATGATTTGAAAAGTGCCCAAACTATGCCTGGCCCAGCAAAGCTTGCCTCCCCACAATGGACCTATTAAAGCATGGTAGTCTGTTGCCTTAAAGGGGTAATAGTGACATCTTCTCAGGCCCTGACACCTGAGCCTCCTTCCCCTCCCTGATTGGTTGGTTGGCTCTCACCTTTGGAAGCAGAGAAGAGAGCGTTGAAAGAGTGGGACCATCCTCAATTCACTTTATCCTGTGTTCCTGGCACTGTTCTGGGGTGGGGGCGCAAGGCAGCACTCATGTCATCTGTCCATTTATTCCTCCACTGGTTTGGCAGGCACTGTGAGAACATTGCCTATGGCAGGTGCTGAGGACGTGGAGATGAAGGGTGCGGTGGGAGCCCAGGAGCCTGGCGTCTGGCTGGGGGGCCTGGCACACACACAAAGGATCTGAGTCCTCCGGTTGGGCTTCCTAGTTCCTCTACAACCAGAAGCGAGGCTGCCCGTGGGCACCTCAGGAGTTCTGCCACCATCCAGTTCCTGCTCACTGCTTAAAAAGTCTAAATAATTGGAAAAAAGTGGTATGATCTGTTTAATACAACCGTCTAGTTCAGTGCCACAGAGTTCACCTCCTACTCTTCATTGTCACAGGTAAACTGTGATGTCTTCTTCTATAACGGTAGCCCCGTGCTGACACAGTTTCGGGTTGCTTTCTGTAAGCATCATTTGAGTTAAATATGTAAAGAAGTGGTAAGGAGGGGCAGACAGCCTCACTGCAGGGTTGGACCCCCGTCCCGAGGATGGCCTGGCAGCCTTGACGATGGTGGCTGGTTGCATGTGTGTGAGCCTCAGCCACATGAGGAAGATATTTGGAATGAGGGCATGTGAAATGATGGGTCCAGCATCGCTTTAGGGGTGGGGAGCCATAGCTAAGGGAGGTGGTGAGAGCTGAGTTCAGAGTATCTGAAATATAAACTCTAAGAAAGACCACTCCTCACCATCCCAGTCTAAGTCAAAACCGTCACACACCTGGACTGTTGCACCGGCTTGTGGTCCGTCTCCCTGTTCTTACCCTTGTACCTCACCTTCTGCCAACTGTGTGTGATCTGACCTGCTTCCCTCCCATTCTTTCCTAGCTCATTCTGCCCCATCCCTGGGCTTCCCTTCACAGATTAAGTGCATCGCAGCCTGCCCTACGCCCTTTGCACCTGCACTTCTGTTGTTCTAGTCCCCCCTCCTGAACATTAGGGCCCTGCTCAAATGTCACTTCCTCAGATTTTCCCCACTTAAAATCAGACCCCTTCACCATTACCTCCCAGGGCCTAGAAGAATGGCAAGCAGGTAGTAGGGATTGAAAGAGTATTTGTGAAGGAATGACCTGCCCTAGTTAGAGGGGGGTGGGGAAACAGACCTCAGGACCCAGGAGCACAAGGTTGGGGAGGGACAGAGGACTTGTGCACCAAGATTTTGCCTGGCTACTCTCTGGGTGCTGAGGGGGAGTGGAGGTCATGGAAAGAGGTGGGGAATGAGAGGTGTGGGGTGCCTGGGTCAGCGTGGCCAGCACCCCTGCTCTCCCCAGGGCCCTCCTGGCTGAGCTCATTCCCGCTTTCCCAGCTTCCTTTCACGCTTCTTTCATTTCCACCCTACCAGCCGCTCCACGGGACTAATGAATAATGACAGGCCTGTAATTAGACTGACATTGGAGCCTGCATTGCCCCAGATAGTCACTCTACCAGGCAAAGGTCTGGTCTTAGCTCCCAGCTGGCACCTCAGCCTTTCCCTCCACATCCTTACTCACAGCCTTGACTTCCTGCAAAGTGACTTGCCTCCCAGATCCTGAACAGTCAGGTAGGAACCAGATGGGATGTTGGGACATCCTGTGCGACACAGAATTGGAGAGACATGGAGCGCCTTTCAGCTGGTGCCAGCATGTCAGGCAGAGACAGAATGAGTGAAGAGCCCAGGGCTGGGATCGTGGCAGTGTTACTTCAGCTCCCAGGTCTCAATTTGGTCTTCCAGAAGCCCTCAAAATGTTGGCCAAGATCAGCCGTTTTGTACTGCATTTGGAATACCCTGGGAATGCAAATTATTTGAGTTCTGCATGGAACCAGTGACAGCAAGAAGATTGTAATCATCACCTGGTTGGCAGGTTTTCACCGAGGTCTGTGGACACCTGTGGGGCTTCTGAAGGGAGCAAAGGGCACAGTGCCTGGCACATAGTAGGTGCTCACTCATTACTGACTGACGGACTTGAGAAAGGTTTTAGCATGAAGCGCATCTCAGTGGGAGAAAGTGGCCAGGACGTGGAGAGCTGGGACACTTGTGCAGACAGGCCAGGGGTTAGCCCCACCCTGCCCCTTGAAGCCTGCTCTTGTTCCTCCTGGAAATACCTGACAGCAGCAATTAGCAGGAGGTCCTTGAGTGTCCCCCTCTCCACTGCAGGCTTCCCCCTCTAAGGGAGGGATGGTGTTTCATCTGAGTGACACCTGATTCAAATGGGAATGAGTCCTCAGTCTCATCCAGAGTGGAAGAAGCACTCATTGTCTCCTGATTCCGCTTTAAGACCATTGTCATCGCTCTGATGAGCCACGATGGTTCTGGCCTCAGTGGGGGACATCATGGAGAAGGAGGTGGGCACAATGAGTCATGCAATAGCAGAGGCTGAAGAGGGGAGCAAGGGCCACCAGAAACCGAGAAGGAACCCCAGAGTGAGCCCCACTGAAAGAAAACCAAGAGTCACCGTGCAGCATAAGAGAAACTTGTGTCTCGCTGAAGTGACGGGAACTTCAAATGCAGCTCTTCTAGGAGTGGGGATCTGAGCCCCTCCGTCAAGCTGGCTCAAACACTGAGCATGTGCATTGATCTCACATAAGGAGCAGTCCAAAGCAAGGACGGGCTTCAGGGCCTCACGGCTGAGAGCAGCAAAGGCAGAATTGGAAGCTGACTACAGGTCTGGGACCCTGACATGTAGTGGGGAGGTCTGGGCACCTTCCTCAGCTCACCCTGCTCAGCAGAAGCCCCTCTGGGCCTCAGTGAGGCAAGGGTGGCATCACAGCCTCTGTGGAGATGGGATGGGGCTGATGGCCTGTGTCCCTGGCTGATCATAACAGAGATGTCTGTGGGGGAAGAGGGAAGGCAGCCTTCACAGAGGTCTGGGGTGGGTACAGGGACCAAGTTTTGAAGGGATATCTGGAACAGGAGTAAAGTGAGCTATCGGGACCACGGAGTCAGGGGGGTAAAGGACCCAGGCCTCAGGGCAGGGCAGATGCCTTATGAACTCAAAGACCACAAAAGAAGGAAAGAAATTTCACAGAGAGGGGGAAGTATTTAATATCTACCATTTTTTAATCCTTAACATAGCCCTGTGAATTGACAGGGGAGAAAACAGAGAGAGAACCATTAAATAATTTGTCCAAGATCATTCAGCTGGGAAGTAGCAGAGCTGGGATTTGAACCCGTGCCCAAATCCATTGTTTTTCTACTTGCCAGACTGATGAGGGTCATGGGGGAAGCTGCTGCTCAGTGAACATGGGTGTATGTGAGACTCACCCAGATGCATTAGATGTCACGGCTGCAAAGTTGCTTCCAGACTCCACTGGCTGGCCAGTTGGGAGACCAGGACTGTGCAGGCTATCTTGACCCAAACTGGTTGAGGGTCTGGATGGCCAAGGGCAGACGGAAGGTTCTCACCCCTCTGAGCAGGGCTGGCAGAGGTGACAGCCATCAGAGGTATTAGTCTTTGTTTCAGTAAAGTGGTTTATGCATTTTGTGAGCTTCTCAGCAAAACAATAAAGCAGTTTATGCATTTGTGAGATGGGGATCAGAGGTGGAATTTCCTTTCTTCTCACCACTGTGATCCAGTTTTTATTTAATTTTTATCCTGAGTATGTCCTTTCTCTTTCTCAAGCGGCTTCCACAAGCAGCACCTAGTCTTTTGGGAGTCCTGGCGTGCTGTCATTGTTTACTTGATTTCTCAACACCTTTCTCCTGCCTGAAGTGCTGCCTGACAAGAATTTTAAAAAATTATATTACTGTGATTTCCCTTGCTCTTTTATTTTCTCTCTTTTAATATGAAAGGAAATACGTCTTTATGCAATCCCCCACCTCTCATCTTGGTGGGCTGCTTCTTATCAAGTAACAATCCTTTCACACCCCTGAAGGTTTAACCAGAACAGCTGCAGGTGGGGCCAGGAAGGGCAAGAGTGGATCCCAAGATCCTCCAGGTTGACATGCCACTCCTGAAAACATTCTGATTTAAACAGAAGCCACTTCGCTGCTCTGACATGACTTTCTCTAACCCAAACATACTCTTCGACAGAGAGAGATCAAGGCACGAAAAAATGGAACTTCTCAAGGGTAAGCTGTGTTTTCAGTAGTAAGCCATTTACTGTTTTACTGTGTACATTTTAAGATATTGCAGGGAAATAAAGCTTCTCTAGCAGCCAGGATGTAAAAGAGCAAAAACTTTGCAAGTAGCTGTCACAGGATCCTTGGGTGTGCTGCCCAGAGGAGAGGGGACTTAAAGAGTGGTGAGTTTGGGGGTGAAAGGAAGGGGGAGTCTGATAATTTGTAACAAAGACACTCAAATAATTTAGGACTTTAACAACTGTACTGTAGTAAAGAATGTATTAGTTAGGGTAGAGGCTAAGCTGCTCTAACAAAGAAACATTCAAAATTCAGTGGGCTAACTTTTCTCTTATGTGGCCATCCAGAGAGAGGCAGCTGGTTCATGGTGGGCCAGTGGCCCAGCTCGTGAGGTTATCAGGGTCCCAGACTGCTTCTCTAGATCATTGCTCTTGTCTCTATAGTCCCTGCAGTTTCCTGGCACTGTGTCTGGGTGATATAGAGGCGTCGACACTGAAACGTTAGAAGGGTAAGACCCAGAAGTTGACGACATAATTTCTCCTTAAATACGCTGGGCAAGAACTTGGCCCCATAGACAGCTGCTGGTGGGCCTGGGAAACTCCTGCTAGATGAGAGGCCAGAGCTGAAATCCGGGTTCTGTTGGCGAAAGGAAGGGAACACGCATACAAGGGGCTGATACGTAGATTCTGCTACAGAAGGAAAAGTCTTCCAATCAATCCCTTATTTTAAGTTTATCTTTAAAAACAACAACAGATAAACACCCTCTCTCCTTTCCCCTAAAATACCACTTTAAATGAGCCACAGCAGTGAATTAAGATGGCCTCAGAAAAAAGAGGTACCTCTTGCCCCTTCAAGCTGATCTCCAAACCCTTGCAGCTGCCTTGCTTGGCGGCACCCCATAGGACTGAGATCTTATTTTTCCCTCCAAGGAAGCAAGAGGAACAATAAATAGCAGTACACAAAACAGCACACATTTCATTCTGTAAAGGCATAGCAATTCTACCTCGAGGCCTCACGGACAAGGCTTTCCAATCTTTTCTGAGACTTAACACAGAAAATAAATTCAATTTCAGCACTCAGTGGCTGCCTCATGGTGGGCTCTCCGTAAATGGTTGTTTAATAAATGCTCTGGAAACTGGCCGTCTGGATAATGTCTGGGGTATCATGGAGGAGGGGGCTGGCTCCCATGAGCACAAATGAGTTTTCTTGTCTTCTTTGTGCAAAGACAACAGTAGGTGTGGCTTCACTTGCCACAGACAGGCCTTACCAAGCAGCCCTGTCCCCCGGACCACCTCAATCCCCAGTTGGAATGACAGCTATGTTCATCTGGGGTGGGGGCACCTTTTATTTGTTTCTCTGTCACTTTAGTAAACGTTAGAAGAATTAGTATCACAAACAGATGTGTACAGTTAATTTTTTGAAAAGAATATGATATAACTGGTGATGCCCACTGGGCTGCAGTTCTCAGAAGATTGTTGGTTCAGGGCAAGGAGCTACAGAGACACCAACATTCAGAATTAGGCAGGGAAGCCCAGCTGGTGAGAAGCCAGGGAGAGAGTCAAGAGCTAGGAGAATGTTAGTATCCAAGGGGAGGGCCAGGCGGGTGCTTGTCACCCAGGAAAAGAGGAACCAATGCTGTCTGCAGGAGCCATAGGGGCGAGCAGGGGCTGCTCAACTGTCCAGACAGGCAGGTCTGTAAGAACAAGGGGAATAACAAAAATGACATTTATATAGCATACAGTGAAGTGCTATTTGTGCATTATGGCATTTAAGAGGCTAGTACAAATCTCATTCGTTCCTTTTCTTTTGCAGATGAGGAAACAGACATTGAGAAGTAAAATAACACGACTGAGTCTACACACTCCCTGATGGCTGAGCTGGGACTTAACCCCAGGTCCAGTGGCCTCTAGAGGTGTTGTGTGTTGCCACCACCCCATTCTACCCAACTGAAGCAAGCGACAGAAAAACAATACACAGGCAAGTACAGCTGGGTTGACCATGATGAAAAAGGGCTTTGGTGATGGAGGCATCCTTCAGCTTCCTGAGCAAGTGTTGGTTCACAGGCAGGTACAAGAATTACTTGGCAGGAATGGTCAGTGAGGGAACCAAGAGAAAGCAGCTGCCACCAGTCGGCCTGACCCAGGAGACTCCAGAGACTAGCGGACCCCAAAACTCAAGTGCAAAAGTTGTAAGAGAGGAGCTGGCAGAGAATGGATTGGGAGACTGGGACCAGGTGCAGGCTCCCACTACCATCAGCTGAGATATCAGTGTTGCTCCAAGACGCTGACTCAGGCCCTCCTTTCCTTTTCTCCCTCTTCTCAAGGCCATGTTTACATCCCCTGGTTTAGATCTCTCCTCTGAGCTGCAATGCTATACATCCAAAGGCATGTGAAACATCTCTCCCTGGCTTTCCCACAAATCCGAGGTGTCCACATGAATCTGTCACCTCTTACCCCACCAGGTCCTTTGCCTGTGTTCCCTGCCTTGGCTGAGAGATGATATTACCATCCCTTTAGACATCCAACAAAAAGCACAGGAGACCCCCCAAACACTACGTCCTGTAGAGTCTACTTCCTAAACGTCTCCAGTGTCCCCTTCTGTTCACACCCCCTTGGCATAACTTGTTTTCCCTCCACTGGTCTCCCTATCCAGGTCCAATCTCCACAGAGAAGCCCAGGTGAGCTAACCAAACATGTGTCTTTCTATGTCTCTTTTGTCTGAAATCCTTTGGTTACTTCCCTCACCTACCAGAATCCCCCGAGCTCCTGAGCCCAGCCCACCCAGTGCTGGGGGTCAGGTCCTTGCTCTTCTCTTGCGGTTTCCACAGCCACGGCCAGCACATTCTTTCTACATCTACACGGGCCTCCCCCATACCTCCACCTCACATCTTGGCCTGGTTAATGCTGATTCCTTTTCTGAACTGAACCCTCCTGCCAGAATGGGGACTCTCCCTGGTTCATCCTGTGTGGTCATCAATCTACGATTCCATTCACCACTTGCCGCCTGGATTCCCTACCTCCCTTCTCTCTCTCTCTCTCCCTCTCTCCCTCTCTGCATCCTTTCTTCTTTCTCTCTCTTTCTATTAGAAAAATTTCAAACATATACAAAATAGAATAGTAATGAACTCCTCATAGTATAATGAACTACCCATAATTGGCTTCAACAATCAATAACTCATAGACAATCTTACAATCTTGCTTGATCTAGACACCCCTCTGCTGACCCTAGACACACACACACACACACACACACACACACACACACAGAGCTAGTTTAAAGCCAATTGTAAACATCAAATTGTTTTATCCATAAAAATTTTAGTTTCTATATCTAGTAGATAAGGAAGTTTAAAAAAATAACCGCAATACCATCTCAACATACCTTGTAATTAGTTAAAATAATCAAATATCCACAAACGTTCACATTTTTCTGATTGCCTCATAATAGTTCTTTTAAACAGCATTTGTTTAAATCAGGATCCAGGTAAGGTCTTACATGATAATTGATTGATATGTCCCTTAAGTCCCCTTTAATGTATAGATCTTCCCTCCCTCTTATTTTTGCCCTTTGTAGTGTATTTACTGAGGAAGCCTGGTGTTTGCCCTGTAGTTTCTCGCTGTCTGAATTTTGCTGATGGTGCTTTCATAGAGTAGTTAAACATGACTTCAGCTCCTCATGCTTCTATAAATTATTCCACTGGGTAGCCTCACTGTCCACTTCTCAAAGATGAAAGTCACTTTTTATCTCTCCATCTCTGGAACCTAGAACATTGCCTTCCATGTAGTAGACACATGCGAAAAACATTTTGGAAGTAAGGAAAGAAAGAAGAAAGAAAAACAAAGAGAATAAAAGCACAGGACCAGGGTGTGATCGTGGCCAGTGTTTCTCAGTGTGATCCACATACCAAAGTTATCTTTAACTGATCTGTTACAAATGATGGTTCCTCGGCCTTATCCAAAGTCCACGACAATCAGAACCGCTGAGTTCTGAGTCCATGAATCTTCATTTCTGACAAACTCCCCAGACATACTTCTCTTTCTGTGACTCTGAGTCTGCTCGTCTGCACAGAGAGGCCTTCACTAAGGCCCCTGTCAACTCTAACATTCTAAGCCCAAGTCAGGATTCTAGGATTCCAAAGAATGGGCTACTTCACTTCAAATGTCATATACATTTGTAAAAAGCAAAACCTAGCACCTGACTCTGCCCCTGAAGTCGACTGTACTTGCCTTTAGTAGGTTTCCTCCATTCAGGTTGTAGGTTTCTTCAGGGTGCAGCCTTCAGTTTCCCAGTCTCTTTGGGTTGGTGATGTGACCCACCTGGCATAGAGCCACTGGTGAATCCCACTGTCTGGCAGGCTCCTGGTCAATCTCCTTCTCTGGGCCATCCCCTCTCCAGCTCCCCAAACACCTAGGCGTATTCCACACCTCTGCACATTTCAAAATCTTCCTTCCCCTCTCTTAAGTCACCCTCCTTCCTTTCCCTACCTTAGGGCTATGGGTTTTGGTTTCTCCTTTAATCGTTATTTGTTTGTTTATCTTTCCCCTGGTTTTCAACCCCAGGGACAGTTCTCCTCACCAAACCAGTTTGAATTAATTTTGCAGGGACAATTCCACAAGACGGTGTATCAATTGCTGTATCAAAATTAAGATATATTGCATCCCTTCCATCCTTCCCATCTCTTAATTTCCTAGTTCCCTTAAAGGCACAATCAAGTGTTGTCTGGCATAATTTGTTCTTTATAAACCCAGACTGCTCATTGCATGGACTTATAATTTGAGAAAGATTTTTTGGCAGTGTTTTATTTCTGTAATACTTTTCTTTACTATATTTGGTGATTGAATCTCAGTGATTAAGGTGACAGTGAGGTGGACCCCAGGCCCAAGCTTCCTCACCAAGGCTTTCTCCCAGACTTCATCCATCTCATTCAGTCCTCTGCCCTCTGGCCATGATGTAGTCATGCCATCACCTGAAGGGTAGGGCCATCAAAAGTGAGGGACATAAGCTACAAGCTACAGGGCTCTTTTGTCCAGCGTGCAGTGGACAAGCTCAAAGGATAAAAATGGACACGCAGAACAAAGGCCTATGGGGTACGGAGGAGTGATGACAGGCATGGAGGGTGTTAAAGGTTGAATTGTGTCTCCTCAAAAGTTCTGTGTCGAAGTCCTAACTCCCAGTACCTCTGGATGCAGCCTTACTTGGAAATAAGGTCATTGCAGGTGTAGTTGGTTAAGATGAGGTCCTTAGATGGACCCTGATTCAGTATGGTTGGTGTCTTTATAAAAAGGGGACATTGAGACATGGAAGTGAACACAGAGAGAATATCATGTGAAGATGAAGGCAGAGCTGGGGTGATGCTTCTGCAAGCCAAGAAATACTAAAGATTGGCAGCAAACCAGCAGAAAACTAGGGGAGAGGCACGGAACAGATTCTCTCTCACAGCCCTCAGAAGGAACCAACCCTGGTGACACTTTAGTCTTGAATTTCATGCCTCTAGTACTGTGAGACAATACATTTCTGTAGTGTAAGCCACGCTGTGTGCGGTATTTTCTTTTTATTTCTTTTTATTTTTATTTTTTGGCAGCTCGAGGAAGCTAATACAGTGAGTATGAATGTGGGCTCTGCAGTTAGCCAGACCCAAGTTTGAATCCTGGTTCCACGCTTCATTAACCATGTTGCCTTGGACAAGGTAGCATAACCTCTTCTAACCCCTGTTACCTCATCTAAAATAGAGTTATCTAATACTTTCCTTAGTGGTATTGGGAGATGTGGCAGAGGATGTGGGTGTTCTGTCTACATTCCTTTAGCCAACCAGGCAGTGAGGGACCAAAGCTTTTTCTCCTCTGATGAGGGGACAAACCTGAGCAGTGTTCCATATGGTCTTCCTGAGGCTCAAACCACAGTTTCCCAGAGCGGTGAATCCTTCATTTACATACCCTTCATGAGCTTTTCTCCTGTCACTGCCTTTCTCCCCATTCCCTCATAGTAATCCCTGGATCAACTCCCAACTAAACTACTTGCTCCTAAATTTTTGCTTCAAGGTTTGCTTTCCAAGGAACCCAAATGAAGATAGAATGACTCAAAGAGAAGATGTATAAAAGTACTTATGGCATGTGGCACATGGTAAGCACTCAATTCATTTTAGTGAGTCTAATGTGGCATTCCTGCAGCATAAATGATGTGCAGTCAGCCTGTGGTGTTTGGAAATGGAAAGTGTATGTGCGTGCACCCAGCCTCCAAAGTTGGTAACATAGTGTGAATAGGGAATCTCCACTCTATAATCCATGCACCGTCTGGTCTGATGGGTTGGTCATGTGGCCACCAGGAGAGATCCGGAACTGTGTGGATATGCAGGCATTGAAAAACGTACTCTGGGTATGCAGTAGGAGTACTGTGTTTAAGTACAGATTATAGGGAGTATCTGCACATGTGCAGATGTCACTGTGCAGTGTATAAGGGGCAGCTGGTCATCCCCTGACCCTTGCAGCCTCAGTCCCCAGCCATGAATGTTTGGAAGCCCCAGGAGAGCTCACCAAGACTCAGGCAGAGCCGGGCCCATCACCATCAGCTGACCCACTGCCAGGAATTGCTTGATTGATTGCCACACTGCCTAGCTGCTGGAGCACTGGGAAACACAGCAACAGTTCCCAGGAGGTGAAAAGTCCAACCAAACCAGTGGTTTTCTCCACTCCACATTCACTAGCTAAGTTTCTTTCTTCCCGTGCTACCAGGACCTGCCTGGCTTTGTGGTAGAATGAATGAAAGACCTGGTGTCACAGAAACCCCTGTGATGTGTGCTGAGGGCCCGCTGCCTGCTTTGAAGCACTCCTGTCTCCCAAGCAAAGAATACACATTTGGGGAGTTGGAAGGAGTCTCAGCTTTCATTTAAATTCACCCATCATTGTACACATGAGAAAATGACTGTGATTTACTGGAGAGCAGTATTGACATCTGGGGTTGGACAAGTCTTTGTCGTGGGGCTGTCCTGTACACTGTAGGACATTTAGGAGCACCCCTAGCCTCTACCCACTCCATGCTGGCACCACCTCCTACCGACAAGTTGTACCAACCAAAAATACCTCCAGGCATTGTCAAATGTCCCCCCGGGGGACAAAATTGCTCCAGATGAAGAATCATTGCTGTAGAGAAGTCAACACACAGAATGAGCATTTGTGAACAAACTAGGGGCGCTTGCTTATGAGTCCTGGATGATGTCAGCTTGCATGGTTGCTGAAAACAGGTGATAACGCAATCTGTAGTGATACATATCTGGCTTCAAATTTCATTTCTCATTCACCAGCTTTGTGACCCAGGCTATAAAATGAAAATCTAATCATACCACTCCCCTGCTTAAAACCCTCCACTGGCTTCTAGTTTTTCTTAAAGTACAATCCATCTTCCTTACCATAGTCTACCATACCTAAACCTTGTTGTATACCCCTTCCTGTTCTCATGTGCTCTCCTGCAGCCACACAGAGTTCCTTCTGTTCCCGGAGTATGCAAAACTCCTTTCTGTTCCCACCTCCAGTTCTTGCACTTGCTGTTCCTTCTGGCTAGAACATCCTTTCCTCACATCACTGTGTATCTGGCTCCCTCCCCTTCGCTCATGCCTCAGCTTAAATGTCTGTTTCTCCCACAACAATGTAAGTTCCATAACAGGACCTATAACAGCATTAGATAAATAATATACTATCATAGGTTTGTGGTGAAGATAGAATAATAATAATAAATAACAGTAATACTAAAGCACTTGGCAAGCAAGCTCAGGGCATATAGTAAATACTCAATAAGTGGTGATTACAAGATTCTAATTTATTTTTTTCATGCAGTTTAGAGATAATCTGTCATTGTAGCTGGCCCAAATCATCTGACCTCCTCTCCACATTTTGACAGTTCCCCGCAATATGACTCCTACCTCCCCAGTGCTTACTCCAAAAACACTACATTTCCTAGCTAGGGTAACCAACCTGCCCTGTTTTGCCTGGGACTTTTCTGATTTAGCACAGAAAGTCCTGCAACATGGGAAATCCCCAGTCCCAGACCAGCTGGGATGGCTAGCAACCCTATTGCTAGCTTCCAATATGACTTCTTGTTAGGTGTGACTGAGACGTTGACTGGGGAGTGAGTTACGTGAGAGACCAGGCAAGGGATAGAACACTCTTTGTGCTGGTGGCTGGTGCGTGTGTGTGTGTGTGTGTGTGTGTGTGTGTGTCGCAGGGGTGGGTGGTGGTGGTGATGGCAGCTTGCCAACCATTTCACAGGCATAGGTTTCTTTACTGGGCCAGTATAGAGGGTATTTCTTCTGCAGTTCCAATAATTTTGTGAGCTCTCTATATCTGTACTAAACTGCTCTCTGCTTAAACTACCTAGAGAGTATTCTGTTGTCTGCAACTGAGAAGCTCAACTAATACATACAACAATTGTGCCAGTCTCTTCAGTACGTAAAGAGCTTCTCAAGGGATGCTTGAGATAAATCAGTATCTGGACAATCCAGGGGGTTTCTCATCACCAGTCCTTTCACTTGATGAGATAAGTGGCTGTGTCTGTAATTTCAAATGCTCCAAAGATAGAGTCTGCTGCACTGCGTGGCAAGATCTAGCCCCTGTCAGTGTGGTCAGGCAATGAACACAGACCTCTTGCTTTCTAGGCCTCTGTACCTGGGTATCAGGCAGACTGTGGTATCAATTACAGTGGACCCCGCGCATCCCTCAGCCATCCAGGCAGGTGCAGACACTCCTCAGGCTAGGGGTAGGCTTGGGAGGCTGATTCAGTCAGAAGGTTGCCCTGGAGAAGACCAGGTAGTCCCTACCGGCATGCTTAGAGGACATGTAGATCTATCATGGATGGTTGGGACAATCACCAGTACCAGGATATCAGGATCTGGTAAAAGATATTCCAAGAGGAGGTTCAGTTCAGAAGGCAGACGGGGCAGCAAACTTCCTGTTCATACACAATGGGTGAGAGACCCAGGGACCTGATTCAGCCCAGGGAAATGAGTTCAGGTGGTGTCTGGGTGGGAATCAGGGTCAACGACCATCATCTGGGACTTAGAGGAGAACTCAGTTCAGAGGCAGAAATTCAGATTTCTTGAGGGGCAATCTAGTGTTTATCTTTGAATTAGCATGAATCCCTATAGAAATGCGGTGTTGCTTTGCATGTATATGACTTTGACTTTACACAAAGAATACAGTATTATGAACCTTGTTCTGTATTTCACTTTTTAAATCCTAGTACTGATTTTTTTAAAAACATTTGCTTTCAGGTACATTTATTTATTCATTTACTTATGAATAGCTTTTATACAGTAACATGCAAAATATTAAGTGTGTTGCTCAATGAATTTTTAATAACAGCTTTTTTGAGATATAATTCACTAATCACAAAATTCACAGTTTTAAAGTTTCAGTAGTTTTTGGTATATTCACAGTTGTGCAATCTTTACCGCTGTCTAATGCAGAATATTTTTATCATCCCCCAAATAAATTCTGTACCCATTTACAGTCACGTCCTGTTCTTCCCTGCTCCTTACCCCTGCACCCATTAATCTACTTTCTGTCTTATGGATTTGCCTCTGCCTCTGTGGATATTGGATATTTCATATAAGTGGAATCATATATGACCTTTCATTTCTGGCTTCTTTTACTCAGTATAATGTTTTCAAGGTTCACCTATGTCATGGCATGCATAAGTACTTCATTTCTTTTTACTGCTCAATAATATTCCATTGTATGGATATACCACATTTTGTTTATCCATTCTTTAGTTGACGGGCATTTGGGTTGTCTCCATATTTAAGGTATTATCAATATGAATAATGCTGCCATGAACATTCGTGTATAAGTTTTTGTGTGGACATGTACTTTCAATTCTTTTGGATATATACCTATGAGTGGAATCCCTGGGTCGTATGCTAATTATATCTGTAACATTTCGAGAAACTGCCAAACTGTTTTCCAAAGCGGTTGCCCCTTTTTACATTCTCACCAGCAATAGATGAGGGTTCCAATTTCTCCACCTCCTTGCCAACACTTGTTATTTTCTTTTAAAATTATAGTTATCCTAGTGGGAGTGAAGTGGCATCTCATTGTACAATTTTTGCATTTTCTGAATGACTAATGATGTTGAATATTGTTTCATGTGCTTATTTTAGTGACCATTTGTATATCTTCTTTGAATAAATATCTACTCAAATGTTCATTGAATTTTGATGTATGTAAAGTTACCCTTGTGTAACTATCACCCAAATGAAGATACGGAACATTTCTAGCTCCCTAGAAGATTCCTCTGTGCTTCTTCCCAGTCAAGTTCTTTCCCCAAGAGTAACTATTATTCTGATTTCTATTACCATAGACTAGTTTTGTCTGCTTTTGAACTTCAAAGAAATGGTACTGGATGAGCTTTTTTTTTTTTTTTTTTTTTTTTTTGACAGAGTCTTGCTCTGTTACCCAGACTGAGTGCAGTGGCATGATCTTGGCTCACTGCAACCTCCACCTCCTGGGTTCAAGCGATTCTCCTGCTTCAACCTCTCAAGTAGCTGTGATTACAGGTGAGCACTACCACGCCCAGCTAATTTTTTTTTTTTTTTTTGTATTTTTGGTAGATGTGGGATTTCACTATGTTGGCCAGGCTGACCTCAAGATGTCCACCCACCTCGGCCTCCCAAAGTGCTGGGATTACAGTTGTGAGCCAACGTGCCTGACCATGGATGAACTCTTTTATGTCTGGCTTCTTTTACTCAGTGCAATGCACGTGGAATTTATCCATGATGTTCTTTGCTGTTTTTTTTTCCATTTCCTTGTAGTATTCCATTGTATGAACACACTACAGTAGGCTCATTCATTCTACTGTTGAGGTTGATTTGGGTTGGTGGTTGTTTTGGGCTATTACAAACAAAGTTTCAGCACTTTGAAAAGTTTGTTCATTCAGCTGGTGTCTCCAGGAGTAGAGATTAGCTACCTGGGTCTCAGATCTGGCTGTCACCAGAGACTTAGTGGTGGAGACACACCTGAGACCCCAGTGGTGGTCAGGCTGGGATGCTGGTCCTCAGTCTGAGGAGGGTGAGCCAGTTTCAGGGTGGTGGTGTGGTGGCATAAAATTGCTGAGCTGTGACTTGAGAGAAAAGGCGAAGGTGGAGGAGGTAGGGGGTTTGAAGGCTGGGGACTAAGAAAGGCAGGGACACTCATGAGGGTGTCCCCAGAAGTTCCCCTGCCTGGCCAAGTGCTCAGGCCTCCTCCGACTGCTGAGATCTCTATGTCCAAGCTCCCCCTTCTCCCCAGCCTGGCCCCAGGGAGCAACCCTGATGGAGACAAGACCATAGTTACTCACTTCTAGAGATGAGTCAGAGGCGAGTCAAGGGGCATCACCTCTCCCAAGGAACTTTAATCATGCAGTGACTGGCATGGGGACCATGAACTTGCACTCATGTGAAGGGCCCCCTGGGCATAACAGAAAATCACAGTGTGCATGGTGCCTCTGGAACTGGGCTACTTGACCCTGAAGGGGCATGGGCATTTGTTACTAATGTGGGACCACAACCAGGAAAATTCCAGCATTTTCTTAGGCTTAGCTGTGTCTACGAAGGTAGAACCACCAAACAAAATAAGTATTTTCCTAGTGCCAGGGCCACCAATGCAGAACCTACCCACCCACAGTCCTTGGGCAGATCAAGGCTGTGCATATCCTCAGCCAGAACTGCATTCTGGACATGAGCTACAGGGTGACCTCAGGAAGGTCCACTGTGGATATGCACGTGGATATTTTGTGTAGTGATGCTGTGGCAGCTGGGATTGGAGGCAACACAGGTGTCCATCGCTAGACGAATAGAGAGGTGGCATGTGGCAGCATCCCCTGCAAACTCTGGGCAGCAACCAGAATGATGAACTCCATCTGCACATAGCATCTCTGCTAGACATTTTGAAATAGTGCTGAAGTTAAAAAAAGAAAAGTGAAAAGAACAGAGTTTGTAATGCAATACCATGTGTATGAATTAAAAAGGCATACACATACAAATCTAACCTTAGGGTACACTACAAGAGAGCGGTTGCCTATGGTGGGGGTGGTGAAGGGTGGGAATGGGAATGTGGGTGGGAGAGGGCTCCTGCATGATGATCTGAGAAGGATGAGTGCCCTGGCCAAGACACTTAACACTCACATACACCCACAGAAAGAATGGGAGGGAGGGAGGGAAGAAGGAAGAAAAGAAAGAAGGAAGGAGAGGAGGAAAAGAGAAAGGAAGATAGAGAAAAGGAAGGAGGAAAGGAGGGAGGGAAGGAAGAAAGGAGAAAAGAGAAAGAGAAAAAGGAAGGAAAGAAGGAAGGAAGGAGGGATGGAAGGAGGAAGGGAGAAAGGAAGAAAGGAAAACAGAAAAAGAAGGAAAAAAGAAAAAAGAAGGAAGGGAGGGAGAAAGAGAAGTCACTTCTGCTCTCTCAGACTTGCTCAAGGACCTTCACTGAGGTGGGGGCTGCCAGTGTAACGTTCAAAGTTGTTGCCATTTCCCAGGAGTTTCCAAAGGGGCGGGGAGGGCTGAGCGGCACAGTTCCCACCGCCCAAGGAGAAGGGAATTACCGGTGTTCTCCTCCTCTCACTAATTGAGCACTCATCTGGGCGGGCCTGGGCTTATTGAGTTACCAATTCATCAAGATTATGAATGAGGTTTCTCCTCCTTCTTGTGGAGCAGGTTGAGATTTATACTACATCCTGGGCAAAGGATTCTCTGGGCTTCATCTTCCTTTCTGGGGCTTCTTTCTTTAAAAAGCTGGGTTGGGCGCCCTTGCCCAGAGAAATCTCAAAGCTGAGAGTTCTCCTGCCCACCCCCAGCCCTCCCCCAGGCAGGAGCTGGTCCTGTGAGGAAAACAGGTCATATCTAAGCTTCTACTGTTTTCCATCTCATGTCTGTCCCTCCATATGCCCCCTCCCTCAGTCCTGTCCCCACCTTACCTCATATCCCTCAGCAAGGTCTCTGCTCAGACCCTAGCTCCCGTTCTAGGGAGGGGAAGCTGGTGCAGAGTATAGGGGATAGCATAAGGGCTCTTCAGGAGCCATAAACAGAGTCCTGCTTACCCTGAGCCCATGGCACTGGGATGTTCTTGCTCGCCTATTTGTGAAGGTCTTCCCAGAGGAAATGGGCTATGGCACCACAAAATGGTCCAGCTGGAAGTCAAACATGAGACACTAGAAAGCATCCTACAGGCTGCAGTGCTTGGGGATCTTGAGACACCTGCCAGAAATCCTCAAGGAGAGAAGAGGAGTTCATGGACTTGTGGCCTTGAGCCTCTTGTGCTGTCACTTACACCCATTTCCATAGAATTACAGAGTGTCGGTGCCGGACACTAGACAGTGTAACATCATCTCGTCCAACTGCCACTCACCATGTAGAAGGGAAGTGGAAAGGAAGGATGTTTCCAAGGGAATGTGGGAACAGAAGGAAGTCACGTCTCCCTGTGCCGTCCTAGACTACTGCTCTCTCTCTCTCTCTCTCTCTCTGTGTGTGTGTGTGTGTGTGTGTGTGACATGTGAGCAGCTCCTGCTTTGACCTGAGCCTAGAGCGTTCCTCCTTGGAAGGGGACTCTATTTCACAATCCATCTGGTCCTGGAGCCCAGTGGGGCTAAGTTTGGTTTAGCGATGGAGGGAGAAAGCAAGTGAAGGAGAGACAGATAGAGAAAGAGATGAAAAGACAGGGACAAAGATCTCTTGGCAGAGAGAAATTATAAAACAGGGCAAGAAAGAGAGAGAAGAGCAGACACAGGGACGGAGAAAGTGAAGAAGGAGGAGCCAGAAAGAGAGGAATGAAGGGTGACCAGCAGACCAGGCAGAGCTCACAGCCCACCCTGGCAGAGTTTCTTTTTGCAGGGGATTGCTCTCCCTGTCGCCACCCTCCTGGTCATTCTCTGGAGCCCCTGGTCGTGAGTGGGCATTAGCTTAGCCCAGTGTTGGTGTTCAATTGTTATCCAATCTGAGCCTCCCTTACTGCACCCACAACTACCTGGTTAAATAAAACCTTAAGGAGGGGTGGCAGGGAGGAGGCCCATGTGAGCCAGTGCCCTGGGTAACTCCCACTGTCTTGCTTGCTTTTTTCCTAATCCTGAGACCTGAGCCTAAGCAAGCCAGTGTGTGCTTTGGCCCCAGAATCCCTGTTGGGGGCAGCAAAGGAGACACAAAGTAATGGAGGAAGCACGGTGGTAGCCCTGTGGCTTCAGTGACCCTGTGTGAGACAGAAATCAGGGTTGGACTGGAGGAATGGGGAACAGGTATTTCCTGTGGTCCTGCTGAACAGTGGCTCAACCAATCCACCCAAAATGGCAGAAGCAGAGAAACTGTAAACATGAACAGCGGTGCCATAGCAAGAGCTGGCCTGTGGAGGCTGGCACTGTGAGTCTAGGCACAGCACCCCAATGTATAAAGAACCTCCACTTATGAGCCATGTGAGGGCAGGCAAGGTAGTTTAACTTCCCTGACCTCAGTTTCCTCATTGTGAAATGGAGCTAATAATAATAACCTAACAGGGTTGCCTCCATATGCCCCCTCCCTCAGTCCTGTCCCCACCTTACCTCATATCCCTCAGCAAGGTCTCTGCTCAGACCCTAGCTCCCGTTCTAGGGAGGGGAAGCTGGTGCAGAGTATAGGGGATAGCATAAGGGCTCTTCAGGAGCCATAAACAGAGTCCTGCTTACCCTGAGCCCATGGCACTGGGATGTTCTTGCTCGCCTATTTGTGAAGGTCTTCCCAGAGGAAATGGGCTATGGCACCACAAAATGGTCCAGCTGGAAGTCAAACATGAGACACTAGAAAGCATCCTACAGGCTGCAGTGCTTGGGGATCTTGAGACACCTGCCAGAAATCCTCAAGGAGAGAAGAGGAGTTCATGGACTTGTGGCCTTGAGCCTCTTGTGCTGTCACTTACACCCATTTCCATAGAATTACAGAGTGTC
Source organism: Mandrillus leucophaeus (assembly GCF_000951045.1). Taxonomy (NCBI): domain Eukaryota; kingdom Metazoa; phylum Chordata; class Mammalia; order Primates; family Cercopithecidae; genus Mandrillus; species Mandrillus leucophaeus. The sequence continues at coordinate 8,416,096 of NW_012103142.1, read as the reverse complement.
GGTGCCGGACACTAGACAGTGTAACATCATCTCGTCCAACTGCCACTCACCATGTAGAAGGGAAGTGGAAAGGAAGGATGTTTCCAAGGGAATGTGGGAACAGAAGGAAGTCACGTCTCCCTGTGCCGTCCTAGACTACTGCTCTCTCTCTCTCTCTCTCTCTCTGTGTGTGTGTGTGTGTGTGTGTGTGTGTGTGTGTGACATGTGAGCAGCTCCTGCTTTGACCTGAGCCTAGAGCGTTCCTCCTTGGAAGGGGACTCTATTTCACAATCCATCTGGTCCTGGAGCCCAGTGGGGCTAAGTTTGGTTTAGCGATGGAGGGAGAAAGCAAGTGAAGGAGAGACAGATAGAGAAAGAGATGAAAAGACAGGGACAAAGATCTCTTGGCAGAGAGAAATTATAAAACAGGGCAAGAAAGAGAGAGAAGAGCAGACACAGGGACGGAGAAAGTGAAGAAGGAGGAGCCAGAAAGAGAGGAATGAAGGGTGACCAGCAGACCAGGCAGAGCTCACAGCCTACCCTGGCAGAGTTTCTTTTTGCAGGGGATTGCTCTCCCTGTCGCCACCCTCCTGGTCATTCTCTGGAGCCCCTGGTCGTGAGTGGGCATTAGCTTAGCCCAGTGTTGGTGTTCAATTGTTATCCAATCTGAGCCTCCCTTACTGCACCCACAACTACCTGGTTAAATAAAACCTTAAGGAGGGGTGGCAGGGAGGAGGCCCATGTGAGCCAGTGCCCTGGGTAACTCCCACTGTCTTGCTTGCTTTTTTCCTAATCCTGAGACCTGAGCCTAAGCAAGCCAGTGTGTGCTTTGGCCCCAGAATCCCTGTTGGGGGCAGCAAAGGAGACACAAAGTAATGGAGGAAGCACGGTGGTAGCCCTGTGGCTTCAGTGACCCTGTGTGAGACAGAAATCAGGGTTGGACTGGAGGAATGGGGAACAGGTATTTCCTGTGGTCCTGCTGAACAGTGGCTCAACCAATCCACCCAAAATGGCAGAAGCAGAGAAACTGTAAACATGAACAGCGGTGCCATAGCAAGAGCTGGCCTGTGGAGGCTGGCACTGTGAGTCTAGGCACAGCACCCCAATGTATAAAGAACCTCCACTTATGAGCCATGTGAGGGCAGGCAAGGTAGTTTAACTTCCCTGACCTCAGTTTCCTCATTGTGAAATGGAGCTAATAATAATAACCTAACAGGGTTGTAGTTATTTAATAAAATATCCCAGCACGGTTTCTGTTCCCTAGTCAATGTATAATCCACAGTCTTTCCCCCCATTCCTTATGAGAAGGCACGGTAGCTTCTAGACTCTGGGCAGAGCCCCACACGCAGCAGTCAGGATGCTCAGATGGAGAAGCAAAGCCCTTAAAGCTCCCTAGCAGCTACAGCTACCTGGTGTTTGGAAGCCAGGCAGAGCCCCACAGATATGCATGGGAACACCCAGGATCATAATGGAGGAGGCACAATGCCAATCACTTAAATTTAGGTGTTCTTGGTTTCCTAATTTGATGGAAGGGTAAACTGAGGCAGAGAGTGGGGAAATGACAGATAATGCAGAGTGAACAAGTCTTACTTTGGAAAAAACAGTTTCCCTGGTGGGAGAGGAAGGGAGATTGTGCTGTGACTATCACCCAACTCAAATGTGGAACCCAAGATGGGCAAGAAGCTCAGGTGGGGCTAATGCTGTATGAAACACCTGGTTAGCTCCGATATGCAGCTGTCACAAGCCGGGACTCTGCCCTGGCTGCACTCATCCAGCCCAGAGGGGCCATCACTCACTCCTTTCTTCTAGCTCACTCTGTCTTCATCCTCAGCTGTCAATTCATGTGTCTCAAAATGACACGAGTTAAACATCTTAAAGAACTAGGGATTTATCATATGGCGATGTCAACTCAGAAAGCAGAACCAGGGATTTGTATCTCAGTAGTGGATGATTACAGTTTTATTGCTGCTATGAAAGCCCGATATCCTCACGTGTTGCAATCTGATTAATAGGCAGTGTTAGGGGTTGAATTATATCCCCCCAAAAGATATGTTGAGGTTCTAACCTGTGAATGTGATCTTCTTGGAAACAGGGTCTTTGAAGATATAATTAAGGTAAGATGTGGTTATTAGAGTGGGCCTCCTCCCCATATAACTATTATCTTTATAAGAAGAGAAGACAGAGAGAGAAAAGGAAGATGGTCATGTGAAGATGGAGGTAGAGGTTAGAGTGATGCAGCCACAAGCCAAGGAATTCCTGGGGCTACCAGGAACTGGAGGAGACAAGGAAATATTCTCCCCTGGAGGTGGCAGAGGAAGCATAGCCCTGCCAACACCTTAATTGGCAACCCCAGGAAATGAATAGAGTAGGAAAGAAAAATTAAGTGGGAGGAAGGAGGCTGGGAGGAAGGAGGACATTCTGTTTAAGGGAACCCTGGAATCTCTTTTCTTCTACCCCCATGTCCTTCTCTATTTTCTATCCTCTATCTCCTTTCAACTCTTCAGCCAATGGATCTTTAACTCTTAAATCAACAAGCGTCGGTGACCTGCCTCCATGTGCCTGGCTTTGTGATGGAGGCAGAAGCGGCCCAGAGATGTGAGTTGAACTCCCTGCCTGTTGACCTCTAGCCTCCCGAAGGCAGTTCATGGGAGTGGGAAAGGGTGCCGGCTCCAGAGTCAGAGCACCTGGGCCCAAATCTCTGGGTGACCTCAGGCATGTGATTACGTGCTACATAGCTTGCTTCCTCCTCTGCAAAATGGGGAAAATAACACACCTATTTTGTGAGGTTCTCTTGAGAATTAAATGAGATAATATATGTCAAATGATTAGTACAAGCAATCAATCAGCATTAATTATTGTTATGACTGTTATTATTAGCGTAGGGAAAATAACATGAACAGCATTCAGCCAACTACAGGATAAAGTGTGATAAATACTGGCACAAAGGTGCAGATGAAGCATTTTGAGAAGAAAGAAGAGAGATGAGTTATTTCTACCCAGAAATCAGGGAAGTCTTTGTAGAGTCACAACATTTGAATAGAGCCTGAAAGGACAGGTAGATGTTACTCAGTGGAGAAAGGAGGGTAGTGTGTGTGTAGGTGGAGAGGGGGCTTGTGGGAGGGATAAGGGAATTTCTCCTGGAGGAAACTGCATTCACTGAGGCAAGGAGGTCTGACAGGTTCAGCAGAGAGAGTAGATCTATGTGTGTGAAGCATCCTGTGTGCAGTGCATGGTGAGAAGTGAGACCTAGGACAGGCTGGGTCTAGATGGTTGTGGCTCTGATGTCAGGAGAAGGAGTTTGGTTTTTATTATGAAGACAGTGATCCCTAAGGGAGTTACAGCAATATGATGGAGGAAGCTAGGGTGGGGACGGGAAGGCCAGCAAGTTCTCAGTGGTCCATTCCAGTGACAAAGGAGGTCTGAACCAGGCTGGGGTGGTGAAGAGGAAGGGGCAGATTAAAAAGTCATGGAACTAATACTGAGGGCATTTGATAACTGGTTGGGAGTGAGAGGAGACGGAGAGAAACATCTAAGATAGTTTCTTGGTTTCTTGCCAGAACTATCTGGAAGGAAAGTAATGGGAGATTCTAGACTCCATAAAGGCTGAGGCCTCATCCTTTCCCCTTACCCTATGCCAGCACCCCACAAGGCCTGCATGGGGTGGGTGCTCAATACATAAATGTTTGTTGGATGAATTTGATGCCAGAAGTGGGGAGGGAGACCAAGGGAAGGATAACAGACTTGGAGGGGTGTTCACAGTATGGTCAAAGTTAAGATACCCACAGGACCGTCATGTCAGGCTGGCCTGCGGGCTGCCAGACATGCAGCCTTGGGGAGAAGTGCGGGAGGGAGATAGAAACTTTGGAGCCAATAGCAACCAAGTGAAAACAAAAGCCACACGTGGGTTTGAAGTCCAGAGATAGCTCAGATCTCTCAGCGGGCTCCATGAGATTTGTCATAATAATTAGAGACAATCTCAGATGCTGGGTATAAAGGGAGCACGGTGACAGATGAAGGTAAACTAATTATCCTCACAGCAACCTTGAGAAACAGGAATGTGCATGCACGTTTCCTTGCTACGATACAGAGAAGAAAAAGGGCCAGAAGAGTTGCATGATGTCCCAGAAGACAGCCAGAGCCCTGGCACAGCTGCAGGAACACCCAGGAACTCCTTCCTCCACTATCCTCCCTTGGAAATGTCAGCATGGGTACTTTCCTCATCAAGGAATGATTTTAAGAATTTGTTTTTAAAATAAAAAGGGGTTTTAGAGTTGGGAAGCCCTTCGGGCCATAATGAGATGTGTTTTATGGGACCATTCACCAGCACCTGGAGAACAGGGATGACCTATAAATGTATTCATGGATTCAGACCCAGGGCAGGTTTCATGGGCTGATTACAAATGCCTTGGGGATGGCATCAGCATTCAGGAGACACAGTCGCCCCCGAACACCAACCACAGTGCCATACACACCTTCACTGCCTGCACTCCCACCCCCTCCTCACCCCTGCTGCGGCAATGCCAACTCCTCAGTCTCAACAGCTCCTGGAAGCTCTAGGTCACCTTTCAAGAAAACCACAGTTCCTGATCCAGATCAGGGCAGCCCAGGTCATTATCTTTGTCCCCTCAACCCACATAAGCCCAGCCTGTTCAGCCTCATCCACATGACTTCCTCAGTCAGCCTGGCATCCCACCCTACCGGGTCCCCTTCCCACCTCCTCTGCCATCATAAGTTTCATGCAGAGGGTATAGCACTTGAAGCTAGGCCGACCTGGCCTCCAGTCCTGACCACTTAGACCCTGATCTTGCGTGAGTCAGTCTCAGAGACTCAACTTTCCCATCTGTGAAAGATCTCTCTCCTTGTCTGTACCCTCCTGGGCCTAGCACTATGCTTGGTGCACATTTGGTGGTGGTCCACAGAAGCCACATGGATGCATGAATGCACGGCTTCCTGAGAGGATGACACAGATGCACGTGGATTTGTATCACTTGCTGAATGGAAGTGAGACTTAACAGGGACCTCTTAGGAGCCTGTGGGCTCCCCCAAGTATAGAAAAAAAAAACCTCTTCAGTTCCTTTAAGGGAAATTTCAGGCACCTAGCTATGCCTGAGAAGTAAATGTGGTAAGGAAGAAGGTAATACTAGCTTAAGACCATAGCCAAGGAAGTTAGAATCATGGGATGTTTGGTTCCCCGGTAGAAACTAGACATAACATCTTAACACATGCCACTGAGTTGTTTTTCAGAAACCTGGATCCCCACCAAATGGATCTGCTGGCACGTAGACCCCAGGTAAGGGGAAACTGACGCCTGGACTCCGACCTCTCTTTGTTCTAAATTTCTCCTTGAGGGGCCTGGAGAAAGTCACATCCTCCAGCCAGAGCTAACATCCCTTTTTGCTGATCCCACATTTTTAGGCAATCCTTCCTAAACGAATCATAAATCAAAATCTTTGAATCCACTTCTGACCTGTGGCTTCCTGCTTTGAGATGTCCCACTGTGTTAGGTCAAACTAATGTATGTTCTCCATGTATTGATTTATGACTTTGCCTGTAACCTCTGCCTCCCTGCCTTTAAAAACCCTTACCTGAAAGCCATCTGGGAGTTGGGGTTTTAAGTGTGAGCCGCCCAATTCTCCTTACTTGCTGCCCTGCAAATAAATGCCTTCCTTTCGTCTGCTGCAAACCTTGGCGTGAATGTTTTGGCTTTATTGTGCCAGGTAAGCAGACACCAATTAGGGTTGAGAACAGATGCGCTTAGTAAAATAAATTGCTTCCAGATGCTGGTGACACCATCTTGGCCTCCTCTTGGTATCCCAGTTGGCTCTCTATTTGAAAGCCTCGCTTGGGCATGGTGGATCAGGCCTGTAATCCCAGCACTTTGGGAGGCCAAGGCAGGTGAATTGCTTGAGGTCAGGAGTTCGAGAGCAGGCTGGCCAACATGGCAAAACCCCATCTCTACTAAAAATACAAAAATTAGCTGGGTGTGGTGGCGGGCACGTGTATTTCCAGCTACTCAGGAGGCTGAGATGGGGAGAATCACTTGAACCCAGGAGGCAGAGGTTGCAGTAAGCTGAGATTACACCAGTGCACTCCAGTCTGGGCAACAGAGTGAGACTCCATCTCAAAAAATAAAAACAAAAACAAAAACAAAAAAACGACGACAAAAAGCCTCTGTCCATCTTCTGTTGCACAAATCCCGCCTCACTCTCTGAGCCCTGGTGGAGCTCCATGTTCCTCATGCAGCCCTCCTGGCTGCCCCCAGCTGGCACAACTCCATCGTCTGGCTGCTATCCACCTTTTGGTCAGTACACTTAGTTTGCACTAGACTGGCATCACCCAGCTGAGTTCTAAGGCCGACAAGGTGCTGTTTCGTATTTGTCTGTGTTTTTATTCATTACATAGACCCCAAATACAGGCAGGCTGAGCACTCCTCAGTTGCAAAATCAGTCACCACAAAGGATTCTTAGATTAATCACCCAGTAACATAATCTTAAAATACTGATTTTGGACCTGGGACACCGCCTAGACACTGGTATGTTCATGGGTTCGTATACACATGCACCCATGTGTGCACACACTTTGGGGATGGGATAGTATTTGTTTTCCTTTGAAACTTCACTGAGCTGCCTGCCAGTTCAGTGGGGCCCAGGTCTGGGCCTGGAGATGGTACACATGATGTAAGAAAGGTTTCTCTATCCCCTGGGGCTGGTTGACTGCGATATGGCTGCTCCTTTCCCTACGGATATGAAGTGCATGAGGTGGAGTGGAAAGGGACAAAGCTGTGCAGCTTGAGCGTAGGAAGGGGCACTCCCACGCCTGAGGTGCAGGGATAAGAAGGGGGGCACAAGGATCCCAGCCTGAGGCTGTTTCTGAAGGTAGGTTGGGCTTACTCATGGACACCCATTCATATCACACACACACACACACACACACACACACACACCGCACAACGACAGTAAGTACACAGTCTCCAAACATTCCCTGCTTACCACGCACTGATACAGTGGTATAGTATGGGCTCCAACTGGCTTCTCCTCATGGAAAAGTAGGAATAAGGAAGGGATGTGCTGTGAGATGGAAGGGGCATGTACACAGTGTGCAGCCTCATTGTCTATTGATTGGTAACTTTGTTAAGCAAATATTTACTTTGCACCTCCAAGTGCCAAACACTGAGGATACAGACATGAAAAAATACATATACCTGTACAACACAGTCCCCTAATCATATGTATTTGGGGTGAAACCCCCACACATAAGCACGTTTGAATGTAGGCTCACTTGCATCACAAATGCATTCACACACACACACACACACACACACACACAAAACTATACATCCATAGACACCCAGCAATGGGCAATGGGGTTTTGTCCTATCACTCACAAGAAAGGCAAAATGGGAAGCTTATGGTTTAACAGCCAACTCTGGGCCCAGTACTATTTCCCTGGTTACCTCTCCCGGGGCCAGGGGCCAAGTGTCAGATGAAGTGACTTTTTAATATCCATCTGGGAATCCAGAAGGTAAAGGAGGTGGTAATAATACTCCTTTTGTAACCTGTCTGTCTCTCTAGCACTTGAGAAAATTGGATGCTATTAAAGTCAATTTAACTTTAAAGGGCAATGAACAGTGGAGACATGATAGAGACAGGAAAAGCTTACAGCTGCAGCCCTGAGGGCTTGCTGGAACACTGCAAAGTGCCTTTGGGGATGGAACTTCTGCTCACATGGATCTCTTAGGTGGTCCCAGTATGGTTTCTCCAGCAACTGAGGTGTGATCCTAATCCAAACTTTTTGCAGTTAGTTTTATTCACCCTTCTCTCAGCAGCTCCATGGACAGTGCCTTTGGGGGTTCCAAGTGAACTCAGGTAAAGGAGAGATAGGAGAGATTAGACCTGGCCCTTAGGGAGCTCCTCAGCTGATGGGAGGGTCATGGCTGTGACTTCAGAGAGCTCCTGGCCTCATCCAGGGGATATCCACATGGATATGCAAACATACGGAAGAAAAAATAGTATTGGAAGATGAAGAAATATTCATGAAGTATGATGAGAATTTATATGAAACTTAAAAGCATAAAAAATAATTTCACATATTGCTTTGATGGACATACATGTGTTGTATGAAGTGCATGCAGTCCTTGCTCTTCCCTGTTCCCATGTACAAAGTTCTGTTGTGGTTTAGTCGAACCAGTCCCCAACAACAAGGTTAAAATTTGAATCATGATAGCGTATTGACTGTGTGTGATTGCACAAAGTACAAACTTTGATGCAAATTCTTCATTCCACACATTTCTCCATGAAGAACAGATGTGCATCCTGATTTCTTCTTTCATGGTCTGTCAGGTGACTGGTCACTGAGCATTTGCCATCCAGTTTTCCAGTTTACATACAGACAGCAAAGTGTGCAGCTATGTTGCTTCCATGTCTCTGGGTGATAAACCTATGTTACGCTTTGCAAAAATAGATAATCTAAAGAGGAAGTTGACCTTGAAAGATGAAAGCACAGAAAAGAAACAAAAAGTGATAATGCTGCAAGTGGAATTCAAACAGTATGTCAATGGAACTGTAGAAGGAAAAGCTGGTGGTGGGAATATGGACACCACCACTAGGAGAGGGACTCCAGATATGCAGCCAGAGGAACTTAGTGAAGGACAACTTAGCGACATTATGAAGAAAGTGGTTGTGATGAAAAGGATGGGGATGTTCCAGAGGAAGTGATGCTGGCAAAAGTTTCACATTAAGGGAACTCTCAGAGACACTGTGTAACACTGGGCATGCAAAGGATAAAATGCTAGAAGTTGATACAAACTTAAGAGTATGATGATTTGCCAAGTATAGAAAAGATGTTTGCTCTGTATTGTAAGTTATATGATGAGGAGAAGGTGAGCACTGTTCATACTATTCTTGAAAGTTTTTTATGAAGAAATAAAACACCTTAATTCTCAATGTTTCTAAAGTTTTAAATTAAATAATTTGGATAATATTAATATTTTAAAAGCTGATTTCACTATTTTTTTAAAAAAATTTCCATATACTATTTATAGTCTGAAGTAAGAGAGTTTTAATGTTTTTGACAAGAATTGTTAAAGATCACAAGACCATTGTAATTTTTTCTCACAGATTTTTAAGATGATTTTGCACAGTTTCAGCTTGTGTGGTCATTTTTATAGCCCTGCAGAGTGAGTCCTGTCTGTGTAAAGAATAATGTATTAAGTATAAAGAAATGCTTTGGAATGACAAATACTCAATTCAATGTCTCTAGTTAGATCTAGAGGAGAGGGAGAGAGAGGGGAGTATGATTAGAGAGGTGCACACAGGGGCTTTGGCTGTGTTTATAATATTTATTTCTTAAGTTGGAGTCTAAGTTAGTTAGGCTGTTCTTGCATTGCTATAAAGAAATATCAGAGACTGGGTAATTCATAAAGAAAAGAGATTTATTTGGCTTATGGTTCTGCAGGCTGTACAGGAGGCATGGCACCAGCATCTGCTCAGCTTCTGGGGAGCCTTTAGGAAGCTTCCAATCATGGTGGAAGGTGAAGAGGGAGCTGGCATCTCACATCGCAAAAGCAGGAACAAGAGTCTGAGGGAACTTCTACACTGCTGGTGGGAACGTAAACTAGTACAACCACTATGGAAAACAGTGTGGAGAAAAGTAGAACTACCATTTGATCTGGCAATCCCACTACTGGGCATCTACCCAGAGGAAAATAAGTCATTATATGAAAAAGATACTTGCACATGCATGTTTATAGCAGCACAATTTGCAATTGCAAAAACGTGGAACCAACCCAAATGCCCACAGATCAAGAAGTGGATAAAGAAACTGTGGTGTATGTATATGATAGAATACTACTCAGCCATAAAAGGAATGAATTAATGACATTTACAGCGACCTGGATGAGATTGGAGACTATTATTCCAAGTGAAGTAACTCAGGAATGGAAAACCAAACATCATATGTTCTCACTCCTATGAGGATGCAAAGGTATAGGAAAGACACAGTAGACTTTGGGGACTCAAGGGAAAGGTGGGAAGGGGATGAGGGATAAAAGACTACAAATTGGGTGCAGTGTATACTGCTTGGGTGATGGGTGCACCAATATCTCACAAATCACCACCAAAGAACTTACACATGTAACCAAATACCATCTGTTCCCCAATAACCTATGGAAATAAAAAAAAAGTCTGAAGGGGAAGACGCCACACACTCTTAAACAGCCAGATCTCGCCGTAACTCACTCACTATTGCGAGGGTTCAGTGAAGAGGACAGCGCTAAACCATTCTTGAGAAATCCACCTTCATGATACAATCACCTCCCACCAGGCCCCACCTCCAACACTGGGGATTGCAATTTAACGTGAGACTTAGAGAGGACAACATCCAAACTATATCAATAGTATTTGTTGCATTTTTTTGCATTTCTTGATAGAAACTTAAATATGTGAGCTATCCAAACAAACATACCCAAATGGGCTCATATCTTTATTATAAATTATAAATATTGGGGCTGATCACTAGTCAGCAGGAGGGCATTTGGGAAGGCAACAGTGTGCAGGGCTCTGCAGGAGGCCCTGAGGCCACACAGTACACTCGAAAAGACTCCAGACTCCCTGGGATGGAGGCTGCAGGGATGGCAAGAAAGGAGGATCCAGAAGGCCTGGGTTCTAGTCTTCCTCCACAGTTAAAAAGCTTAGCGTGCTGGACAAGCCCTTCATCTCCCTGGGCCTCAGGTGTCTCATCTATAAAATGAACATGCTTGCACCTTATCTGGAAGAAATGCTTTCCTGATGTTCTTTCTAGGGCTTGCCATGCTTATTTCTTACACTCTAGGGTTAAGTACAAGTATTTTCAGTTCTCCCTACTACTGGCTGGCTGTGTGAGCCATTTCTCTGCAAACAGGAGTATTCCTGCTGTTCCTCTGGTCAATCCAGAAGCTCTTGAGAAAGGGCTCTGCAATCTTGAATAGGAAGCAAGGAATGTGTCATGCCTACCAACATCATCTTTCCTCTTCTCCTGCTCTCGGAGATCACCAGACGCACACTCGGGTCACCAGCCACCTTTGCCGGTATTGACTGGGAAGAGTCCCCAACAGTGGTATTGGGTCCAGGCAGTTGTATCACATGAACCCTTGTGAGTGGAGGTTGACCTCCAGGGTGGTGGTGCTGGACCCCTGAAGGATTCTGGGCAAGCTAAGCAAAGGGTTAGTTTACAGTTTTCCCTCCCCTTTTTTTTTTTCTTGGAGGCGTAAGGAAAAACAAATTCTTATCTGCAGTATCCTGTTCCCAGCCTCCCATCTTCTTGCCTCCCCATGGGTCCTTAGCTTCCCTTAAATCTTTCAGAAAAGAGCTGGCTCCCAGAAAACACGGAGAGAACTGCAGTTTGCCCTTTTCCAAAGCCTGTCATTCATTCCTGGTCTCTTTCTCATCACCTTGCTTCCAGTTCTAATTTAGTCCCTGGGGCCGCTCTCTTCTTGAATGATTAGAACCAGAGGGCAATCAAAAAGAAAGGAACTTTCTGCAGAGGAGAGAGGGCAGCCAGGAGCTTTGGGGACATTTCTCTTCCCTCAAGGGATGAGGTAGATTTTCCTAAATTTATAATTAACAAGATGAAAAAAGACACTTCAAGAATTCATAACTCTCGGAAAATACTCCAGTTTGGGAAACACTGGTCTGGAACTTGTGGTGAGTCAGCTCTTGATTCGTGAAGGCAGAGATGCACAGATACCACATTGAGAAGATAGTAGATGATGTAAACCCATTGGAGAAATGGAAACTTTCCCATGGGGAAGGCTGCATGGGCGGAAGAAGCAGTCCTCTGGTGGAATAGAATGATAACATACCATGCATCACAGCCCCAGGTATTGTGCTAAGTGCTTCACATTTAACTCAGACAACCACCCATGAAGTAGGTCCAATTATTAGCCCCATTTTGCAGGTGAAGAAATAGAGGCATGCAAATCTATGCGGTTTTCCTAAGACCCTACATCCAGTTAGAGCCGCCAAGCAACAAACGCTGACATCTAGAAGAATGTGTGAATAGGTTGCTGGAGTCACAAATGCCCAATTAATCAATTGGTGTCATCTTATACACCCATCCCTCCAAAAGTTGCTATTATTTACTTTCCCTGGCCCCAGAAAAAGGGGGACCCCAGGACAGTGTCCTGGACTGGAATTAGGACAGCACCATTCTATAGACTGGTCAGCCCCTCATTCTATGTGTGACCTTGAGTGAGACTCTTCCTGATCCTAGGTCTTGGTCTCTACATCCATCAGAGGAGGCAGCAAGACCAGCTGGCTTCGAAAGTTCAACCCAGTCCCACCGTTCCAGTACATGCCAGTCTACCTGACTCCATGGGGGAGGTTTTGGGGGCGGGGTGGATCTTCACATTGCAGCTGCTGTTTATGACTTTTCCAAGGCCCCTCCTCCCTGGGCTCCTCGCCCCCGTGCTTGGCATGCTTGGCTCTGTCTTGCAGTGAAGCGAGCCGTGTAGGAGTTTCTAGCTGCCTGTCTCTTTTGGGTTCTCCCTTTTGGGATGTCTTTTCACACCTCCAAGTGCTGGGTGGGAGTGGACGAATGCCACATGTTTGGCTCTGACACCTTCCTTTCCCCTCCGTGGGATGCTTGCAGCCCAGGACCTGAACATGGATGCCTCTGTGCTGACCCTTTGTGAGGCTGCTGGGGCATGTCTACAAAGCAGCAATCCATCGCCGCTGCTGTGTGAGCCACTCTTCCTCACTCCCGGAAGGCCAGCAGAAGCTCCTCCTTTGCTGGAGCTGGTCCCCACCCAGTGGAGGGGGCTGATTAATTATGTAGCCTCAGGCAAGTCACATCTCCTCACTGGGCCTCAGTTTTTACATTTGTAAAATGAAAGGATTTGACCAGACAGGCCCCTAAGATACTCCCAACTCTAATGTTGTACAGTTTATTTCATTTCTGTTTGTTTCATGTCATTCCCAGTACCCTCATATCCTTTGTGTCTTGTAGACATCATATCTGCCAGCTGAGATTTTTAGCTGCTTCAAACACCCCACTAGAGGGACATATCTAGTATGCTGAGATGAATATTTTGTTGAAATAACTTGCTATTAAAACATGATTAATATTGAAGATTTGTTTATGAAATAACACTGTATGAAAAAGGCAGCACAAAACAGAGGGCACACGCATTCGTTAGAACACGGAGAAAATGTGTCCAACAGCACTGGAGAATGACCACAGAGAGATGTGTTGTTTGAGCTTCATACTCAATGGATTCTTTTGGCTGTAATGTTGCTTAAGTTAATAATTTCTAAAAACTGTGGCTGATAAGACTAAGAGGCCTTTCAAATTTCATCAAGGAGCCTGTGGGCCTTCCTTAAAATTTCATTAGGAGGAGACCAATTTAAAGATTAGCTAATGTAAGAGATGCAGTTATCTAATTAATTGTAGCAGGCCCATGAGGTAATCCAGTGAGAGAAGCTCCTGGCAACTGATAGAGACCAAGAAAAGAAGAGCTAAAGAGTAAAGAATTGCCAGTGTTTCTATGGCCCATGTTCAGGGTGGAAGATTCTCTTTTCGAATGGTGAGTCCCAGTGGTCTAAAGACTGATGCCTCTCCATACTGGTGGAATGAGAATAACCTTGAGATGAGATTTAACTCCTTTCACATATTTCAAATTCCTCAATAGCCTTTTAATCAAATTTAGTCTCTGGGCAAACCTGCCCAAAACGAAGAAGTACTCTGTGCAAATATTGCTGTTAAACTGCCAGATATATCTCTCAGTAAAAATACTAGCAGCAGCTGTGAGTTATAGTGCCTACAATGTAAAAAGTACTTCACATGCGTTTAACTATAATTTTTGCAATAACCTTGCAAAGTGGGAATAATACTTCAGGGCTATCACATACCCATGCAGATTGTGCACTACACAACTCTGGGGACACTATTGACATTGGAGTCTATGTGAATGGCATCTTCTGGAGTTGTATGGTGTGCAGCCTATCCTACTCTACAAGTTTAATAACAATAACAAGACTTCTACAGTGTCATGTACTATTCTAAGCACTTGTATATATGTAAGTATATTTAATCCTCACCTTCACCATGCAAAGCTGGTGTTATTATTATCGCTGTTTCACAGATGAAGCATAGAGAAGTGGTTAAATAACCTTGTCCAAGGTCATACAGCTAGTAAATGAGGATGCACAATTTAAACCCGAGTGTGTCTGGGTTTCCTCTTGGGAAATTATTTTAATACACTATTACATAGTCTCCAGGTCAGCCTCTGTCTGTGACTGCCATGCATCTATCAGAGTGTGACTGCACTGAGCTGAACCTGTGAAGCCCAGGACCCAGCCCTCAAGGGCAGTGACCCACTGAGGCACATATTCTGGTGGGTTCCCCCAGGTCAACCAGGGAGCCACTTTCCATACACATCTATTACCATCTTTGCCATGTGTTATGTTCCTCATTGAAGCAACAGCATATGTTTCACATTTTAATAGAGTAAGAATATAAATCCTCTTGAAAGATTATGAGTTGATGCCATAGTCAGAAGGAAGTGGAGGAACAATATAAGGATGACTCTTACCCCAAACCCTCCCGTATGAGTTGACCAAAGAGGACCTACAGACAATCCTTAGATTACTAGATTTTTAAAGACTGACCTCTGGCCAGATTCGGCACATTGTGTTCTAGGAGTAGGAGACAGATCCATGTCCTTTCAAGAGTCCACATCCCAGCTCCTGTTTTTGTTCAGATGCTAGTGTGATGTGTCTGCCACACAGGAAGGTAGGGGAGTTATTTTGTGGTTACACTTGGATGAAACATTGAACAATGTCCCCAAGAGAAAGGTGCACCTGTTCATAGGAAGTAATAGTGAGGGTCATCTAGCACCCATCAGCCTAGTCCAGACAGGCGAGCCCACTTTTCTGGTCTTTCTCCTCTGCTGCCCCTGCAGGTCAGTTTTGGTGTGACAGGCACCCTTAAAGTGGGAAGGTCTTCCTGCCTCCAATTCCACACAGCCTCCAGGGCTTTCAAGAAGTCTTGCTGTTGCTATGGTAACTCTACCTAGGCTGCCTGCCGCACATTTCTGAGTGCTGGTTGCATCCTGTCATCTGGTCCAAATGCCTGAGGCCAGCTTGAGTGGGGAAAGAGATAGAGGGAAGGTGGACATGAAGACTGGACAGCTTCATGTTCCTCAGTCACTTGGGCTAGGTGGAAAGAAACAGAATGCTTCAGTATGGTTTCTTATTCTCTGACTAGCCCTCCTCATCTCATCTACACCATGGGACATCCCCTGCTTAACTTCCTGAGACGTTCTTCCTTTTCCTGAATGTTCCTCAGGTTCCTCCCACATGTTAAATGTCACAGGCAATTCTCCCAGAGGTCTGCCAGCCCCTGCCCTGGTTTAGATTAGAGGTAGTAGACCTAGGGGCTTATGTCAAAAGAATTGACATATGAACCTAAGAATAGAAAAGCTGGTTCTCTGGGTAAACCTCCAAACTCAAGATTTTGTGTCTTGATGGGGGCAGCAAAAGTGGGGTGCACAAAAATATAGGAGTCATTGTCCTTATTTCTCCCCAAATGCTAGAGACAGTTCCCAAAGACTAACTTTCCTTAAGTCATTCCCAGAATTACTCTGGTCTATTTATGTTAATCCCACTTTTTTTTTCCTCTCAAAGAAGAATTTTGTCATAGTTACCTTGCTGAAAATTGAGTGTTGTTTTTCTTTTTTTCTTTTTCTTTTTTTTGAGACAGGGTCTCCCTCTGTCACCCAGGCTGCAGTGCAGTGGCGCGATCTTGGCTCACTGAACCTCCACCTCCCAGGTTCAAGCGATTCTCATGCCCCAGCCCCCTGAGCAGCTGAGCTTACAGGTGTCCGTCATGACACCTGGCTAATTTTTGTGCTTTTGGTAGAGACAGGATTTTGCCATGTTGGTCGGGCTGGTCTAAACTGTTGTGACCTTTAGTACAGTGCTAAATTCAATTCCTAACCACTTGTCAGAACCAAGGCAAACCCCTTTCTCTTCCCTAAGTGACTGCTTAGGCAGCCCTTTGCATCTCGGAGAGCCGTGGAGACGGCGATAGCAGTCGTTTGAGCAGACTCCACATGTTGGCTTCGAGGCTGTGTTGGGTGCTCTAAGCTGCAGTCCCCCAGCCCAAAATACATACTTAAAAAATATGTGAAATTGACTGCTTTAGACATGACATGCATGCTTTTATTTGCCGCACTCTCACTGTGTCATACTGTCTTTTTACACTCTGATACATCACTGAGTGGCCTGATTGATCCACAAAGACATTCTTCTTTGCACCCGCTGGGACAAGAACTGGTCTCCCCTTGGTAAGTGGCAATATGCCTCAGCTTTGCTGTTAACTCTTCTGTGCTGAGCTCAGTAGACTCCCACTTGCTGAATAAAGATCTATCTTTTGGAACCAAAGTCTAGACACAAGTATTATTCATATGCAAGATTGGAGAAGGGAAAAGGCCCTGCTTTAAATAAGGACAGGTTCTCCTTCACATTATTAATATGCTGAGATAATTACAGGTCTCCTGACAAAATTTCAGGGGCAGAATAATTGATTTAGGGACTTCTTGGAGTCAAAGTCAAGCTGCCCTCTGATATAGTCTCCCCGGGAACTTGGTGAGCATCATCACTAAGGCCATCCCCAGATGTAGTAGAGAGTGGGCCCTGGCTTGACTGCTCTAACTGGGCCGACCACAGGGGCGGGTGAGGGATGCGTGAGGAAGGACACAGCAAGATTTGGAAGGCAGAACACGCAACATTCATAAAACCAGGCTCAGCAGATGAAGCTTTAGAATCTGGAAGGATGTGACAGGAAAGGAAATGGTAAAGGTAGTAGACAACTCTCTAGATCTCGGCTCCTTAAGTGGGGGTCTATGGAAAGAATATAAAGGATCTATGAACTTGGACAGGAAAAAATACATCTTTAATGTCATTAACTTCTAACTGTAATCTAGCGTTTCCTTCATTATGAAGGTAGACAAACCACAGCGTGTTACCAGAACCTGAGGCTTTCCACCAATGGAAATTTGCTATTTTCATCATGTTACGCTTTTGCAGATACCTTGTAAAGTTGTTTATACTTATCATTATTCTAGATTATTTATTAGACCTGCCTCTAGATTTTATTTAGGTTTAAATATGTGTATAATTGTATTACAAATTAAAACATATTTTGATACAGTATATATAGTATAAAAATTCTCTTAGAATTTAGATGTGATGAATATTAACATTTTGAGGTAACTGTAAAAATTGTAACATGATGAAAATAGCTGATTAGACATATAACTATTATATATAACTATTACACATAAAACTGTTACACATATCATAGAGTATATGTCTAATCAGTTATTCTCACCATGTTACAATTTTTACAGTTACCCCCAAATATGGTTAATACTCATCATTTATCTAAATTCTAAGATAATTTTTGATATTATAGATACAGTTTCCTTTGTAATCCTACACATTTTACTTTGTATGTTTAAACACATTATTTTGAGAAGAGGTGCTATGGCCTTCATTACAGCGTCATGAGTTCTATGTTGTAAGGAAAGGTAACAACTACTGTAGGTCTCCCTTTAAAAGAAGAATCAACTTCTGGAACTTATAGCTAAGGCCAGACTCGAGGAGAAAAGCCTTAGAAACTCAACTCAGGCCGGGCGCGGTGGTTCACGCCTGCAATCCCAGCACGTTGGGAGGCTGAGGTGGGCAGATCACGAGGTCAGGAGATCGAGACCATCCTGGCTAAGACGGTGAAACCCCATCTCTACTAAAAATACAAAAAATTAGCCTGGCATGGTGGTGGGTGCCTGTGGTCCCAGCTACTCAGGAGGCTGAGGCAGGAGAATGGCGTGAACCTGGGAGGCAAAGTTTGCAGTGAGCCAAGATCACGCCACTGCACTCCAGCCTGGGCAACAGAGCGAGACTCTGTCTCCAAAAAAAAAAAAAAAAAAAAAGAAACTCAATTTAGGCACACTCGTATATATAGAAGAATCTTTAGGATGGTAATGCTGAAACCACAGGAATACAATTCTGATGATGGGACCTCAGGCATTTGTGGAGAGATATTTTAGACTAGAACTTTAAAATATCGCAAAGGGAAAAGTCCACTCTGTAGGCACCAGAGCTCCATTTCAGCTCAGATGGGGTCAGAGGGGTGACGACATGTAGTATTTAGGTTGGGTTGTCCAATTATCCCACTACAGGGCAGAGGGAGAGTGTCTGTGAAGTTTCCCAATGTGTGTCTCTCTGGATTCTTTTTCAGGGAAGGGTGTAGTGGAGACTTCCACCTTGAGTCCAGCAACCTTGGAGCTACAGTGCCCTCCCTGTCCAAGAAGCCTCCTCCTCCTTTGGGTGGCTGCAGCCTGCTGAGCCCTAAGTGGCCAAAAGAGAAATGTAAGGGGGAGAGCCCCAGAAGCTTCTCTACAGCCTGACTCCTGCAGTCTCCTCTCCTGGGAGGTGCAAACAAAATGTAAGTCAGGCTTTGAAAGTTGGACAGAACATTCTGTAAAAAGACTATTCTTTTTCCAATTGCAGGTAGCTACTTATTATTGGGTCATAAAATCAATTTAGTGTATCACAACAAGCGTTAAAAATAGAATAGAAAATAGTGCGTGTCATACCCAGGTTACGTATTATCTCGTGAAACTGGTTTTTGTTTTATATATGCGTGTGTATGTGAGTACTGTGTTGCCATGTGATTTATTTCTTATTGTGGATTGCAGCCAAGAGTTTGAAAAACATTGCTGTCAAGATGCCTCTGTAGCCCCACGGAGAAGTCACAGCAGAGGGAAGAGAGTGTGAGGTGGAAAGCATATCCTAAAGTAATAGGAGTTAATAATTATTTTTAATACATATTAGAAAAAAAAATAGCATACCAAACCCCTGGGAATTCAATATATTGCTTAGTACCAAACTCAGATCAGGACCTCATCTTCCATGGACTTCATTAATCACTGAGTGGTGCTTGGGTGAATATAGCCAAAAATGCAAACAAGCTATGTGAATGACCACATTTTGGAAAACACTTAGAAGAAAGAAACGAGGTCGGTAGAGTACAATTGAGAGGGCAGACCTCTGATTGGGGGTGGATCACAACCTAAGTCTTTGTTTTGTTTACTTAGACTTGTTTCTTAATCTCTAATGTGGGGTGTAATTATAGCAATCTGGCTGCCCATGGGGCTGGCATCATGATCAAACATCGTCATATGGAAGAAAACCATGTAAAGCATAAAAAGCATCAGGAATTATTGCTAGCCATGGGGGGAGGTCATTTTCTCCTCCATAGACCACAGATTTCTAGTGGGTTTTTGGAGCTGTTTGCATTACCATGAAAAAGAGTATGGGCTCCAGGCAAACAGGCCCTTCAGCCTCTTTCTCCTCTAGTTTCATCCAGTACCATTTCCAAGTGGAGCGGAGAGGAGGGATGGTAGGTGCCAACAGAGCCCAGTGCAGCCTGCTGTCTGTGATCTGGAGGTTACAAGAATAATGACCCAGCTCTGAGCCAGTCGTCCCTCTGCAAGCAATTTGTTACCCTTTTCCCTGTGACTGGGCGCTGCTTATCTCGGGTGTTGGCTACAGAGTCCTCACAGAGGTAGGTGTCGGTGTGCAGATCACCAAAACCCACCCCACGTGAGCCCCTGCAGCACAATTAGCCTCAGGCCTTTGAGGCTCTGGGTCCCCTCTGGAAGCTGGCAGAAGAGAGAATAAACAGCAAGAAGAATGGGAAGAGGTGGAGGGTGAGAGGCATGAAAAATGGCACATCTCCCTTAGGGGCTAAATTGTATCCCTCCCTGAAATTCATATGTTAAAGTCCTAACTCCCAGGACCTCAGAACGTGACTGTATTAGGAGATAGCACCTTTAAAGAGGTGGTTACATTACAATGGGGTCACTAACAAGGGCCCTAATACAATATGCCTGCTGTCCTTCCAATTTTAGTATATGTACTGCCGAAGCGAGCACGCCTGCTGTCTTGCTAAGGAGAGGAAATAAGAACACAGAAACATACTCAGAGATGACCAGGTGAGGACACAGGGAGGAGAAGATGGCTACCTCTAAGCCAAAGAAAGAGAACTCGGAAGAAACCAATCCTTCCAACACCTTGATCTTGGACTTCTAGCTTCCAGAACTGTGAGAAAATAGATTTATGTTGTTCAATCCACCCAGCCTGTGATACTTTGTTATGGCAGCCTGAGCTGACTAATAGAGATGGCAAGTTCTGCAGTCAAGATAGGGTGGGTGCCACAAGATGGATTATGGCCTGCAAACTAAGACAGAGGCACACCCAGGGAGTTGAGAGCCAGTGTGCAGGAAGCAGCTCAGCCCCAGGCTTAGGAGTGAAGATGAATCAGTGTTACGAGCTTGGATGTGATGAGTAACTGTGTAGTCTTCAGCTACAGGCATAGTTGTTGAGGCTAGAAAAGGAGAAGACTTTACTTCAATGGTTCTCAGTATGGTTTCCAGGCCAGCAGCATCAGCATCAGCATCACCTGGTAACCCGTAGGAAATGCAAATTATTAGGTCCTACCCCAACCTAGCTGTGGTTTATTAAGACCTCTGGGTGATCTGATGTGCAATCAAGTTTGAGAACCACTGCTTTACATTTGTGTGTGTGTGTGTGTGTGTGTGTGACTAAGCACAAGAGTTTGTGTGGTTGCATCACACAGAGTAGAGAGTCAGGGAAATTTGTTGCCGTGGGAATTTTGCCCAAAGCTTTCGGAAGGGGCCCTTGTGACATGCAGTTGGAAAGGAGAAATAGTAAGTGGTGGAGAGACCATTCTAATCCCATAGCTCAAGTTCCCCCTGTCTCAATCGAAGTAAAAGAGCTGGGTAACCACAGGATCTTAGCACTTGGCTCATTCCAAATTTCTGGAGTTCTTTTTCTTATCAATCCCTTTTGTGATCAAATCTTCACCCACTAAAAATATGGTCATAAATAATGATGCTGGTCCCTCTAAGATTTGCACTCTGGGAGGGAGTAGGAGTGGGGAAGTTTGGAGGATAAGAGAAGGGGGAGAGTAAGGATTTTTTTTTTTTTAATTATACTTTATGTTCTGGGATACATGTGCAGAATGTGCAGGTTTGTTACATAGATATACACTTACCATGGTGGTTTGCTGCACCCATCAACCCATCATCTATATTAGGTATTTCTCCTAATGCTATCCCTCCCCTTGCCCCTGACCCCCTGACAGGCCCCAGTGTGTGATGTTCCCCTCCCTGTGTCCATGTATTCTCATTGTTCAACTCCCACTTATGAGTGAGAACATGTGGTGTTTGGTTTTCTGTTCCTGTGTTAGTTTGCTGAGAATGATGGTTTCCAGCTTCATCTATGTCCCTGTGAAGGACGTGAACTCATTCATTTTTATGGCTGCATAGTATTCCATGGTGTGTATGTGCCACATTTTCTTTATCCAGTCTATCATTGATGGGCATTTGGGTTGGTTCCAAGTCTTTGCTATTGTGAATAGTGCCGCAATAAACATACATGAACGTGTGTCTTTATAGTAGAATGATTTATACCACTATATACCATTTAAACACCATTTGACCTAGCAATCCCATAACTGGGTATATACCCAAAGGAAATTATTATCTAAGTGGAGCCTATGTGATGTCAAGCACTGGAAGGCAACTTTCAGAGGTGACTTTATTAAGTGGCTTAATAAATGGTATTTTCTTCCATTTCTTCCATTTTCTCTTATTATGTAATAGCTAGATGACCACCAATGAATTGAGAGAGGTAGCAATAACTCTAAAAGCCACTTTTGGCTCTCTTTACATGGCACACAAATGATGTCAAGGCATTTACAAAAATGCGTTTTTTTTTTTTTCTGTCTAATCTCAATTTTAATGGGATTAGGACATAATGACAAACTAGTTCTGAGAAAGCATCTTCACCTGAAGCTAAACTATTGCAATTCTAGAATGTAGCTTCTGGAAGAGTGAATATTTAGAATGTCATTTTCGTTCTCTAAGGTACATGCAATCTGTGTAAGTACAGCCTAGAATGCCCCTCCTGCACTCCCCCAATTATGTCTACTGAATTTTGCAGAACTCTGGAGAGAACACTGGAGTTGGAGGGCTCTGGCAAAGGTCTGAAGGGCAAGCAATGGATACTAAAAAAGGGATGCATCTGTTAGGCATGTAGGTGGCTAGCAGGGCATCTTCATATGATAGCTGGGACCCTGGTGAACTTTCAGTCTTTCCCAAGTCTGCCTGGAGTTGGATTCTGACAAAGGATGCTTTAGTAGTAAGAGTAGCTAACACTGACTAGGCACTTACTATGAGTGTCAGACACTATACTACATATGTGACTACATCCTTAACCCAAGATGAGTGAGTTAAGTAACTTACCTAGACCACGCAGCCACTAAGTAGCCAAATCGGACCCAGCAATGATGTCTTATAGATACCCAAGATCAAGCTGTTCACCAGAATCCCCAGGACTCAGTGAGAACAGAGAGGTGCTCATCCAGGAAGGCTGGAGAGAGAAAGAAGAGGTGCACCAAGTGGCCGTAACACCCAAATATACGAACCAGGAGAGGCGATAAGAAAGTTATCTACTCGCTGGATGATACTGGCATGCTTACTACAGGATGGAGGCTATTGGGAAGGCAGAGCCATTTGGAAGGGCTTCAGGGACCATGCTGAAGCATTTAGAAAAAACCGGTGAGGAGAAAAGTTTAGAGCTGAACAGGGAGTGGAAATGGCTGACCACGAGGAGGCGTGGAAGACACAAAATTTGTAAGGTACAGGGTTTCCTGGGCGTCAGCTTCCCTTCTCCCACAGGCACCCTCTAGTAGCACAGTCTCCTCTCTCCCTCCTCTCCCACCACATCCACGTCCATAGCATCCTGCCAGAAACTACCTTATCTTCTTAACAAGTAGTCTAAACCTGACTCTTTCCCCTAAAAGCTTCCTAGACTTTCACATCATCTTTCTTTGATCTACTTAATACTTAGCATGTCTGTTCACTGTAAGACAGTCCCTGCTGGGACCAGACCAGGGCCCTCCCTACTCCCCACACATCAAGACGTCTCTCCATGGAGAAAGATCAGAGCCCTCTCTGTTGCTGTGCACACCCAAGATATCTGCCTTTAACTCAGCAAGACAAAGGCCCACACCAACTCCTCCACTCCTCCATAAATCTACCACGGTTACCACCTTGAAGGTTCTGCCACCACAGGGACTCACACTGAAGCGGAATTTTGTAGGTCAGCGACTTCTGATTTTATTTTTATAACCATCCATTTCCACATGAAAAAATGTAGCAGTTTTCTTTTTCCCTTCATTATCTGCTTTTTCTCTCAGGTACTTATTGCCTTGGCTTCTCTTATAATGAACCCTTCCTTCCCCCACCTGCTTTCCCAAATCCTCACTCCATTGTCAAAATCTCCTACCTTTTACGCTTTCATGGAAACTTTGCCCCGATACACCACAGCCCTCCAAGCCCAGGCTGGGCTGTGCTCTCCCAGAGATGCTGAGAGAACTGCAGCAATTACTCTTCTGAGCTCCACTGGGATTCCCACAGCCTCTCGTCCTTTTTCCTTCAGTACATGAGGCCAGTCCTTCCTCTGTACCCTTCCTCACTTCTTCCTCTACAATCATGCTCCATTAACCCAGCTTCCTCGATAGCTTCAACATCCCCTTTCCATGTTCCCACCCTCAGCCTACGGACATTGCTCATTTTTCTCAAAAACCACCTTTGAGCCTCTTCTTGAGGTTACCAACATTTTTATTCTCAAACTTGGTGCTCATCGCTTAGCTTCCACTCAAGTCTTTATTCCATTGTATCTCAGTACAACCTAGCTTTCAGTCCCTAATAACTCCATGAAACCATCCTTGCTACAGTCATCAATAATATTCTAATGATAAAATCCAATCAATTCTCATAGTCCCCAGTGTTCACTCTGCTTTATTTTATCTATTGGCCACTCTTCTTTTTTTGCAAACTCTGGCTTTGTTGGCACCATATAATCATGGTATTATATACTTTGTTATTTCTTTGTGATCTCTTCTTTTATGATCTTAGGCCTTAGGGACTCAAGGAATTTTTAAACATCTGTTATGTAGCAGTGCATTGTGCAGCCATAAACGGTGCTATTGCTAGCTCCTCCTGCTGTTCTCTATTTCCTGTGAGGCTTGTAGGCATACTCTTTTCCTGTCTTCCCTACCAGCCTGGTAGTATGGACCTTCACTTGTGAAATGAAAGAAAGTTAAAGGGGGATGAGAAAGGATAAGAGAGAGACAGATGTAAATAACTCTCTTTGTCAGCCTTCAATTGTCTCTCAAGGTGGGGAGAAGTATATACGTTGGTAAAATACTCATCATCTCTGTAGCTTAAGTGATAAAGGACAAAGAGGAAATATGTGGGAAGAGCTTTTCTGTAATGTATTTGTACTTTGAGGGCAGATATCTATTTGATCTTTCATAAATCATGACTATCTCCAGCCTGTTTATGTTCAGATCCTGTTCTCGTGCCTGTTCCTTCCAAGCTTGTCTCTATTGGCTATGATATTTCCTCTCCCTCGAGTTCGTGTCCCTTTCATTCCAGTAGGGCTGGAGATACTGGCAGGACAGGGGAAAAACCAGGGTCTGAGAGTTTAGGCACTTGTCAGTGACTTTCCCTCTACTACCCCTCTGGGTTTTCTTGTTTGCAGTCTCTCTACTGCCTTCTGCAGAGTGGAAAGTTTTAATATCCCTCAGCTTTTTACAAATTAACACAGAAATTCTGCTGACAAGCCTTACCCTTTCCAAGGTTTAAATCCCAGGGCTCTTGAGCTGTGACAATTTAAATGAGCAAGATTTTCAAAAACTGATGAGTGAGGTTTTAAATGTCTTGTAGAAGCATGTTGCCAAATCCTCTTTAAAGAATTCTGTAGGACAAAGTAGTCGGTGAGCAGTTGCCTGCAGATGAGTGCATGTGCATGTGTGGTAGTGGTGGGGAAGCTGTCTGTGAAGAGTAATTACAAACCATAAGAGCTGGAAGAAACCTTAGGAACTAATCTGCCAACAAGCACATTTTAAGGATGAATAAAACAGAGCTGAGGAAGGTTAAGTCACTTGCTCAAGGTCACAGTGTCAACTGTAACTTAGGTCTCCTGACTCCAGTCTAGCAATCTTTTTTATTTCATAAGGTAGTAGGGTGTAGGATATGTGAGAATGATCAGGCAATGAGCAAAAATACGGACTTAGCTCAGTGGGGAAGCAACTCTCAGGAGCCAAGCTGTGTCTATTTAGCATATCTATTTGGTCTGCCTGCTGTCTTTTGCTGTTCTAACTAATAGCTTTCTAGTAGCTCCATCTCCATTCCGCCCCTGCCTGACCCACCAAAGGTTAAATCTATTATTAATCTAAGAGGTCAAGATTATTTAAAGATACATTTAACTTTTATTCCAAGAAACAGTATAAGCAACAGGATAGAAGAAAGAACAAGGAGATTTCAAGCCACAAACTGTAATTGCAGGAGCAGTTAAAATCCACTTAGTCACATCACTTCTAGACAAGATGGTATAGACATACTTTTCCCCATTCCTCCCACTAAGCACAACTAAATACCCTGGACATTACATATAAAACGAACACAAGAAGTTTCTGAAAGGAGGAGAAAAGAAAGTAGGACAGCTAGGAAACTCAGGACATGAGGAACAATATGTAGTAACTTCCCTGGGTTTTCTTTTTTTCTCATATATCCCAGACTTGGACCAGGACAAGCAGGCAACCTGGAAATGTCAATGGGCACAAAATATGGTAAATATAATACACTTTTCTTTTCCTTTTGGCTTTTCTATATTATGTTTGATGGTCAAAGCAAAAATATAACACTGTTTGATGTGGTTCTCAGTGAATGTACAGGAAATAATTAAAATATAATTAATAATTATATACAGGAGAGGGTAAAGGAACATAAGGGCTAATACGTTTTCTATACTTCACTCAAACTGGTAAAATGATGATACCGGTAGACTGTGATAACTTATGTTATATTATGTAATACCTAGAACAACCACTGAAAAAAATTTCTAGAAGATACATTCAAAAATGCTCTAGATAAATGATAATGGAATCCAAAAATGTTCCTTTAACTCACAGGAAGGCAGAAAAAAGAAAACAGAGAAATTAAAAACAGAGAGAACAACAGAAAAGAAAAATTAAAATGGCAGATTTAAGCCCTAAGATGATTAATAATTGCATTAAATATAAATGATCTAAATATATAAATTGAAAGACTAATTGGTCAAGTGGATAAAAATACATGCCTCAACTCTATGCTGTCTATAAGAAACTTGCTTCATATATAATAATGTAGGTAGGTTGAAAGTAAAGGTGTTTAAGAAAATACACTGTAAATGTTAATCAAATGAAAGCAAGAGGAGCTTTCAGAAAAAGTAGACTTCAGAGCAAAGAAAAGTATCAGGAATAGGGAAGGACATTACATGATAATAAAATGGCCAATCCACTAAGATATGCAGTCCTAAATGTGTATGGACCACAAAAACAGAGCTGAAAAATATGTGAAGCAAAAACAGATGGAACCGAAAGAAGAAATCATAAATTCACAATCATAGTTGGACATTTGAGCCCCCATCTCTCAATAATTGATAGAGCAACCAGAGAGAAACTTGTATGAACAGTATCAGCAAGAATGTAGAAGAACTCAACCACACCATAAAACAACAGGATCTAATAGGCATATAAATAACACCATATCCAACAAGAGCAGAACACGTTCTAAAGAGCCCATGGAACGGATACCAAGATAGACCACATCCTAGGCCACAAAAATAACAGCAACAAATTTGAAATGACTGAAATTATGCAAATTATGTTTTCTAACAAAAATGGAATTAAACTACACATAAAAAGAAAGAGAAAATGAAATGTTCAAATAACACACTGCTAAATAACCAAAGAGGAAGCCTCAAGGCAAGTAAAAAAGAAATCTACGCTAACGCAGTGCTGAAAGAGAAATGTATAGCGCTTAACATTTACAATAGAAAAGAGGAAAAGTTTCAAATCAGTAACCTAAGCTCCTTCCTCAAGAACTTAGACAAAGAAGAACCAAATAAACACAAAACAAGTGGAAGGAAAGAAATGAAAAGAGAAGAGCAGAAATCAATAAATTGGAAATAGAAAACAATAGGGAAAGCCAATAAGACATAAACTTTTTAAAAAGATTAATAAAATTGGCAAACTTCTAGCAAGACTAACAAAAAAGAAAGAGAGAAGACAAATTACCAATATCAAGAATGAAACAGCAGCTATCACTGCAGACCCTGCAGACATCAAAAGGGTAACATGAGAATACTATGAACAACTCTACACACATCAATTTGACAACTTAGGCGAAATGGACCAATTCCTTCCCAAATACAAACTATCACAACCTCCCTTATATAAAATAGACAATTTGAATAGCCTTATAACTATAAAGGAAATTGAATTTATAAGTTAAAAACTGCTGGAAATAAACCTCTCCAGTCCCAGATGGTTTTACTGGCGAATTCTACCAAATGTTTAAGGAAGAATTAGTGCCAATTCTACACAATCAGTTCCAGAAAATAGAAGAGGAGGGAACACTTCTCCAGTAACTTAAGAAGCTAATATTACCTTGATACTAAAACCGGACAACGACAGTACAAGAAAAGAAAGTGAAAGACCAGAATCCCTCATGAATATAGATGCAAAAACTCTCAGGAAATTATCAGCAAATAGAATTCAGCAATACATAAAATGCAAACTTCAAAAGGTCACATACTGTATGATTCCATTTCTAAAACATTTTCAAAATGACAAAATTATAGAGATGGAGAACAAATTAGTGGTTGCCAGGGGTTAGGGATGTGGTAATGATGATGGGGGTGTGACTACGATGGGGTGGCATGAAGGAGATCTTTGTGATGATGGAATAGTTCTGTGTCTTGACTGAGGTTCTCATAAATCTACATTTATAGTAAGATGGCATAAAGCTATACCCACATTATACCAAGATGTTTCCTGGTTTTTATATTGCATTATAGTCATGTAAGATGTAACCATTAGTGGAAATCCGGACACAGGTACATGATAATCTATAGTATCTTTGCAACTTCCTATTGATCTATATTATTTTTAAATATACAGTTTAAAAACAACTTAGTCCATATCTCGGCTAGCAGATGTGATGTCAAGCTTTGATCTATCAATGGCCAGATCCCCATGCCACTCCATTGCTCTTTCAATGTCCTAGGGCATGTCATGTCCCACAAAACATTTGCTCAAGTCGTAATATTTGCAGCTGTTTCTAGCAGTTAATCAGTTAGAACTTTGTACCAAGGTACCAGTGAGGTAATTATTTGGCTCTTTGCTTCTAAACTCAATTTTTTTCCTGTCCCTCTTTGGCTTCTGCTTCACCATCTGGAAAGCTGAAACAGGAAAGACAAAGGAGAAGAAGGTTGCCTTGGTAGTATCAGGCCTGTTGTGCTGGGGATGGCTTTAGTCTCTCTCCGGAGATGTTCATGATCTTCAGTCAGAGTTCACATGCCTGGGTTTGGAGTCTCAGTAGTGGGCTTGGAAGATGAAGAAAAGCCAACATTGCTGGCTGGAGAGAAGACACTGGGAGCCCAGTGTGCCAAAGCTGGAGACTGAAGATGGGGCTGACACTGACAGGAGACTAGACCATCAGGTGCAAAGCAGAGCCCCATCGTTTCTGGAATCAGTCTTCTGATCAGGGCCCTAATTGCTCTATGAATGGAACGCCAAAAGTGGCTGGCTCCTACAGGCAATCTCATTTATTCCTAACGACCACCCTGTGAAACAGTTACATGTATGCAGCGTTATACAACTTAACAGTGCTTGTATGGCCGTGTTCCCATTTGAGTCTTCCAACCCATGTACAATAAGTAACCAGAGCAGGGTTAACAACTTAGGTAAGTGACTAAGGGCAGAGCTAATCACATAAGGAAACTGTTCACAAGGTTTTGGGACAGCGTAGACAAAGACGTCTTCCACTTCAACCACAGCATTCACTCTGACCGTGTCTGCATGCTCTTGGACAGAAGAGAAAACTAATTCACAGTGAGTTCAAAAAGGCTGACCTTGGAAATCTTTATTCCACTAAAAGCTGATTCACTCCCAGGGTTACATTTGATCAAGTCACTGGGCCATTCTATTATATGTGTACTTCCACTAAAATAGCTTCTTAGAAGCCAAGCTAATTATACACCAGAATATATCTCTGATAGCCTAATTCAGTCTTGGGCTTTTTTTTTTTCTTCTTCTCTTATACCTCAAAGGTTCTCTGTCTACTGGAAGTCCTGTTGTCAATCACCTTCCAATCTTAAGAGCTGAGCACTGCATTCCCAAGCAGGGGAAGGTGGGTCACATGCATGATCAGCTTTACTGGCTGCTAAAACTGGATGGTGGAGCAGCCGATTGATGCCTAGATACCCCTAGATGGCTTGGTCTTCTTTAACCAGTAGGTTGACTCCTGAAACAATCTCATTACAAGTTAGTGACCAGTGTTAAGGTTCTTCATTTCTCTCACCTCAGTAAAAACTGAAGGCCCAGCTGTGGTGATAATTCCTTCCTTTCTGAGCACAGGAAATGAAAACTGACACCTGCACCAGAACCTGGAGGTCCACACTTCAGTGTGGGGGCCCACAGGGCGCCTGGGTATGGAAACCGTTAAGCAGCCTCAGCCAGTCTGAGGCAAAGGCATCTGGAACTTTCAATAATAAAACTGCAAGTCCCAAGAGTAGGCTTAAAAACCAATGTCCTAGGAGTTCTCCAAGAAATATCCAGTATTTTGCTTAGAATTATCATAGTTGCTAATCATCGCCTGTTTCACAGTATTTTCGGCATATCTGCACACATTTGATCTTACAGTTCTGAGCAAGTTTCTGGGCAAAATTCTGGGTAAATTCGCCACTATGAGGGCCAGTATTTATACATGAACCACACTTTTGCATTTATGAAGTATATCCACATACACTACACTCTGATCCTCTCAACCAATCCTGTGAGGCAGTCAGAATGGGAAGGTAAGAATAAGACCAATGCACATTGCAGAATGTAGGCATCATTGTCTCAGAGGAAGTTCAGCTCTTGTCATTTCCCTTTACCCCCAAGATACACTATATTCATTTCTCAAGGAGATGTGCCATATTGCTAAGCCAAGAACTATCCATATTGGTCCCAGATTCAAGGGGCTTTGTTTATGTATTGTTTTTATTTAATCAGAGAGTCATGAAAATCACTTATAAATACATTTACTTCCAATTATTATTTCTTTTAAATAAATATCACCAAATATCTGAATTCATCAGTAAGACTTTGTAAATGATTAAATTGTGCCCAATAACTTATGCTTCAAAAATACCTAGTTTGTTGTAGTTTTAGATGCAATAAAAACCAGAGGGAGAGCCAGAGGAAAGAGGACTAAATACAAAGCCTGGAGCTGGGTGGGCAGAAATAAATGTAAGCAAAATAGCTTCAGGCAATTGCTTAGTGCTCCTGGCACTTCTAAATCTCGGTGAGTTCAAGGACACAGCACTTCTCTCACACCCAACGTTTACTTCTCAGCAGTCTTCAGAATAGTCGTAAAAGTCAGGGTAGAGGATGGGGGAGGCTGGTAAACAAAAGAAAGTTCTACAATTCCTTTGTTAACTTTTGAGTAGGAGAAAAAAAATCTATTTTAGCCATAATGCTAAAAACAGAAATTCCAAGTTCATATTTAATTGTACATTCAAGAAATCATCATTCGTAAGAAGCGTGCCAACTATGTATTAGATACTGTCTTACAGTCATTTCAAAGTCTGACTTAAAATATTTCTTTTGGAATAGATAATTCATGATTAAACAGTCCAAATTTTGAATGGATTTTTCATGATTGAAAAATGGAAACTGTACTGTGAAAAGTCTTCTGGACATTCAGTTTCTCACACTGGATGACGCTAGTAGTCAGTTTCTTTTGTATAGATAAAAAATCTCAGGAAAGATGTAAACAAATACAAAATGTATTCTTATCCACCTTCTTCCTTTTTACCAATGAAAGTCTGCTTTTAACTACTGCTCTAACCTTTTCCTCTCAATTTATCTTCAAGGTTTTAAAGTACTTAAAGGGATGCCTCATTCTTTCATGATGGTATACTGTGTCATTGTGTGGAGGTACCATTATTTAACCAGTCCTCTACAGAAGCATTGGCTTAAATCTTTTGCTGTTATAAACAATGCTATGATGAATTACCTCTTACATACATCATTTGGGAATGCATACATCTTTAAGGTAAATTCTCGACATGAAGTTGCTTATAATTTTGATATACATTGACACATTGTCCTCCTCACCAAGTGTGTGTTGATGTGAAACTTTCAATTTTTGCTGGTTCTCCGCACCCAGGAATGCTGTGGTTTGGTACATCTCATTACATATGTGAGAATCTTCATGTCCTCAAGAGTAGGCCACAACAAGCTGAGCAGACTGATGGAACAGAAAGAATTAATACAGGATATGGTTTCCATCTTTGGAACAGAGACCGGGAT
The DNA here is from genome assembly GCF_000951045.1 of Mandrillus leucophaeus. NCBI lineage: Eukaryota > Metazoa > Chordata > Mammalia > Primates > Cercopithecidae > Mandrillus > Mandrillus leucophaeus. The sequence continues at coordinate 8,384,581 of NW_012103142.1, read as the reverse complement.
GAACTGCAGGTGATATTTCAACTAGAAATTGTCAGTTCTTCTCTGCCTCAATCCAACAGCCTAGTAAGGCTTCAGGAGAGACATATGCACAAGTCATAAACATTGTCTAAAAATTGGTATTACATTTGCTTTGGTTCTGTTTTCTAAGTCAGTTCATAACTGGCTGTAGATTCCAGCTCCCTCCCCTAAATAGGTAAATGTGCCCCGCTGTTCTTCTGTTTGTGGAAGAACATCATGGACTCGTTTAACACATATACTCAATTAGCATACAGTCGCTCCAACATCAGAAGCAGTTGTAAAGACTCCATTCATTTACCAGTCTTTCGAATGCTCCCGAATTTGGGATGATGAACTTCAACATGTGTGTCTTGAGGCCAAAAATCATAAGCAGATTTTCCTGCCTTCCAGTTCATCTGTTTTCTTCTGAAACAAGGATGTTGTGGCAGCAGCTAGCAATAACTGTGCCAGCTTGTTCTTTCAGAGGAACATTGTTCTCTCTACCTTGAAAAGATCAGGAGCTTTGTAACACAGGCAGGTTCACATTCTCAGGTGTAAGAATAGTTTCATGGCAAATTCACCAAAAAGTGCAGATTTCAGGGGTGCCATCATTTGAGTCAGGGGGTCTTTTCCTGCCTCCCTGCAGGGATGCCTTTGTTCCCATTCAGTTGGGACAGTGTATATCTTCTATGTCATTCCTAAGTCATTTTTTCTAACAGGTCCACTTGTAGAGATGAGAGTATAGATGAGCTTTGAGAAGTTTACACCTTCTCATGTACTATAGATATATTCCTGAAGCATTTTAAGAATGTGAGCAAAAGCTATTGTCTCCTGGTGGTTCCAAGGCTGGGGTTAAACAGTTTAACTGATGCCCTAATGTACTGATTCATCAAGTTGAGTCTGTCAAGCAGTCGTTACTTAACTGCTAACCAATGGAGCTAGGCATGTAATCTTTAGTTAACTTGGTGTTAGACTGACTGGGCAGATCACTTTCACTTGGGACAGTATCAGAGGTAGTAACAAATCTAACCCTCCAGTGACAGTATAGTTTTGTTTGTTTAATCATTTAATTTTAATTTCTTTTAAACGTAGTTTCTCAATCCCTTTCCTCAGAAACCTGGCTTCCCTGTCTAGAAGCAAATAGTGAATTCTTCCAGACACATTCTATGTATATACAGGAAAGCATACTCTTAACCTAAGTCATATGCAGCAGTGTTTTAATATTCTTTTATCAACTTTCCCAAATTTCTGTCATGAGTACACTCCTTTGGAGCAAACAGGCAATAGTCAACAAGAATACAGCGTGCCCTTCAAAAGCTACATGTTAAATCAATCCCTTTGACTAAGAGACAGTCCTGGGGTTTTGGCAGTGCTGTATTATCAGGAACACATTTACAAAACATGTCCTACCTAGGTGGGTGTCACCTGGGGGAGATGTAAAACATTTTTGTTATAAAAACTCTTAATTTTACACAAAAGTGGAAAGAATAATGTGAAATGCCATGTGCCAGTCATCTGGTTTCATCAGTTATTAATCTGTATCCAATCTTCCTTCTTCTTCTATTTCTTATTGGATTATCTTAAAGCAGATCCCACATGATAATTCACCCTGAGGGAGACTTTCACAAAAATGAGTAAGAATACTTATTTCAGGGGGTAGTTTACTAATATTTTCCTCCAAGCTGGAACCTTACTTGTGGCCAGTCCTACAACCACTACCTTCCCTTCTCAGTATGGTCACCATCATAACCTTATGCTGTTCAGTGGCTTTCACTGTTGAAATATGTTTTTTCCCTAAATGGATAGAAAACAGCCAGCAGGAGCCTGCAGCACGGTTAGAAGTAATGAATGTGTTGTTACAGAGGACCAGGAATGAATTCTCACAAAAGGTTCATCGAGAAAAACCATACAGGCTTTTGGAAAGGGTCCCTTCTTCCCCATTTCCTCGACATAAACTGGCTGGCTACATCAGGCCTCTTACTAAATCAGTCAGTCTTCCTCCCTTTTCCAACTAATATAAATATCTAGGAGATCTTTCATGTTTCAGACTTTTAAAAATGGGCTGCTAAAAACAGAGGCTGGGTCATGAGAATCCCTGGGAATCTTTCTACTGGGGGATATTAGGTGTGAGAGAGGTAGGGAATAGTGAATAGAGACAAGATAGAGATTAGAGATTTAAACACAAGATAGAGATTAGAGATTTAAACACACACATACACACACACACACACACACACACACACACACACACACACACACACGCTTGAGCTGCTTAGACCCTTATAAACAGATTACAGACAGGTTAGGAAAAGGCGATGCTCTTAAATCTATTGTTGGAGTACAAACACATGTTTGGTTAAATGTCAACATGGGCAGAATGGATCAGGGTGGCGTTCCAGCCAGGACGATGTCACTAGAAACCAAAACGCACTTACGCAATGCTTTGACATGTGGAGATTTAAACAAAAGAGGTTTGTGCTGGCTTAGTGTGATTTTACAAATAAGGTACTTTCCTGGTTGAGTCACTCCCTCTTATTACTTTTGGAAAGATATACTCCAGGATAGAAATTGGTTCTACTTGGGACCCAAAGTTTTCAGGAGACATATTAAGTTAGAGTAACTAAGCCTTAGAGATCCACCTAAAGCACAAGATGTCATGTTAGGGAAAAGCAAGAGAGTATCCTAGACTCTAGGGCATAACTACAGGAAAGGAGTTACTTACCAGAAAATAAAGGCCTTGAAGGCACTGGCTTACATGGAAGAAAGTATTTTTCTAAAGGGAAATCTTGAACCCAGAAATGGCCTGGGACCTAGAAACAGGAACCAGCCGAGGGACCTGGGCCCAGCAAGGTGAGTGTCCAGGTGGAAGTAAATAGGAGTGCCTGATTCATGCAGGGTTGGAGAAGGGAATGCTTTCCTTTCCTTATAAACAGTGTATTCACTGATGACTCTAGACTGGTGGAAAAATAAAGATAACTTTGTAGCTCTTAAATCCATGGAGATTTCTTACAGATACAGAAAGGGTACCATCGAATCAAACCCTTTCTAATCTGCTACTCCTTGTAGACTACCAGATTCTTCATCAGCACTCATTGGAGCCATAAGAAACAACTTCACCTAAGAAGGGAAGTGATGAACAGGTAGGTTAAAACAGAAATTAGAGCCTAGGCTGTGTTCATTGGCTCCTGCCTGTAATCCCATTGGGTTAATTGGCTCATGCCTGTAAGCACTTTGGGAGGCCAAGGCAGGTGGATCACCTGAAGTCAGGAGTTTGAGACCAGCCCGACCAACATGGTGAAACCCTGTCTCTACTAAAAATACAAAAATTAGCCAGGTGAGCTGGGCGAAGTGGCTCACACCTATAATCCCAGCACTTTGGGAGGCCAAGGTGCAAGGATATCTTGAGCCCAGGAGTTGCCCAGACCAGCCTGGTGGACTCTGTCTTGGGAAAAAAAAAAAGACAAAAAAAAAAAAAAAAAAAAAAAGAAAAAAAAGAAATTAAAGCCTGCTCCTGATTCAGACAGCCATGAGCTCTCTGAATTCAGGTCTATTAACTGGTAGTACCAAACACTACCTAACTCTGGACTCAAATGAGAAGGTCAGACAAATACTTATTCTTGAAGAGATACTAATTATGGCACTGAATTATGATCATGTTGGCACAGCACAAACTACGCTAGCCAAAGGTATTCCATGACCTTGGCTTCAATATTACATGAGCCAATTCTTCATGCTTGCAGCGTTTAAGAATTAAGTGTGGGTGTTTGTATAAATTACCTGTTCTTCATAGTGTCTCAAGTGGCTTGTTCTTTTTCATTTTGAATTTTCATAGCAGGGAATTCCCCAGCCTCACAGCAGGTATCAGCAACACAGCATCATTCCTGTACACCTTGAGATTGTACTTCGCTTTTTGTAGAAGAAAATGCATCCTTCAACTGTCTCACAACCGGTTCCATTCTCAGACAGTCTGATGTTTTTAGAATGTGGTTTTGTCTGAGGGTCCAGGATTACTGGTTGATGCCTATCATGTTCATCTTTGAAATAGTAATAGACAGAGTTCCTCCAACCCCGTCTTACTAGTATCAAGGTTTCTGACATCTTCAGTTACTAGAGATCAGCTTCATAAAGCTGTCCTCTGTTGGCAAATACTTTAAACTCCTGCAAATCTTTACCCAGAATAACCCTTAACTGCTTTACAGTCATATGTGTGAAGGCAGGTGACACTGAACATCAAACCCTTCAGGTTCAAGGGAGGAGGGATAATGAGAATTCCTTTTACATATGTTTGCTACCTGAGCTGAAGCAGTTGCTGTAGCAAGTTTAATCTTTTTAGTTGAAAAGATGCACTCTGCATCAGCCTCATGAATACATAATGAACCCTCATCAACCTCACTAATGAGACAGGGGAAAGTGACCAACGCTGCCATATTCAGTTAACCAGGCAGATAATGTTGTTCCAAATCAGTTTTATCACCAAGACATAGAGGTGATGCCAGACACCAGGTCACTTCTCTTCTCTTTAATCATTGTAGGCAGAACCCATTTACATCGTAAAAACACATAAATGCAGAACTTGCATGAAATCAACATGGTTTTTTAGTTGAATGCACTGACATTTTCTGAAGGTTGGCTTCTTGGGAAAGTTTTCCTGATAAAGCTACATTTGTTTCTCTAATGATTAATTCTGAGGTCACTCCAGTGGCCTTTGGTATCTGATATGGATTTCAGAGACAATAATTGATTTTGGGGACTTAGCAATAAGCTTTGGTGTTCCTCCATCAGGCTTCACCATAGTCATACATACCCCATGGGTTCAAACAAGATGTATTTTACCAACTGGCACAGACAATGTGACTTTGAGAATTTTCAATTTCTAGTCACTCACCCAGAGTTAAATGAATTAAACTCTGTTATGAAGCTTATGTTGGAAACAATAAAATATTTCATTATGGCAGTACACCTTTCTCTTTGCTGCCTTGTCAATTGGTTTTAAAAATGTTTAAAGCCTTTGAAGAACTACTTTATAGATCAATCTCAGTTTCCTACACTAGTACTGAATTTTTAAGTCAAGCTCTCTAAATTTTGATTATTTTAAAAATAAGGTGGGAAATTTTAATCAGAGTATTCAGTAAAGTGCCAAAGTCCTTCAGCTTTTAGCAAAACAACAATAGTAACAACGATTCAAAATAAAGCGTGCAAACAAGAAAACATTAAAATGTATCCCTACAAAAGCAAGAAAAGAACAAAACCTATCAGAATGGCTATAATAAAAAACAGTGACAACAGCAGATGCTGGTAAGGATGTGGAGAAATGGAATCATTCATACATTGCTGGTAGGAATGAGAACTCAAATGGTGTACAAAATTTAATTTTTTAAACTTTTTATGTTGAAATAATTATAGATTCACAGGAAGCTGCAAAAAACTGTGTTGTGCACCCTTTCACCCATCTTCCCTCAATGGTAACATCTTTTCTAACAATAGTACAGTATGAAACCCAGGAAATTGACATCAGTACAAGCCACAGAACTTATGTGGATTTCTCCAGCTTTACATGAGCCCGTTTGTGTGTGTGTACAGCTCATGCAATTTTACCATGTGTGTAGCTTCGTGTAGCTTCATGTAGCCACCACCATAATCAAGATACAGAACTACTGCAGCACCATGAAGCTCCCTTGTGTTACTCCTTTATAGACACACCTGCTCCATTCCCAACCTCTGGCAACACTATAATTTTGTTATTTCAAGAATATTCTAGAATGTTGTGTAACCATTATACAGTGTATAACCTTTTGAAATAGGCTTTTTTCCCTCAATATAATTTCCTTGAAATTGATTCACACTCTGTGTATATCAATAGTTTGTTCCTTCTTATTATTGAGCAGTAGCCCTGAATATACTACAGTGTGTTTAACTTTTTACCCCTTGAAGGGCAATTGGGTTACTTCTAGTTTGGCAAATATGAATAGAATTGCTATGAATATTCGTGAACAGATTTTTGTGTGAACATCATTTTCATTCCTCTGGGATAAATTCCCAAGAGTTTGGGATTGCTCAGCGGTATGGTACCAACATGTTTAGATCTAAAAGAAATTGCCAAACTAATTTCCAAAGTGGTTGCACTATTTTACATTCCCACCAGCAATATATAAATATATAGTTTCTCTTCATTCTTGCCAGCATTTGGTGTTGTCTTTGTTTTTTATTTTAGCCGTTCTCGTGGGCGTATAGTGATATCTCCTTGTGGTTTTAATATACAGAGATGTAATGGCTAACGATGTTGACTATCTTTTCATGTGCTTGTTTACCATCTGTATATCCTCTTCAGTGAAATGTCTGTTCATGGAAGCAGCCCATTTTCTAACTGGGCTTTTTGTCTTATACTGTTGAATGCTGAGTTATTTATATATTCTAGATACAAAACCTTAGTTGGATATGTGGTCTGCAAACAATTTCTTCCAGTCTGTAGCTGGTGTTTTCATCACTTTAAGAGGGTCTTTGGAAGAGCAAAAGTTTTTAATTTTGTTGAGCTCCAATTTGTCAGTTTTTCCTTTTTATGGATTATGGTTTAGATCAGGTGTCCCCAGTCCCAGGGCCATGGTCCTGTACTGGTAGGAACCCGGTCACATAGCAGGAGGTAAGCATTAGGGCCTGGGCTCTACCTCCTGTCAGATTAGCAGGGGCCTTAAATTGTCACAGGAGTAAAAATCCTATTGTAAACCACACATGCGAGGGATGTAGTTTGCATGCTCCTTGTGATAATCTAATGCCCGCCACTCTCCCGCCCTGTGTCTGGGGAATAATTGTCTTCCACAAAACTGGTCCCTGGTGCCAAAAAAGGTTGAGGACTGCTGCTTTAGGTGTCAGATATGTAACTCTTCACCTACCCATAGGTCCTAACTATTTTTTATTTTTTTTCTAAAAGTATTCTGGTTTTATGTTTTACATGTAAGCCCATGATATATATGGAGTCAATTTTTGTATAACGTGTGAAGTTTAGGTTGAAGTACTTATTTATTTATTTATTTATTTATTTATTTATTTATTTATTTTTGCCTATGGATATCAGTTGTTCTAACATCATTTGCTGAAAAGACCGTCTTTCCTCCATTGAACTGCTTTTGCACCTTTGTCAAAAATCAGTTGGGCATATTTGTGTGAGTTTCTTTCTGGGTTCCCTATTCTATTTCATTGGTCTGTGTCTAGCTCTCTGCCGATACTGCACTGTCTTGACTACTGTGGCTAAAGAGTCAGCCTTAACATCATGTAGAGGATTCCTCTCACTCTGTTCTTTTCAAATTGTTTTAGGTATTCTAGGTCCTTCAACTTTCCATATAAATTTAAAAATAAGCATGTGGATGGCAGAAAAACCTTCTTGTGAATTTGATGGAAATTGCCTTAATCTATCGGTCAATTTGGAGATAATTTACATTTTTACTATGTTAAGTCCTCCAATCCACCCACACGGCATGCCTTTCCATTTACTTAGGGATACTTTGACTTCTGTCTTCAGCATTTTGCAATTTTCAACGTACAGAATGTTTTGTTAGATTGATACCTAAATATTTCTTTTAGTTTGGAGCAATTATGAATAGTATTGTGTTTTTAGTCTCGATGTCCACATGCTTGTTTATAAATAAACAGGTGATTGATTTCTGTGTGTTCACCTTGTACCTTGGTGAACTCCCTTATCCTAGGAAATTTTTACTTTATTTTATTTTTTTTTTAGATTTCTTGGATTGTCTATGTAGACAACCATGTCATCTACAAATAGGGATGGTTTTATTTATTCCATTCTAATGTACATGTCTTTTATTTCTTTGTCAAGATTTAATTTTTAAGTTCTATAAGTGTGCTTGGGAATGTGTTGACTTGTCTAAAGAATCATTTAATGAAACTCCTATTTTTAACTGGACATATTTGTATTCTATGTTTTATAGGATTGAAATTGAGAAAGTGTACAGTTTTGAAGTGTTTACATTTAATGAAGCATTAAAAGGCATTAGACAATTTATTTAACCAATTTTGTCTCAGAAAAATATTTGTTGAAGAAAGGTGCTCAAAAGAGATAAAAATAAAGTACACTTGAAAATGGCTCAGTATTTATGTATTTTAATTTCAAAAATAAAATTTAGAATATCATACATTTAGCAGATGTGTTCTGGCCTTACTATTATGACCACCAGATTCCAAGTTTATTAATCATAATATGCAACTCTGGATTGCATAATATATTGAAATAAATGAATTATTCAAAAAAATACTCATGACAGGTAATGGTTAGATTGATTAACAGATGTGAATATATACTGAAGATAATTACTCTCCTTGCTATTTTTAAATGTTTAAATGTCAATATAAAGCTTTCATTCTGCTTTAACACAGATAGATTTTATTTTTTAGAAAAGATCTCATTTTTAAAAGCTTAAAGAAGCCCATCTTTTAGGTATACCAATACAATAAAAATCAATGTTAGTTAATATATTTCAACAAGTTATAGAATTTTAACTGTTTAAACATCTCCTTTTACTCTCAAATAGTGCCCTGGCTTGGACATGAAATTTCATGATCCCCCCTGGTATAACTTAACTTTGAAATCACAGGTATGTTTAGCATTGTGCATTCTGAAATGGAACTGTTGATAGAGGTACCAGAATAAGGAAGTATCTGGTTAGAGACCCCTAGAACACTAAGAGGGTGCAGATCCAGAATCACCATAATTAGGAGAAATTAGGGACACCCACATGAGGGAGAAGGCCTGGAATAGTGCTCTTTGGGAACTAAAGAAACCTCTGGACCTACATCAGAGAGAGGTATCCTATGGCAGTCCTGGGATTCTGCTTCTTATAGAAGAGCACACTTGTAGAGAATTGAAATACAAGATTGTAAATCCAGGGCAACTAAGAAACACGTTTATTGAATTGGGTGAAGATGATGGGAGTTCTAAAATTTGCTTGTGGGCTTTTCTCTTTAGTCACAGCAGTGGCCAGCGCTAACTGGGCATGCACAGTGTCCCCAGTGTGACACCAGTGATGCTGTACCCATTCCCAGGACGCCCCACAATTATCAGACTGTGTGTGCAAAGACATGGGCCACAGCATCTATCAGGAGTGTCCTTGAAGGAGTTTAGAGGAGAATTATTTGTTTCTGTGTTCAGCCAATGCAAAAGAAGGGAAGAGCTCGCTAGTGCTGAAGGCACTAACTTAGAAGAAAGCAGAGACAGGGAAAGCATGAAAAAGAAATCTATTCTGCTACAATTCTAGTTGGTAGATTTGAGAGGTGTATTAGTTTTCTAAGGCTACAGTAACAAAGTATCATAAACTGGGTGGCTTAAAACAGCGTAAATTTACTTTTTCACAGTTCTGGAGGCCAAAAGTCCAAAATCAAAGAGTTGGCAATGATATGGTGTCTCTGAAGCCTCTAGGGGAGGAAGGGTCTTTCCTTGCCTCTTCCAGCTTTTGGTAGCCCTAGGTATTCCTTGGTTTGTGGCCAGTCTCTGCCTCCATCTTCACATGGCTGTCTTTCCTCTGTCTCTCTCTCTCTCTCTTCCTTTCATAAGGACACCAGTCATATTGGATTAAAGGCCTGACCTACTCCAGTATGATCTCATCTTAACATTCATCTTAACAATATCTGCAGACTCTATTTTCAAATAAAGTCACATTCACAAGTACCAGGGGTTAGGTTCCATATATCTTTTTGGAGATACAATCCAGCCTGTAACAGGAGGTTTAACAATTCCTATTAAGAATCTTGAAGAGGCCGGGCGCAGTGGCTCACACCTGTAATCCCAGCACTTTGGGAGGCCAAGGTGGGTGGATCACCTGAGGTTGGGAGTTCGAGACCAGCCTGGCAAACATGGTGAAACCCTGTCTCTACTGAAAATACAAAATTAGGTGGGTGTTGTGGTGCCTGTCTGTAATTCCAGCTACTCAGGGGGCTGAGGCAGGAGAATCACTTGAATCTGGGAGGTGGAGGTTGCAGTGAGCTGAGATCATGCCACTGCACTCTGGCCTGGGTGTGACAGAGTGAGACTCTGTCTCCAAAAAATAAATAAATAAA
>NW_012103142.1:8368080-8368972 GCF_000951045.1 Mandrillus leucophaeus | reverse complement strand
TTTTTTTTTTTTTTCTTGTAAGTGTGTTTGAGTACTTTGTAGATTCTGGATATTAGCCCTTTGTAGATTCTGGGTAGGTTGCAAAAATTTTCTCCCATTCTGTAGGCTGAGGAGGGGCTTATTCTTTTTCTGTTTTGAGTTTGGTTCCTATAATAAACAGTTGCTTATCACCCAAGCAACTGTTTGCCCCAGCTGGTGGCAGTTGGTTCCAATTCTTTTCATACTTCCAGAACCAGACTCACTATGCTCTCTTAGAGCCACCGGTCTAGCCAGTCAGTGCCTGTTACTTTGATGCCTGAGTCTGGCATGCAGGGACCCTGGTCCAGGTCACCCAGACACCACCAGCAGCCTCAATGGCATCTGACCCTCTTCAGAGCTGCTGAGACATCAGCACCTTTCCCTGAGCTTCTAATAACCCCATCCTTGCCCCCTTTATTCTCCTGGCCTGGAGAGTGTTGCTGCAGTGGTCGCCTTTGCCTTTTCAGCTCTCCAGTATCTGTTATATAAATCTTTTTGTGAAATTCTTTCTGTTAACAAACTGATGCTGAGTCTCTTTTCGTGACCTCATCCTGACTGAAAGGCATCTATATCTTCATACTTGCTCTCTACTTACTGTTTTTGTAGCCATGGTGTTTGATGTGTCTGTAGGTCATTTTCTGCCACGTAGAGCAATAAGAATTAGATGGAGGCATATGTGTTTGCACAGAGCTTAAATACATCATCATGCAATCTACTTAGCCTGATCTTCGATCCCTCCCCTTAAATAATACTCTAGCGTGTTTAAATGCTGCCTGATCTGAGGAATCTTTATGGTAGGTCCTCAGTCATTAGCTGAATCATCATATTATTACATTTCCTGCATGGAGAGCGCAGCAGCAACTTCAGATCACAG
>NW_012103142.1:8364077-8365715 GCF_000951045.1 Mandrillus leucophaeus | reverse complement strand
AAATAAATAAAATCTTGAAGAAACTCCCTTTTCAGTGAAAGAAAAATGTGTAACACTCAGATTATGGGTACCTTCAGAAATATTTAAGAAATGTTATGCAAACATAAGACAAAGAGAAATTTGAAATGTCAGAAAAAGTTTCATGAATTTGTGCTGTCCCGCAACATTGCAATAAATAGCACCTTCGAGGTTTTCCTGGAAGAACCTACCACAAGACAAATTTTCTCATTTCCAGAAGAGATATCTGAGTGATATGTATAGTCTAATTGAGTGGAATGGAGATGACCAAAACTCAGTTAAGAAAAAGTGACACTGTGTAGTCACATGTGCCATTTGAAAGACTTAATACTATTACTGACTCCAAAGAAAATATAAATGCAAGCTAAGTCACATCTCTGCAGAATCACAAACATACCGGCCAAGATCTCTTTTCTTTTAGAACATTTCCCTGGGAAACGTAAAGTAGTTCATATAAATAGGCTGACATCTTTCAACAGCTGGAAGGACTCATTCTGGGTGTTAACACAGCAGGGAACTGGAAGAATCAGAACTGGAAGAAGAAGAAGTGATTGGCATGCTGACACACTACGGTAAGAATTGCAGTGGGGAACAATTACATTGCTCAAAGAACACTTCACATTTGGAGGGAAGAGAATTATGTCAGTGCTGAAGGATTTCACAGCTGTACTCCGAAACAAACCTGGAAATGCACATTATAGGTACTGGAAGCAACAGAGTCTATTATTTTGTCTTCTTTTAGGTAAGTGGTAAAGTGCTGGGAGGTGGAAGAAAAGATAATTCTAAAGGGGCAATTCAGCCTCCTTGTCAGACCTGGGTTTTGCTAGTTGTCATTTCCATATGTGTCACAACTTCTTCGAAAAAGCAAGGCTAGGCTTGGTGTAGAATATTAGCATGAACCCAGTCTGAAAATTTATTTTTCCTTCTACCCAGAAATGATTCCTTTACTATATTGATTTAGGGCTCAGAAAGTTCCTAACATCAATTTGTAGAGAGACTTTTGGTATATGACTGAAAGAACAATTTTTAAAAATCTGATTTAGAAACACTGGATGGGCAAAATAAAAGTCTTTGATTTAAGAAAGCCCCTAGGGTTATTCCAAATTTAAGTAAGGGTGATATACAGAACCCAGTAACCTAGTTTACTGCTTTACCTCCCTCCCTGCGTGTAGACGGGATTATAAGGTGCATATGCATCTTGTTTGGGTTATTAAGCCCTTGCTCCTTACCTGCTGACCTTTTCCTATATATCCTGCTATGTCACACTGGGCTGGGACCCTGCCAGGTCCAGCCCTCCTTTGCTAGCTCCTTCTCAAGTTCTGTCACTAGGGGGAACTAGAGGGAGACCAGAAGGAGGCTCATGCGGCCAGGACTGGCTTATTCTTTTTTTTTTTTCTTTTTTTTTAAAATTATACTTTAAGTTCTAGGGTACATGTGCACAACATGCAGGTTTGATACACAGGTATACATGTGCCATATTGGTTTGCTGCACCCATCAGCTCATCATTTACATTAGGTATTTCTCCTAATGCTATCCTTCCCCCAGCCTCTCACCCCACGACAGGCTCCAGTGTGTGATGTTCCCCTCCCTGTGTCCATGTGTTCTCATTGTTCAACTCC
>NW_012103142.1:8343379-8362502 GCF_000951045.1 Mandrillus leucophaeus | reverse complement strand
TTTGAAGAATGCTTAGACCATCTTCAGTTACTTCTGTCTTTGTCCCAAAACTCAGTGAATTATTGTCTTGGGATAGCTGAAGCTAAATATTTGAGTCACAAAAGATTCACTATTAGGTACTAGAGAAAAGCTGCCATAATAAAAGAAAAGGACCACTTTATTAAATACCAACTAGGGCAGATCATTCCTGGGATTAGCATAGTATCATAGGAGATTTGCTCTTCACCTTGCTGGTATCAGACTACTCCGTGGTTTAATCCACATAGTTGCAATGCAGGGAGCTGTCAGCCAAGAGTGTCTTGGGAACCTTTTATAATGTCTATAAGGTGCAGATTTAAGAGGAGTACTCCTTCACATGCATGAATATGGAATATCCAGTGGTCTATGTGAGCAGGAAGTTTTTACTCGTAGAAAGAACTCGTGCTATCTCTGAGAGTTTTAATGAAAACAAACCTTATAAAATTGGACAATAAATCATAAACAAACTTTGATCAGGCCTACACGACCACCGTTAACAGAATCTTAGAGATTGCAAGGCTTCCAAATCAATGAGTAAACAACCCAGAAAAAAATCAGCGGGAATCCAGATTAAGCAGATCTTACACGGAAAGCAGACATTGCACTTAACAATTTTTATGCTTAAAAAAGAGAAGGGGTAAATGTAGTCATCAATTGTGAGAATTTTGTAGTTGTTTGAAGCATTATGTTTGGTGTCTCCGGAGTTTCAGAAGAGCTCAAGTGCACAGAAGGATTTATCCACAGCAACTTGAAATCACAGAGCATTTTACACCGAACTTAGAGATGCAGACGTACCAGAATGCAGATGTACCAGAATTTGCAGTAAATGAAAGAAGCATGTCTATAAAACGTAACTAACCTCTGTTTCCTTCTGTTTGACTTCTGAGTCAGTCATTTCTGGCCAGCAGCAATAGATGCATATGTGACCTTTCTGCCCATTTTCCATGAGAACCAGTGCACTCCTCTTGTAAATACTTCCAAGGTGAGGGTTGGAGCGTGGGTTTGAATAGTGAGCACTAAGCAGTAGGACTCCTGCACTCCCATTACCTCTCTTGATGATGTACTCTCCCGCCCACCACAGCTTTTCTGGTTCACATCTTGTACCACCATACATAACTGAAATGTCCCTCGCCTTTCCATTCCCTCTTCACCTTCCATCTCCAGGAGAACAGAAAATTGCTCCATTCAATCCTATAAATCTAAAACATACTTCACAGCTTTTGTTGCAAAGTGTACCATGTGCAATTTATTACCACCACTTGCATGCCTTGAACACTTCTCCCACCTTCCAGAAAGGTTAGAACCTGTCCTGTGGTCTCTTCATCCTGCTAGGCGGGCATCCGTAGTCACTTCAATGTCCTTGTTAGTGATCTTTCTAGAATCCTGGTTTCCTGTTGCCATGCCTCTTCAACTACTCTTTGCTACCATGGGCAAAGCCATAAGCTGGGCCTTGACAGATACCTTCCACGCGTCCGAGATCTCAAACCTTAGGCTTCTCTTTTGACCCCAACTCCTGCTCCTTTTGTTAATCTCAACTCCAAACTGAACTGCTGCTGAGCTCTTATTTACTCTCACTGCAGTGCTGGGCCTCGGCTTCCTCCAAAGTCTCCTTCCAGCTTCATGATGTCCTTATTTCGCTTGCACCTCTGACACCACCTCTGTCAGCCATTTTGCTTGGATAGCACAGCGATTCTCTCACCCTTGAAAGGGTCTGGCTCTTCTCCTAGTCTGTTAGGACTGCTATCACACATTTCAGACTGGATGGCTTATAAAGATAAATTTATTTAAATATATTATCACCAAATTCATTTTAAAAACAAATTTGTTGGCCGGGTGTGGTGGCTCATGCCTGTAATCCAACCACTTTGGGATGCTGAGGCTATTGGATCACGAGGTCAGGGGTTCAAGACCAGCCTGGCCAACACGGTGAAACCCCGTCTCTACTAAAAACACAAAAATTAGCTGGGTGTAGTGGCGGGTGCCTGTTGTCCCAGCTATTCGGGAGGCTGAGGCAGGAGAATCGCTTGAACCTAGGAGGCAGAGGTTGCAGTGAGCCGAGATTGTACCACGGCACTCCAGCCTGGGTGACAAAGCAAGACTCCATCTTGAAACAGCAACAACAACAGCAGCAGCAGCAGCAACAACAACAACAAAAACAAATTTATTTTTCACAGTCCTGGAGGCTGAGAAGCCCAATATCAAGGCTCCAGCAGATTCAATGTCCGGGGAGGGCCCCATTCTTGGTCCATAGATGGTCTTCTTGCTGCACCCTCACATGGCAGGAGGGGCAAGGCAGCTGTCTGGTACTTCTTGGTACCAGAAGTACTGTCTGGTACTTTATAAGGGCACAAAACCCATTCATGAAAGCTCCACCTTCACGACCTTGTCACCTCCCAAAGGCCCTACCTCCTAATACATTACATTGGGGGGTAGGATTTCAACATATGACTTTGGAGTGCACACTCAGAGCTCAGCAGCCCCTGATTTGCTAAACCTGAACCCTGGTTAAGGGGCACCTTGACCTTCTGGGTACTTCCTCAGCTGGGGACCACAATTCCCAACATTTTCTGAAAATGGCCCATACAACTTCATTTAGCTGGAGGACACCAATCTGAATGCTGGTATCTGACCTTTTTAAGCCCTCTTCATGAGGCTCCAGTCTTTATGCTAAGCTGCAAATGTGCTCCAAGCACCTCCTGCACCTACTCCTTTCCCTTCTTTCCCCACTCCTTTCCCTTCTTTCCCCACTCCTTTCCCTTCTTTCCCCACTCCTTTCCCTTCTTTCCCCACTCCTTTCCCTTCTTTCCTCACTCCTGCCTCCACCTTTCCCTGCCCTCCACCTTCAACCCTACTCTGCAGACAGAGGTAACATATAATCACCTTAGACCTCTCCAAGTTAATGACTAAATTCCCAGCTCCTCAGCTTGGTGGGTCTCTGTACTCTCCTTCACCCTCCTGTCCTGTTGCACAAGAAGAGGAACTCCTCTTTCGGGCCAGGTTTTTTCCAAGGCTCCTATTTCAGAACATGCATCCACATTTTCCTTCCACCCTGAAACTATTAACAGAGCAGAGTCATTCTGCCGTCCTCCACTCATTGAGTTTACCAACATCACAGGTGTTAGACAGTTCCATCCTTATGTGGCTACATTTTCTGTGGATCCCTCATACACCCATATTTTATAACTGGCCTTTGACCAGGAAAACTCCTGACCAGGGAATGAAATGATTCTGTCTGTCTCATGCCAGCCACCTTTCTGGCAATGCATAGTTGAGTAAGCAGGCTGCCCTGGTGAAGGGTCTTCACTTGCCCTTCAGTGGTAGGTCATTAGGGAGCTCAAATTGTTTCCTAGGGCTGATGCAATCTCAGGGACATCAACCCCCGACCCCAGGGCTGATGTCATCTCCAGGGGCATGCCAAGTGTCAAATATTGGCTGGAAATCTAGCTTCTAGTCCCAGTCTCAGAATGCACTAGAACGTGGGTACCATGTTGTCTTGGTTCTTGGTGTTTTGCCTGCCTGGCCCCCTCCCACATATCACAGGAGCCACCCGCAGGCCTAAGATCCCTGTCAGGGGCCTTGACCTTTGGCCCAGCCTCTGAAAGTCATGATATAGAGCAGGGATTAGCAAACATTTTAGGCTTTGAGGACTGGAGGCAATCGTGCAGGAACTTAGATAACAAGAGAAAATGACCACCTCTCCCTGCTTTGTTTGCCTGGTGTGGGCCATCCCAGGGGGTAGGCACACTTTGTGCCCAGTTGCCATGCCAAGAATGTCAGCTGGAGACATTCTTGTGGGGAAGAGCACAGGTCCTGGGAGGAGGAATGGCTCTGGAGGGAGGGATCTGAGTACTACTGGGGCAGAGAGTGAAATTGAGCACAGTGGCTGCTCGGCCCCACCTGCAAGACCACATGCCTTGAATTTATTTCTGAGAGAGTATTGACTCCCACCCACCCCCCTTCCTCAAGTCATATAGGCCATATCCGTGCTTGGGACCCTTGGTAGGGACCTGTGCCTTTGGTGCCAACTCCAGAGCTCACCATGTCACCCGATTCTTTGAAGACAGTATTGGTTGGCTACCACTCCCCTCCTCACCCCTCATCAGGGGGCCTTGATTTCTGAAGTCAGCCACTGTAGTCATTGGAACATAGTCACTGCATTAACTTGGCTCTTGCCACAGGTATTATCTGGCTGCCCAGCCCCATTCAAATAACTTTAAATCTCCCCCAAATTAATGGTAACTCTATTGACTCAGACCCTAGGCTGGGGGCCCAGGGCTTTGGTGCCGGTCTCTACACCCATTAGAGAGGAATGTAAGCCTTGCCTTGCTTCTTCCCAGAGTGCGTTGACTGTCCAGTCCCCCACATCCCTGGGGTTACCCCAAAATCACAGACCCTTGGCAGTGGGCTGGGCCACCAGGGAAACCCAAGTAGTCATGAGAAAGTAGTCCTCACATTGCCTTGGTTCTTCTTAGAGGTCATTGGCTCCCTGGTCCCTACATCCTTAACATCACTGGAATCCACCAAGGCCTGGGACTCTTGGCAAGGTGCTGAGTGCCATCCCCAGAAGCTATAAGAGCTGCACTATGGGTTGGGCATGGTGGTTCATGCCTGTAATCCCAGCACTTTGGGAGGCTGAGGCAGGTGGATCGCTTGAGGCCAGGAGTTCAAGACCAGCCTGGGCAACATGGTAAAACCCCACCTCTACAAAAAATACAAAAATTATCCACATATGGTGGGGTGCACCTGTAGTGTCAGCTGCCTGGGGAGACCGAGGTGGGAGGATTGCTTGAGCCCCAGGCTTTGAGGCTACAGTGAGCCGAGATGGCACCACTATACTCCAGCCTGGGGACAGAGTGAGCCCTACCTTAAAAAAGAAAAAAGAAAAAGGAAAAAAAAAGAAAGCTGCACCATGGTATAGGTGGCTAGTGAGCACTCGAAATGTTGAAATGTGCCTAGTTCAAGTTGAGATGGGCCAAGCTACACACCAGATTTTGAAACTTTAGTCCTAAAAAAAAAGGTAAAATATCTCATTAATATGTCTATATTGATTATATGTTGAAAGGACATTATTTTGGCTATATTGGGTTATTCAAATCAATTTCACCTATTTCTTTTTACTTTTTAATGTGGCTACTGAGGCACATGTGTGAAATGCCCCATGTGCCTCCGTTGGGCAGGGCTGCGTTGGAGGGTCG
The DNA here is from genome assembly GCF_000951045.1 of Mandrillus leucophaeus. Taxonomy (NCBI): domain Eukaryota; kingdom Metazoa; phylum Chordata; class Mammalia; order Primates; family Cercopithecidae; genus Mandrillus; species Mandrillus leucophaeus. The sequence goes on along the minus strand of NW_012103142.1, from coordinate 8,357,289 downwards.
TCGCGGTTTGCCTTGGTGTTTTCCAACACCGCTGTGGCCACAGTAGGGACTTGCCCTTGGCAGTGACAAAGCATCTGGTGCCCACCCCACAGCGATGAGGGTGGCCTCTGTGCTGCCTTGGTTCTTAGGATACTTGGGCTGAATGGATCGCACTTTGCCAGATTTAGCAAATGAAGATACAGAATGCTCAGCGACATTTAAATTTCAGATAAACAACAAATCATAGTTTGTATGTTTCATGCCATTATTTGTGGTTTATCTAAAATTCAAATTGGGCTGGGCATCCTGTATTTTCTCTGTCAATCCTGTGAGTTGGGCTCCACATTTTCCCCATGTTCTCCTTATTGCTGGGGCCACACCAATGACTCCCTGGAAAGGGGCCTGAACTGTGGGTTCCAGCCGCAAAAGACCTTGCAGAGAAGCCACTGCATTGCCTTGGAAATTCTCAGAGTATCATGGCTGCCTGGGCCCCTTCGCCCTAGATCCCTGGGGCCACACCAACACCCTACAAACTATTAGAGCATTGTTTTCACACTGCCTTGGTTTACCTAAGGTGTATTGGCCGGTCTCACTGGACCCTGCTTCACTGGGTCAGCACTAAAGCCTCAAACCTTGGCAGTAGTAGTTGGCACATTGACTTGATTCTTCTTAGAGGGCATGACTGCCTGGCTCCCAATATGCCCACGTAACCCACATCCCCCGGGTTACATCAATGCCTCAGCCCCTTGGCAAGGAGCCTGGTCCACTGGTACCAGCTGCTAAAGCCATTGAGGCTGGTGTTGGCGTGGTCTTTGCAGTTTTCAGTGTGCATTGCCAACTGGCCTTCACATCCACCTCTCATGGCCTGCTTCTCCTTCTGGTGTCCTGGATGCTCAGCCTCCTCTAAACTCCCACTGCTAAGTTCATGCAGTGCTTTGACCCTTGGCAGTTGGCCTGGCCCTCTGCAAATCTCAAAAGCTAGTAGGAAGTACACACCCCATTTCCTCAATGTCTTTGAAGTATATTATCTTCCCAGTCCCATTGGTCCCCTGTCATTGGGCCACACTAGCACCTCTGCTGCCAGCCCCAGAAAGGACTAGAGGATGGTCTCAGTGCCTTAGTTGATTTAGCATGTGCTGGTTTGGCTGTCCAGTGCCCACTTGCCGATGGGCCTTCAGAGAGGAGACGCTGTTATCTCCTGAAAAGCACATTGGCTCCTGGCCACCTATTTCCTACAATGTTGCATCCACAGGGTTGCCTCTTAGACGCGGTACCTTGGCTATTCCTGGTGCATACCAGCTGCCCAGCGCCCAGCCTGTGTCCTGACATCTCAAGGCCTGCCAGGGGTCTAGGCCACCCAGTCAGCCACAACAGCCTTGGTTCATCTCACAGGGGATCAGCTGCCTAGACCCCACAATGCTGAAGCACTCAGTTGCCTTAGACCTCTTACAGGTGTCCTGAACCCCTAGTATCAGTCCCCAAAGCAAGCATGGGGTGGCCACCCACTGTGATGTTCCTTTTCGCCCCTCAGGGTTACACCAGTGCTTTGGACTCTTGGCAGGCAGCTTGTGCCTCTGATTCTTGCCTCAGGAGCCATGCGAAGGTGGTCTCTGGGTCACCTAGTACACTTTCCAGACAGTGGGATACATGGCACTTAAGCCACTTGATACCAGGATGCCAAGGTCTAACTAGACTGAGGGCCAGACCACCTTCCCGTACGAGGAACTGGGGGCTCTCCTGGCTGTTCCTTCTCTCATGAACTGTCTCAGTGACTCTCCCAGCGGTTGTGCTCTGGTGGTTGAGACCTGGGGTTTCCTGGCCCCTGCAAGCGGGAGACTCGAGGTTTCTGGCACTTGAGGGGTAAGATTAGGGGTCTCTGGCCCCTGAAGGGAGGACGGTGAGGAAGATTTCTAACAAGAGGAAGGATTCCCTCTTATCCCTCCAATTCCGTGCACTGGCCCTGTCTCAAATGTCTTCCCTTACTTGAGGCTTCAGATTATGATGGGATTTTGGCATTAGGCCAGTCAAGTTTCCAGCCTTGTCACTGACAATGGATAACAATGACATGATCTTTCTGGCCTTGGTTTTTTTTAGAGGTGTAATAGGGTGGTGATTGCCAAGACCGAAGGCTGGTCAGTCTTCCAAGCTCTTTCATGGCCTGTGTCTTTGTATGTCAACCCTTGGGCATTGTTTTTGTTGCCTTGTGTTTTTCAGTGTCACTTCTAGTTTTTTCTTTGAATGTGTGATGTAGTGATGTTAAATAAGAGAGAGGAGGTGGGAGGGTGGGTACTTGATAGAGCTCCAGGTAGGAAACACTGCCCACCTTTCCCCCATGCCCCTGCTGGGTCATAGGTCAGTTATCAAATCATGGCACTTTCTGGAAGGCACAGGTCTCACCTTCTGGGCCCCAGCCTTTCCTTCATGGAGGTTGGGTTGAGGGCTATCTCAATCTGTGGAACTTTCTAGAAGGCTAGTTTTCAGAACCCCTATTGTCTCCCTTCCCATCCAACCTATTGTCTTGAAAAGTCACCGTATGACCTCTTTAGGGACTGTGGAATTTTCTAGAAGCCCTCACTCCCTTGGCCTCAGCCTTCCCTTCATGGAGGTTGGGTCGTGGAGCTTTTTGGAATGCCTGGGATCTCAAAAATCTTTATCACTTTTCAGCCTCCACTCAGAGGGTCTTGGTTTATCCAGATGTCTTAGAATCTTCTGAAAGTTCCTTTTTCTCCCATCCAAAGAAGAGGACTACTCACCCAAAGAAGGCTACTGCGTTTCTTTTTTAAACTTTATTAAGGCCATCATTTTCCAGCACCCACGCCCGGTGGGTGGGAAACAACACTTAACCTTTAATTGGAGGAGGCCTGAGTGTGTGGTTCTGCAGGGGTGGCCACGCGAGCCCCAAGGCATTTAGGGAGGGCCTGGGGGAGTTTGCTTTTCCTGGCTGAGAGATTGACTTCTCTCCCTCACTTTTTCCCTTCACCCCATCCCCTTTCCTCAGAGGCAGCTGGGCAGGAGGCTGGACAGGCCCTGGGACCTAGTCCCAGTAGTGGTCGCTGGGTCTGCCTGGGCTCTCCAGGCATGTGGCCCACACCATGCCCTCCTTCTGCCTGCAGGAATGGTGGGCTGGAAGCCACCTGTGGAGGGGGCTGCATGTGGGCTCTGGCTATCCTAGGGGCTCCCATTTGTTTCTGGATGAACCCTTCTTTCTTACCCCTCACTTCTTCCACCAGTGGAGGGTGGATTCCACAGGCCCCCCCACAGGCCACTTCAGAGCCAGCAGGGACCCGTGAGCTCTGTGGGAAGCTCTGGCCCAGCCCACCAACCCTGAAGGCTGGTCAGTCTACCAAGCTCTTGCATGGCCTGCTTCTTGGGCATTGTTTTTGCTGCTTTGTGTTTCTCAGTATCACTTCTCGTGTCTCCATTGAATGTGTGATGTGGTGCTGTTAAATAAGAGAGATGAGTTGGGAGGGTGGGTACTTGCTAGAGCTCTAGGCAGGAAATTAGAACACCCGTGCTGGGTCCACTCCACCTTGTAAGTTCTAAGTCCTATGCAAATCTGGAAAAGCTACTTCAACGTTTAACCTCAGTTTTCTTCTCTGTAAATGAGAGGGGGTGTCCATTTGAACTTTTTCGAGGATGACAATGACAATTTGAGTTCCCTAGAGATGTTAGAATATAATTTTACATACTGTTCAGTGCCCACTTTTTGGTTTCTGACAGCCCCAATGACGTAATTGTGTGCTAGAAGTGAGAGGAAGACCACCCACAAATTCAAGATATCTTTTTAAACTCCTTCTATAATAGTTTTGGAATGGAAATTAGAGTAGTACCTTCCCCCAATCTTCTTATACCTGGCACAGAGCCCTATACCTAACCAGATGTCTTGTCTTCTGTCACAACGCCAAGTATCCTTGTCCTGAATCTCAGCTGTGACCTAAACATATTTTCCATGTGGCATCAACACCAAAGCCAACATTTTAATGTGGACAGAGTCCTTTAGCCTTGGCAGCAAACTTTAGAAGAATTTGAAAGTTTTGTTTTGGCCTGAGGAGCCTGGCCAGTCAACCAGACCCCCCTCAAAGCACTTAAGAACAGTATTTTGTATGTTATTGCCAGGGTTTGGGTTGGTGAGCTCAGATGACCAGGTTAGGATCATCTTCCAGTCAGGATCAGTGGGCTTGCACCGAAGGGAAGCTGGACGTTAGGGATAGTGTGTAAGAGGGCCTGGCCTTCTGTGTGCCAGGAAGGCCGGCCCCTGTATACCACACCCACAGCCCTTCACTCTGCCTGAGGGGGCTGACAGCAGTCTGCAGCCTTTTTGAGCACAGCCTCATCTGTCACTAGGTGACTTGGTACTTGTGGTTTAGTTGGAGAACCATCTTATGTGTATTTTCACTTTAATAAGAGGAGAACTCTTATTTTTACAAGGAATGGACCCCCGTACCAGAAGACCTGGTACTGTGGGAGACTTGGGCCCATGGATGTTCAGCTGTAAGGCTGCTGCGGCAGTCCTGAGAAACAGGTAGTTGGGTGAGGGATGATGAAGGCACCAAGATGACAGTGTAAGCTGGTGCTGAATGCAACTGTATTGGCTTCTCATGACCAGCCTGGGCGCTGCGGCAAGGAGAACTGGAAATACATGGGTTCTTATGAGATCTTCCATTGGTAAAAACTACAACAAAGTGTTCATCCAGGGCCACAGGGGATATCAGCTGTCCCCTGTCCCTCTCTGCTTTCTTATCTTCGTGAAGAGCAGGACCAGCTTGGCAGGAAGACAATGGGCATCACAGAAATTTCAGCTGGGCCCAGGTAAAGCCACAGAGGCTCGGGTCACTCTGTGGTCTCTGGAGCTCTGGGTTTCCCAAGAGGGTCAGGGTGATGGCCTGTCCCTCCCCACCACGGGTCCCAAAGGCCTAGTGCTCAAGCCATTGAGCGCTGGGCTGGTTGGAGGATGTGTATGAGAATTTCTCCTGAAGTAGCTCACGTCTCAGGGAGGATTCTGAAATTAAATGTGTTCATCGTTTGTAATGAGATTAATACCACTTGGCACAGATAGAGAACAGGGGATGCCAACACCAGATAAGGAAGGCTGATGAGAGAACCCTTCTAGCTCTTGAGATTCTACTGGCTTAATCCTGTTATTATTGTTAATACATGTAATTTAAAATATCAATGATGCGTATTAATAACAAGGCTTTATTTCATCTTTTCTAAATATCTGGGTCATGCATATACAGTGTTTCATAGTTTACAAAGCAGAGTGGTAACCCTGACAAAAATCCTCTGAGCCATTTTACAGCTGAGAAACATGGCTGTTAAATTCAAGATCCCAACTCCTGCCCCCAGGCTGACCTGTGGTGGTACAGTCTGTGGCTGCAGGGGCCCCCAGAGGCCTGGCCAAGACCTTTTCTGGGCTTTTCTCTGACAAGTTAACTGTGTGATCCTGAGCAAGGGTCACTTCCCATTCCTGCCTCAATCTCTGCTCCTTCTCCCACTATCCCATAAACATGAGGTGACAACTACCTTCCTGTGGACAGCACCTCGGGCTCTGTGAGTCACTTGGTCATGCCCTCCCCATCTCCTCCCGGAGTGTAGGTTCTCAGAGCCATAGGGACTCTTGACTGTGAGTGAATAAACCATCATATATTTAAAAAACCGTAATCTGGGAATCATGTTGTTTTTGTCTTTTGAGGTAGATTGTAATAGCCTTAAGGACATAGATGATGTTTGCATATTTAAAATATTATTTTTCAACAGTTTGGGGCTTGGTCCAGGCACCTAACAGGCCCTGTGTAATTGAGTGCTAAACTCTCTTTTCCTGAGGATGCAGCCTTCTAAGCCTCCTTCCTCTCATGTCAGGCCTTAACACGACACCCAGAAAATTCCCTGCGTTTCTAATCGCTTCTGCTCCCTGTAGATAATTGCACAGAAAATCCATGTTGTGAAGCCCTCAAAGAGAATTACAAGGAATTATAAAATCTCCTTTTCACCTTACTAGGCTTTATTTCTGATGCAGAAGTAGGCACATTTCTAGGATGGGGGTTGGGATGTGCAACCAACCTCCACTGTGCAACTGAACCACACACTTTCCATGTTTCACTCCAAAATCAACATGTGAGCCTACGTAAGCTGGGGCCTCAACAGATGCTCAGTCCCAGGGCTGATGTGGCTCTTAGAGCTCTGTCTAACCTAGCCTCTGATGAGGATGCTCAGGTCCAGAAATGGAACATGTTTAGCTCAATGCCATAAAACTGGTTCAAGCTGACCTGAGATGTCTATTGCCCAGGGCTCTTTATAGGGCCTGATAGCTGAGAAACTCCACCTGGAATAATGACCTGGAATAATAGTCAGTGGCAACTGGAAGATTTGCACGGGGCAGGACATCCACTGAACTGCTTTGCAACAGCAGGAGTAGAAACTCAGGTTATTGTAAATATGCAGAACGTTTTATGAGCCCCACAAATGGGACCCAAGGTCTAACAATGGGATCAGCGTGTGAAGCTAGGCCTGTCCTGAGATACTGTGGCTGAGATACTGGTCATCTTATCCTGGTTGGCAGCTATAGGAGGTCAGGAATGAGGGAAGGAAGCAATGAGTTACAACATCCTGCCCTACCCATTCTGGACCCATCCCTACCCAAAGGGAACTCCAGTCTGTTGGTCTATTGGGAGGAGGATACATGTGAACAAGGGGGTAAAAATTGTCAGGGATGTCAGAGAAGTAACATTCCTGAGGGCCTCCAGGGAAGACAGCATAGGGTGAATAAAAGTACATAACAAAATGGTAATATTAACAATAGCTGCTGCCCCCTGGAAGTGCTTGGTCTGTGGCAATCACTGCCCATACACAACCTTATTGTCATGAAAGCCTTGAGAGGATGGTATTATATTCTTCATTTTACAGATGAAGATACTGAAGGTCAGAGAAGTTATCACTTACCCAAATCCTCTCAACAAGTAAATGGCAAAACCAAGATTCCAACACAGACCTGTCTGACTCTAAACTCAGAGATTTTCCACTGAGGCAGAATGGAATGAAACAAAGTGTAGATTCTGACATTAGACAGGGCCCCATTCCACCATTTGCCAGCATGTGGCCCTGGACAAGGGACTCAACTTTTCTGTACTTCAGTTTTGTCATCTGTGAAATGAGGAGTAGAAGAGAATGAAATGAGATGATGCTTAGAAAGCACCTGTCACAGTTCCTGGTTAAGGAAAGTGAATGAGAGATTGACTGTGCTGTTATTCTTATTTCAAAACCTTCTTTGTGGTAATGGGTCCCCCTACCTTTGGTCAGCTTTGTTGATTTGAGAATCTAATATCCTCACCTTGTAAGGAGGATAGACTTATCTTTTCCCAGTGTTCTTTCCCAGTCTTTCCCATCTCAGTAAATGACATCCTTGCTGTGGACTAAGTTATGATCCCTCAGACTATAAATGTTGAAATCCTAACACCCAATGTGACACCTGTAGAGACAGGATCCTTAGGAGGTAAGTAAGATGAAATGAAGTCATAAAGGTGAGCTCCTAATCCGATCAGATTGGTGTTCTTATAAGAAGAGGAAGAGAGGCTGGGCGCAGTGGCTCACACCTGTAATCCCAGCACTTCGGGAGGCCGAGGCAGTAGGATCACAAGATCAGGAGGTCGAGACCATCCTAACACGGTGAAACCCCATCTCTACTAAAAATACAAAAAATTAGCCGGGTATGGTGGTGCGTGCCTGTAGTTCCAGCTACTCAGGAGGCTGAGGCACGAGAATCGCTTGAACGCCGGAGGCAGAGGTTGCAGTGAGCCGAGATCACGCCACTGCACTCCAGCCTGGTGACAGAGCGAAACTCTATCTCAAAAAAAAAAAAAAAAAGGAGGAGGTGGGAAGAGAGACCAGAGTTCTTTCTCTTTCTATCGTTTGAGGATGTAGTGAGAAGGCAGCCACCTGCAAGGCTGAAAGAGAGCCCCCATTAGAAACTCATCCTGCCAAATCTTACTTTCAGTTCTGGAGACTTCACAGTCTTCGAGCTGGCTAGTACAACCACCGTGTGATGAGCGGGGTAAGCCAGAGACCTGGATGCTGCTCTGATACTTCCAGTTCCCTCATGGTCCCCCATCATGCCAATCATCCCATACCATAGTATATTACATCACTTCTGTCTCCAAGACATTTCTCCATCTTCTCACTTCTCTTGGTTCCATTCAACATTTTTCCCATAGATTTTTTTTTCAAGTATCTGTAAGAGCAGAGAAAAAAATACTTTATACCAAAATATTTATCACCAGCTTCAACAGTTATCAACATGTGGTGAATCTTGGTTCATCAACTACCTTATCCACTTCTTCACTCCAGGTTATTTTGAAACAAACCCAACACATTGTATAATTTTGCCCGTAAATAGGTCAGTATATTTCTGTAAAAGATATCTACTCAATTTAAAAACATATATACTACATTAGAAAAACATAACCACCTGACCCTGATCACTTCTAATATTTTAAGTAATTTCTTAAAATAAAGAAATATAAGGTCAGTGTTTATATTTTCATGATTGGCTTGAGAAAAACATATTTTAGTAAAGTTTGAATCAGGATTCAAGTAAGATTGGCTGACATGTGTCTTAAATCTTTTTTGTTTGTTCTCCTATGTCTTTTAATGTCCATCCAATTTCTTAATGAATAATTTGGATCATTTGCCCTGAAGAGCTTTACAGAGTCTGAATTTTGCTGATTTCCTCCCTGTGGGATAGTTTAGCAAGTTCCTGTGTCCTTTGTATTTTCTGTAAATAGGTGTGTGTGTGCATGAGTGTAGAGAAAGAAAGAGAATATTCCATGCGACTACATTTTGTTTTTTCTCTCTTTTGCAGGGATGTGAGGAGTTAGGTATATTTTTATAACTTTTGGTATCTAAGAAGGTTTATATTTTTGTTCTAACTGCTATCCTTAGGTAACGCTCCACTCCCAGTACCAAAATCTGTATTAGTTAGGATTCTCTAGAGGGACAGGACTAATAGGATAGATGTATATATGAAGGGGAGTTTATTAAGGAGTATTGACTCACACGATCACAAGGTGAAGTCTCACAATAGGCCATCTGCAAGCTGAGGAGCAAGGAAGCTGGTCCAAGTCCCCAAACCTCAAAAGTAGGGAACTTCAGTCACAGACTGAAGGCCCAAGAGCCCTTGGCAAACCACTGGTGCAGGTCCAAGAGTCCAAAAGCTGACGAACTTGGAGTCCGATGTTCATGAGCAGGAAGCATCCAGCATGGGAGAAAGATGGAGGCCAGAAGACTCAGCAAGTCGGTTCTATTACTGCTTTTATGCCGACAGCTGATTAGATGGTGCCCATCCCGGCTGACAGTGGGTCTGCCTCTCCCAGTCCACTGACTCAAATGTTAATAATCTCCTTTGGCAACACCCTCACAGACACACCCAGGAACAATACTTCGCATCCTTCAATCCAATCAACAAGTTGACCCTCAGTATGAACCATCACAGTTACCCTTAGGTTTTGCTTATAAAAATACTTTAATTCCCAACTCCCAATGCTTACTTTGCTGGTGTCTATGGGTCTATTGATGTATTCATGAAATTATCTTCATCACTATGCATTTCCATTATTCTAGTCTCAGTTACCGCGTTTTCTCCTCTGAACAATTGCAATGGTCTCTGAACAGGCCTCCTTGCATCTACTTGGTTTCCTCCAGTACAGGCTTCACCTGGCAGCCAGATAGATCTTTTCAAATGACCATATTCTTTCTTTTGTTATTATTCTTTGTAACAGGGTCTTGCTGTATTGCCCAGGCTGGAGTGCAGTGGCATAATCATAGCTCACTGCAGTGTCAATCTCCCAGGCTCAAGTGATCCACCTGTCTTAGCCTTTGGAGTAGCTAAGACCACAGATGCATACCACTACACTCAGCTAATTTTTTTTTTTTTGAGACAGAGTCTCAGAGTCTCGCTTTGTCTCCCAGGCTGGAGTGCAGTGGCCTGATCTCGATTCACTGCAACCTCCACCTCCCAGGTTCAAGAGATTCTCCTGCCTCCCGAGTAGCTGGGACTACAGGCATCTGCCACCATGCCTGGCTGATTTTTGTATTTTTAGTAGAGATGGGGTTTCACCATATTGGCCAGGCTGGTCTCGAATTCCTGACCTTGTGATCTGCCTGCCTCGGCCTCCCAAAATGCTGGGATTACAGGTGTGAGCCACTGTGCCTGGCCCACTCAGCTAATTTTTAAAAAGTTTTTGTACAGCAGGGGTCTCCCTATGTTGACAAGGCTGGTCTCAAACCCCTGGGCTCAAGTGATCCTCCTGCATTGGTCTCCCAAAGTGTTGGGATTACAGGCGTGAGCCACTGCACTCAGTCTAAACAATCATATTAATCCTATTTTGACGCTGTCCTGGGCTTCTCACTGAACTGAAAGTGCAATGCAGATGCCCTCAGAAGGCTTCTGCAGCCCTGTATGGCTGTGCCCTACCTGCTGTGCCAGCAGCTCCCCGAGAGGCTCTCCTCTTCTGTGTCACGGTTCACCACTCTGCCTTCTCCATGTTTCCCACCCCAGGCCCTCTGTGCTGCCTGGTCCTTCTGCCTGGGGCATTTCCACCCAGTGTTTGCTTGGCTGGCTCCTTCTGTCTCTGCAGCAATCAGCCTGTGTAGCTCTTCCTTGGGGCAGCCTACCCTGGCCTCTTGCCCTGTAATATGCCCCTTGCCACTCCTCTCCCACAGCAACCTGTTTTCCTTCATGGCCTCTGTCATGACTCGGACTGCTCACTTCCATTTGTGTGTATGCTTATTTTGTATTTGCCTTTCAAGGACAGTACATTTGTCCTTGAGTAATCTTACAACTGTGTTCTTAGCATCTAACATAGGGGTTGAAACACAAGAAATGTTCAATAAAAATTTGATAATCCATTGATCTAAATGACGTGACAGGAGATGGGAGCAGCAGCCCTTTGGAGAGGCATGGATTCCAGCCCTTTGGAGAAATTTCTCTTCCCCTGGTGCCTCCTGATGGTGGTAGGGAGGGGCTGGCCAGGCGCAAGTGTAGAGAGCCAGGTGCACGGTGGGGCGTGAGGGCTTGGGGGATATACTGGTGTTCACTCTAAGAGGAGGGTATGAATGCATATAGTTTATTGGGAGGTGAAGGAAACCCCAGGAGGAGAGAGGGGAAGTGGGACAAGACCTGGAAGCCCCAATAAGGGAGCATCATCAAGTCAGCCATCCCTGTGGGTGTGGGGGCTTAGTCCCGCAGGGGAGCTCTGGGAGCCAGCATGTCAGAGCTGGGGTAGGGAGCAGGGCATTTATCCTTAGACATCTCTGGCCTGCCAACAGATGGCAAAGTGGGCTCAGGTGGACAGAAAATGTCCTCGGGAGAGGACACACAGATGGGGTTAAGTCAGAAGATCTGGGCAGAGCGCTGACAGCACCTGCACACCTGGAGACACCTGCTACCTCATGAACATGACACTAGGGATGCAAAATTACCCAGATACTGTCCCTTCCCCTGACTGCAGACAGACATCCTGACAGAGAGCAGACAGTGGCCATGGAAAGAGTTAATCCCACTGCAGGCAGCAGAGGCCTTGCATCCTGCAGATGAGCCTTCTGCATGTGCAAATGAGACGTCAGGGAAGTCCGCATCTCATGCCCACCTAATCCAGGCTCTTTGGGGTGGGTTAGGGCACCTACTACATGAAAGAGCGAGATGACAACAGTGACGTAGCACTTTTCCCCTCTCAGACCACTTTTACATCTATGATCTGTTCCTGCCTTACAACCGCTCCAGCAGTGGGTGGGAAGAAATTATTCCCCTCCTTTTATAGAGGAGGGAACTGAGGCAGAAGGGAGAAGTGACTCTGCCGTGGTCTGTCCAGAGCTGGGGAGGGGCAGGCCTGACCCTTCGCCCTAGCTTCTTTCTTGGAGGCGAGCATTTGTGTGGGTGAAGCTCTTTTGCCAGAAGTTATGGGTACTGGGAGGAGAGTTCAGATCCCAGTGAGAATTCTGTGGCACTTTTTCCAAACTGGCCAGGCAGGCGACATTCTTAGGAGCAGCCACAAGATGGCAGAGAGGCCGCACACTGCACATCGGGTTTCCTTGGGGGCCAGGGGAAGCAGCCCAAGATGAGGGCCTGCTGAACATCCCTGAAAACCCCTGAGGATTCATAGAGGGCTGACTGGGAGTAAAGGAGGAAATACAGAGGGATGCGAGAAAGTGGAAATTCTGCCAACTACTTACTGTGTGACCTTGGGCAAGTTACTTGCCCTCTCTGGACCTCAGGCTCTTCCTTTGTAATCTAGAGTATTTGGACTTAAAGCAGAATATTAGTCTTTTCCAGTTCTGGTACTGAAGGAGGTATGACCATGGAGGCACTTTGGTATCTGAGCTCCCACTCTGGCTGTGAGGCTGGAGGCTGGGAGACAGCCAGAAGTGGTTGGAGTGTGACCGAGACAACCGTAGCCTGACTGATTATTTCAGAGCAGGGTGAGGAAGGGACAGGAGGGAGAACTCTGGGAAGACGCAGAGCAGAATGTGAGGAGTAAGGAAATTAGGCACCCGAGGCAGGGGCTGTATCTGTTCATCCCTCTATGCATAATTCTCAGTTTCAAGCTTCAGAAAACCACCTTTACTTTGGGTGTCCACCCACTGCACACACATCTTAGCTCACTGGCCTGTTTTCTTTCTTTTATAGCTGTTATCCCTTTCTGAATTTATTTGCTGATTTATGTGCTTATTTCTGTCTTTTCCCCTGGAATGTAAGCTCCATAAGGGCAGGGACTTTGCCTTCTTGTTTACTCTGAATCCTTAGCAACTAGAACAGCTCCTGGGAAAAGCAGTTGCACAATAGGCAGCTGTTGAATGAATGAATGGATACCTGAATTGGGAGTCAGAGTTCTAGGGCCTAACCCTAGAAATGTGCTGTGTGATCTCAGGGAAACCTCTTCTCCTTTCTGAGTTTCAGTTTCCTGATTCTTAAAATAAATTGTTTGAGTTCTCTGATCAAGTGTCTTAAACATTTAGAGGCAGAAGTTCCTTCTCTAATTCTCAAGTCCTAGAGTTCAGTTAATCCAGTCAATCACCCATCATGGTTTACTTTCCCCTCCAAGACCAGCAGCCAGCTGATGAAGAAAGCTCTTGGCAGGGAAGTCTTTCCTCATTCAGTGAACATTCCTGGGTGCCTACTTTGTGTGAGGCTCTGCTCTAGATGCTGGAAGTCCAGAGGAGACCAAGTTAGACGTGCATACTGACCTCTCATACTCTGGTGGGCAAAAGTGAAAAATTGTGGGTCTTCTCCCTTCATTCTTAAAGGTAGAAAAGGCCAAGCTTTAAAGAAGGCAAACACTCTCGGCTCAGCGTTATTCAAAAGGAAGACCCCTTAATAATAGGAAGATGGGGCTTGTGGAACTAGGGCCTCCAGAGATGCCTGTGGACCTGTCTCTAGGGAACATAATGGGCAGGTGCACCTGAGTTTTAGCCCCACACAACCCCTGCTGTGGCCGTCCCAGACCTGGTCACTGGGAAATACAGCCAGGTCTCTGCTTGGTGAGCCCCACCCATCTCATCAGAACATCCCAGCCTTGTGTCCCTTTTCTTCAGTGCCTTGCCTTTGTTGAGGGATTAATCTCAATAGACGAACAGGGTAGAGCCAAGGCATGAAGGGTTGAGTATGAGTTACCCTCCAAAAAGAGAAGCTGAATTTAATTGCCACGTAAACTCGAAAGAGGTGACTCTAATGGTAGAATTTCAGGCCCATTGACAGGTTAGGTTTGGGGAGAAAGATAAGTTCTACTTCCTTTAGTCAGTTGCCTGCAATGACCCCAACTTCCCCTCCCCTTGGGCTTGAGCACATAGGTCTCAAAGCTTCTCTAGAAACTCGCTACTCCAAGCGCAGGCAGAGGCTGCTTCATTGGCCTCATCCAGGAGCTTCGTAGAGATGCCCAGCCCCC
>NW_012103142.1:8313828-8343264 GCF_000951045.1 Mandrillus leucophaeus | reverse complement strand
AGCACTGGGCTGAAATGCGCCTTGTTCCCCAGAATGATGTCTGTTCCTGTGGACAGTTTGTTTTCCATGGCAACCCCTGCACGACCACTGCCTGTCTCTGCATTCCCTTTGCAGGGCCACACTAGTTTCTCATTAGGAGGCAGAAGAAGAAGAGGTGCCAGGATGCCTGGCTAAGTAAGAAGGCTGAGACTTGTTAGCGTAATGAGCCAACGAAGCTCCCTGAAGGAGCAGCCCTGGGTGCAGGGTGGGCTGCCTAATGGGGTCCTCCTCAGAGGTGGGAATTCTCTCTTCAACAGTCTAACATTTGTTTCAAAGGAAATCAGGCCATGAAACAGCATTTGCACTGTTCTACTATATATATGCATATGGAGAGCGCTCTCTCTCAGTCACTTACTCTCTCACTCTCTCGCTCGCTCTATTATGGGTGCCAGATCCCTTCCCTTGGACCTTTCAGATCCATACTCTCCCCTCTCCACCCACCCTCTGCCCTCGGAGGCTTGCCTGTATGGACTGCATCAACCTACTTCCTGCCCTCTGGTTTCCTGATGGCCCAGTCAATGGGAGAGAAGGAGAGTGAGGCCAGCATTCGTTCCCTCCCTGCCAAGCTGCTACATCTCCCTACTGAGGTGGCTCTTCTCCCCAGGCAGCCCTTCCGCAAGACCTTTAGGCCTTCCAGGTCCTGGTAACTTCTCCCTCCCTCCCCTCACCCCTTCCTGTGGGGAGGGAGGTGGTGTTAACTGCACTCACTGAGGGCCAGCCCCAGGTGTTGCACCCTACCTTGCTGGTTTCCTTAAACCCTGCCCCACACCTTGTAAACTCCTTCTTCAAACTCTCTTCACCTTCCTCCCCCGGTGAGGCATCTATTCCCTGATGGGTTTAATACGCCTGGGAAAAAGACTGGAAGGTCATAAACCAAGCTAGCAGTGCAGCCTGGAGTCACTCGGAGGAACGGGGCTCTTCCTTTATTTCTATAGGCACAGGCATTTTCTAGACCTTGTGAATGCCCACCCCGTCTGCTGAAGTGTGTGGGGTTGCCTGTAGGGATCATGCCATCTACAGGAAGGTTATGTCCTGAGATGGATTTCTCCAAGGACAGTTGCAGGCCAGGCCACTAATATTTTAGGGAGCCACAGTCATGGGTTCTAATCCTGGCACGGCCATTAACCAGCTGTGTGGGTTTGGGCAAATCACTTTCTCTCTGTAGTTATTAGTGTTTGCATTTCTCAGGGACCTTCAGGCCCTAAAAAATTAGGAATCCAGGGCTCCAGAGTCTGGCTATAGTACCTAGACTTGAATAGCTTAGGAAATAAGCTGGACTTGGAGATGTTCTGTAGTTCGAGGTCTGTCATCATTCCTAATGATTTAGTCTTTCCCAGTCAAAATCTCTGCATTATTCCCCAGGCTGCCCCCCTTCCCTCATTTCCTGCCCTTGCCCGCTTCCAGATCTCCTCTGGGTCTTTGTACATGCTAATCCACCATCCCCAAATGCCCACCCTTCCTTGCCCTGCTGAGTCTACACCAGACACAGCTGAGGCTCACCCGCCCTTCCATCAGCCCTTATTCTTTAAGCACATACACATGGACACAATGCTCATTGGTAGCACCTGTACCTCTTTGCCTGCGGGCTCTTGCTGGCTGTTGGAGCCTGAATGGTCACTGTGGGGAATGAATGGCTCTTGTTGGGGACTGATAGGAGTGGTTAATAGGTACCCTAAATATCTGCACTTCAGGGGAGAATTCTAAGGCCCTTGTTGTCCTATTGCTCTAACTCCCATGGTTCCCTAGTAGGATTGAGCCTCATTTACATTTGTTGATAACACACCTTTCATTCAGTGTCTTCCCTTCTTGTCTCATGATTCCATTCCCTACTAATATTTTTGGAAGATCAATTCCCAAACAAACTGTGTGCAGTCCAATCCATCTATTCCTGAAGACTCAGATCCATGGTCACCTTTTGTTGGAAACCTTCCCTGCCTCCCTCAAGTTGGTTGCTCGTGCCTCAGTCTTCTTGCAGCTTTTCTCTCTGTATCCACCCTGTTGGTGGGATTGAAAGGATCCCTTCTGGAGTCAGTCGGTCCTACAGGGTGAAGTCTCCCTGATGACAGAAACCCATGTCATTTCCCTTCGTGCTTATGTGTCCAATAGGGAAACCGAGCTGCTGCTCTCCTTGTCTAGTCTTCCTGCCTTTCTCAACTGTCCAGCAAAAGCCTCCTGCTACCTTGGCAAATAACTCAATCAGTTCCAGATTTCTCTCCCTCTGCTTTACCCCCAGATTAGCCCAGGTTCTGTTTATAAACACCTGCACTTCCTTACAAACACCCTCCAAATGGACCAGTTGCCCATCAATACTTGACACAGGAAAACACCCCTGCAGGCCCTTCCACCCACAATGATGCTTCCTGTCCTAACTCATCTCCATACAGGTGCCAAGGGCCAGGGAAAGTGCTCCTCTCACTGTCCCGCCCACCTCCTCAGACTCACCTGCCTCCCAGCCCCTTGCTTTTGGCCTTCCTTTCCTGGAAGAGGGCAGGGGGAGCATCTTCAGAAAGAGAGGTCAGTACAATCCTGACCTTCTGTCTCATTCACATTGAAGATTTTTTGCTTTCCTCTGCTTCAAATTCTCTGAAGGGAAGAGGGAGGGAGGAAGGAGGGGACAATCTAGTTTGGATTACATATTGATCTCTTGAGCAAATGCATCCAGCCTGGACAGCCTGCTGTCTCAAAGACTGCTCTCCTCTCTTTCTGAGAGCCTGGTTATCGACCTGTGATTTCATCCAGGTCCCTGTGGGCTCTACCCAAATGGATGGAGCCACTGCCTAGCCCCTGCCTAGGAATTCTTTCAGGAAGCCAAAGCCTTGTCAGCCTCCTCTGTCTGCCTCATAGAGCCATAGACTCTAGGTTCAACCTTGCTCCGAAGTCGCCACCCCTCTCCCTCTCACCAGGAGAACAGGCACTTGCTGCCTGCTTTGATTCTAAGCCCAAAGGGTGTTCTGCTATTCCCTATACATCCTGCCATCGCCTAAATGGCTCTTAAATATCCTACACTCCACTGATCTCCAGTACCGAGAGCAAAACCCTTCATGCTGTAGTAGGCATGTTTGTTAACTGAATTGTTAAAGCATTAGTGATCCGCCTTTGGTTGTTGGAGTATTCATTACCTCTTAAAATGCAAGTATATTATCTTAGTGCCCTTGATGTATTCCTGTGGTTTCCTTTACCAGGGTAGCAGCTTGCCACCCTGCAGAGAGCAGGAATGGTGGGGAGTGAAGCACAGAACAAGTAGGTGTGGGGAGGGAGGGGGTAGGTGGGAGAAGTGGAAGTAAAGGTGAGGCCCCAGGAATGGGAGTGTTTGTGCTGACAGTGGTGGTGGAAGCTGGTGGGGGGTGGGCACCCAGGGCAACCCTCTTCTACTTCACTGCTTTCCCTGGGGCAGGGGGCACTGTGCTTCTCCACCAACGGTTTTATACCAGCATTGCTAGTGTCATCCTTTCCCCTACACAGTATGCAAAAATCCTGGTTATCCTCAGACACCCCAACCTAAAGTCTCCATCCACCAAGTTCCCAGTGCCAGTTCTGCCAGGCCACTTTCCTCTGCCCATTCCTGCCAGGGAGAGCAGGTGTCTGGGATGCAGGGTCCAGTCCTCACTCCGCCCTTGGCAACATCTCTCTCCCCCATGGCACCCATGCCACGGTCGGCAGTCTTGGCAGGCTCTTTGAATGGGGAAGCTGGGCCCTCCAGCCCAGCCCTGCTTCCAGCCCCCTTTCAGTTATGATCCTTGCTTCTGGCTCACCCTTGGACCAGTGTTCCTTCCCTCTTCCTCTCTCCCAGACTCCAGATTCTCAGGAAGCCGGGTTTTGCTCTCTTCACAGTGTCCTCAGCTCACCTGTCAGCCCAAGGCGGGAATCTTCTCTGGAGCTCTGGAAGTTCAGCTCCTCCCTGGCACCAGCAGCAGCTCTGTGAGAGGAAGCCCCCTGCAGAGTTTAAAGCCTGCTCAGCCTCACCCCCCTGTGATGCAGCTGGGGCCGAGCTGTTTTCCTCTGGGCTTTACTTTCCTCTTGTAGACAGGTCTGTCTCATGCGTTTAACACCTTTAGAGCCCTTGCCATAGGCCGAGCAGTTACAAGCAAATATCTCCTTGTGGAATCCTCATAATAACCTGAGAGTAGTGCTGTCATCCCCATTGTGCAGTGATCCATCTGGCCCCTGGGCTTCCCTAGTGAGGTGCAGAGAGGTTCAGTGACTTGCCCAAGGTCACAGAACTGGAAATTGGCAGAGCTGGGCCGGGAACCAGGCCAGGCATCTGGCTCCTGAGTTTTAGCTCTAAGCCTAGGCCATCCTATGCCGACCTCCAAAGCCTATCTGCTCAAACAACTCCAGGCCATTCCACCCCTTATTTGTTAGCACCTAGCCTGGTTTTCCTGGACTAATCATGCTTTTATTAATCCTCTCATTTACCATGTATTCACTCAACCAACAACCATCTCCTGTGTACCAGACACTGCTCCGAGTGCTGAGGACATAGAGAAGTGTTCATGCCCTCAAGGGAATTGTATTTAAGCTGGAGAGACAATAATAAAACAAGCATATTATACTTATATATGTTCTAGATAGTGTGTTTACCGTATTTAATAAAAAATGTGGCAGGATGTGATAAGTGTAATAAAACGATATGGTAGTAGGAGGAGGTAACGAGTCCAGGGAAGGCCTGTCTGAGGCGGTGGGATTTGAGCAGAGACCTGAGTGAAGCCAGGCAGGGAGGCTCTGGGTCCAGGAGGGAGCACTGCAAGGAGCAGGGCCTCTCAGTGCCAAGGCCCCAAGAGGGCAAGTGTGGAGTGTGAGGGACCCCCATAGTTGTGGCTGGAAGGGGAGGGAGAACTGGTGGGAGGGCCATTTCCTCAAGGGGACAGGAGAAGGCAGGGGCCTGGAGGGAGTTGAGTGGTGGAGAGGTCTCTCTGGGAGCAAGAGAAGAGCTGAGACCCAGAAGAATGAAAAGCCAGCCTTCAGCTAGCTTCTGAGAGAGACAGGCTACATTAGGGAAGGGTGCAGTTTTGAAGACTGCCTTTCTCTCTGTCCATACCTACAGACAGGTGGGGAGGGCTGTGGAACAGCCTAGCAGTGCTGGGAAGAGCAGAGAGCACAGTCCCAGGAGGCCAGCTGTTGGGGGCGGGGGAGCTTGGGGAAGGAGGGGAGGGAGAGAAGCTGAAGCCATAGATATCAGAGATGGAAAAGACCTGCTAGGTCATCGAGTGGGTCCCGTGGGGCCCATGGAGGAGACACAGCTGCAGGAGAAACCCCGCCTGCTCGTTTCATGCTCCGGCAGAGAGCTCGAGCTGGAGATGGGAGCTAGTTGAAATTAGATGGGAATTTATTTAAGGCTTTTAAACATTGCCGCACTCAGAGGGCCTCGAGAGAACCACAGATCATTCCCTCACAGCCTGCCCTGAAGCCACAGCAGTGACACATCTGGCCCCTGGGCTGCCCTAGTGAGCTGTGGAGGATGGGGGAAAACAGGCTGCCTCCGCTCCCATCTCACCTTGCAGCCCTCTCAGTCTGGAATGCCACTGGCTGGAGTGTCCTGGAGCTTGCAATGGGCCACACCTAACCATGTCCCCTGTCTGGCACATACAGATGTGGAGGGCAGGTACACTGTACCGCCTCAGCCATCCTGTTTTCCAGGGCAGGGCTGTGTGCTAATGGTGGAGGGTCAGAGGAGGGCGAGGGCTGCTCTCTGACTTCCCCAACTGAGTCTATCCCAGTGCGCTGGGGCCTTAACAGCCTCTTTCTGGCCTGGGGGCCAGAAGCCTTTACAAGGTTCACTTTTTCTAGATATTGTTGACTCACAAATTTCTCTAAGCTTCACCCAGGGTGTTCAGAAACCATTTTGCAAAACATGTGAGAAGGCAATGAGAAAATGGTATAGAGACAATTGTGTGCACAGCTATGAGCATAGACTCTGGAGCCCAGGCTGCCTGGGTTCAAATCCCAGGTCCACCCCTTAGAAGTTGTGTGACCTTGAGTCAGTTACTTAACCTCTCTATGCTTCAGTTTCTGAATCTGCAAGGTGTGGTTACCTATAAGACCCATCCAATAAGCAGTTGTGAGGATGAAATGTATGAAGGTAATCAAGTGCTTAGATAGGTGCCTGGCATATAGGGAAGGAGTAAAAAATGTTAGCGATAATTTTCATCTGTGTTTCTAATAATCAGTTCCTCGAGGTGGTCCTGATGGAAACTGGAGAACCACTGTTCTACTGAATCTCAATGATGATGGTAAAGCTCCTGTCCTCAGCCTACTCCAGGAAGGATCTTGGAAAGCATTCAGGTGAATATACCATTTATTTGCTATTTACTCATTCATTCATTCATTCATTCATTCATTCAGCAGACATCTGTTGGGTACCTTTGAGCCATGGGAATGCAGACTACTGCATGGCCGTTGTTTCTGCATGCTTACACTCACACCCACACACAGATGTGGACTCTCTTGTCCTCACACATTCACTTTCACTCATGTTCCGACCTCGAGGAAGCAGCTCTCAGTTCAGAATCAGTCCAGAAGGAGATTCAGCCACGTAAATACCTAATTCCAGTACAATGCAGCATGCTAATGGAGGTGCACAAGCCATTGTGGGAAGGAGAGAACAATGAATCCTATTTGTGGCAATCATAGGGCTAGTGGGATCGGGGAAATCTCCACCAAGGAGGTGACTTTTGGAACAGGAAGAGAAAGTCAGGATTGTGGGCACTTATTGGCAGGAGAACCACAGTGGTTAATTAAGAACGTGGACTCTGGAGCTCAACTGCCTGGGTGTGCATACGGACCGGCCACTTCCTGGCTGCCTGTTATGTACCCTCTTTGTGCCTCTGTTTTCTCATCTGCAAGATGAGGATAACAAAATACCTCCCTTGTAAGGTTATTTCAAGGCCTATATGAGTTTATATATAAAAAGCATTTAGAAGATTGCTTGTTACATAGCAAATGGTATATACTGTACACGTAAACTATTGTTATGACTTTACCAGGTGTGCATTTGACTATAAATAGCAGAACACTCAATTAATAGTGATTAAAATGAAAGAGGCATTTCTTTGTGCTGGCCAACAAGAAACCTGGGGATCGGATACTGTGGTAGGCAACCTCTATGATGACTCTCAGTGACCCTCAACCCCTCTTATTGATGCCAGCCTGTCATTTCTGGGACTAGGCTGTGACTTATAACCTGGGTGCTCCCTGGCTGTCTCCTAGGTCATCAGCTGCTATGCTGTGAACATATGCAGGCAACTCGCAGAGAGGCCCGTGTCTTGGGAAACTGAGGCTGCCAGAAAGAAACCACCTGAGTGAATTTGGCAGCAGATTCTTCCATCTCAGTCAAGCCTTGAGATGACTGTAGCCTTGACAGACAGCACAACTGCAGCCTCAAGAGAGACCCTGAGCCAAAGGCACCCAGCTAAGTTGTGCCCAGATTTCTGAACTACAGAAGTGGTGATTAATAAATGTTTGCTGTTTTAAACCACTAAGGTTTGGAGTGCTTTATTATGCAGCATAGGTAATGGATGCAGAGGCCATCAAGGTCCTGTGTGGTGGCTCCATGCTGCCTCAGTAGGGGCACCACTGGAACTCAGGCCCCTGATGTCTTTCCATCCCTCTTCCTTAGCTTGAAGCTTTCATTCTCATTGTTCATTCATTCATTCAATCCAGGGCTGCTGCATTTCCAAATGTCACACTTCTTCCTAAACAGGACAAATGTCTAAAGCCAGACAGATGGCATGCTCATGGAGTCTGTCCCTTTTGCACAAGTTTTCCTAGAAGAGCCATCCAACAGCTTCCAGTTTTATCTCATTGGCCAGAAGAGTTCTGTGGCCACCCTAGTCCCACACTGAATGGAAGGCTGGACCAGATGACTCTAGCATTCCAGGATGCCAAAATTCTATCCAGGAACCCAGCAAGGGCAGTTCAGGTAGCATTAAGAGAACACAGCTTCCTTGAAGGTAGTAACTGTCTAATTTAGCTGTGATTCCCAAAGCCTAGCCTAGCACTTCACAAATAATATTTATTAAATGAATGAACCAGGTTATAAGCTCTTCAAAGGCAGGGATCATGTTTTCCTTGTGTTTATATCCCTTGTACTTGGCAGGAATGTTAGAGAAAGAGATGATTGCATTATGCTGCACATTGAAGGCAGGGACTATACCTTACTGTCTGCATACCTCCGTGCTCACCACGGTGCCTGGCACACATGGAGGAGCACAACTGGGTATGTGGAATGGCTTAATCTTTGGGTTGATCAAGAACTCTGGCCTCCTGCCTCCTAATTCATAACAAATGCTTGATCTTGTGGTGCTGTTCATTAGAAATAGAAAGCAGGTACATTACCCTCTTGTTAAGGAAGCAGAGTGTTTTCCTCTTTAATGTGCCTACTCATCCCTAGCTAGAATTGTCACTGCCTGCAAATTGGAAAATGATTAAAGGCAAGCCTACTACTGTCTCTCTCTGGCTTTACCCTGGGAAACTTCTCTGTCAACCAGAGTGGGAGAAGGCTGGGTCCTCTAGGACGCCTTGCCCTGGGGAGCCTTTGCTGCACAATTCTTGGACTCCAGAGCTCAGAACAGGAAGGCAGGGAAGACAGACCATTTTTTCAAAGGTAGGTTCTTTCTGGGAGGCAACCAGAGGGTGCTTCTGACCATGATGCCTCTGTTGGGGCATACCTGGGTGTGCTCAGAGTGGTCCTGAGAGCAAAGTTCCAGATGCCACTTGCTCCCTGAAACCCCACCTGATTTCCCTATCTGTGACTGCTCAGCACTCCCTGCTCCATCTGCTTTTTAATCCGACCTTCCAAAATAACTTTCTGAACGGAATAGACAACTTCATACAGAAGAGGAGTTTTGTCATCAAGAAGCATTGGTCAGACCCTAGGAATGTTCTGGGAGTTCGTCATTAGAAAACTACTCATGGAACCACCATGCACCCTTTTCCTAGAGATCTGTAGAGAAGGGAGAACTCTCTTATCTTTTTACAGTGCCAGGGAAAGCACGAAGTGAGCACTAGAAGGCCTTTTCCTCATCACCCTCCATCTCCAAGAACCTGATGTTTTTATTTCTTTGCAGAGCATTTACTGCTATGAGCACTACGAACTTGGTATGTCCCGTGTATGTCACACCATGAACCCCATGGAACTGTAGAGATGTTTCCCTATCTATCCCAACTGGACAGTAATCACCTTGAGAGTAGGACCATCTGTGGTTTATTCCATAGCTTCAGTGCTTTGTAAACCTTCAGCGATTAAACAAATGAATGATGGAGCCCTTAGAAACCATTCACATCCATCCCTTCGATTTTTATTTTTCCCCTTGCTTTGTGAATGAGTAAATAGGTCCCAGGTGTCAAATGAAGACTCACTGTCCTCCGCAGCCAACTGGGAGAAAAAGCAGGATTTTTATATTCATGTGGAGTCAGGTCCATCATCAAGTTACTGTGAAAAGTGAAAACACACTTGGGGACACACCTGAACATGGATGTGCTTTCTTAAATTAAAAGGAAAATGAACAAGAATACCATGCATTTTGGAGAACTCATCATACTGTTAGGTATCATTATCCCATTTATTGAAAAAGAAACTGGGGTTCAAGTAGTTGGTATGATTTACCCAAGATCACATTGAGCACATAGAAGACTTGGGATCAAACCTAGATAATCTACTTGCAAGCTCAGAGCATGTAACTTACTCTCCTGCCTTTTAGGCAATCTCTAGTAGGATATTCTGTGTGGGGCATTGTGGTAGAACTGTGAGAGTTTCAGAGAACCGTGAGACATGAGCCCTACAGTCTGGTAGTACTGATATGAAGGAGGGAAACCAAATGTCTGTATTAGAGCACCATGTTAGTTTCCTGCTGGTGCTGTCACCACAAACTTGGTGACTTCAAAGAGCACAGTTTATTACCTGATTCTGCCACTGACTATATAGGACCCTAAGCATGTCACTTACCCATCAGTTTCTTATCTTTAAAATGAGCTCATCATCATCATAACTATCTCACATGGTGGATGAAAGCACAACATAAGATACGGCCCTGAATTGCCTACTTGGTGCTGAGGTTTGAAGGTAGGTAGAAGGTAGATGTCTGAAATTCAGGTGTCTGCTGATTTTGTTCCTTCTGGAGTCTCTGGAAGAAACTGGCTTTCTTTGGCTTTTTGAGTTTCTAGAGGAAGATTATGCTGTGACCCCTGGACTCTTCTTCACATCACTCTGACTTCTGCTTCCATTATCACATCTCCTTCTCCAAGGGATCCTTCTGCCTCATTCTTATAAAGATGCTTGTGATTACATTGGGCCCATTCAGACAATCCAGGATCATCTCCCCATCTCAAGACCCTTAATTTAATCACATCTGCAAAGTCTCTTTGCAGGTCCTAGGGATCAGGATGTGGGCATCTTTGGGGGGCATTATTTAGCTGACCACACAAATCTATCAGTGTCTAACCTCAGCACCGAGTATGTAATTCAAGGCCATATCTTATTTTGTTCTTACGTCCACCATGTGAGATAGTTATGACAATGATTAGCTCATTTTAAAGATGAGAAACAGATGGGTAAGTGACATGTTTAGGGTCCTATGTAGTTAGTGGCAGAATCAAGTTTCTCATACACCAGGGCCTGTACTTTTAGGAATCAGAATAGATGAGTTGGCCTTGAGAAGGGATAGCTGTGAGTAGGGAGGATAATCCCGTCCTGTAAGGTGGGGCTGGACGGTGTGAGACCTGGATGACAAGCCAAGCCAGTGGGATGTTTAGGACAACCCATTCTGGACACAGAAAATGAAGTGACTATAGGTGATTTGTTTTTTGTTTTTGTTTTTGTTGTTGTTGTTGTTGTTTGTTTTTTTTGTTTTGAGACAGAGTCTCGCTCTGTCTCCCAGGCTAGAGTGCATTGGTGCCACCTCGGCTCACTGCAAGCTCCGCCTCCCAGATTCACGACATTCTCCTGCCTCAGCCTCCCTAGTAGCTGGGACTACAGGCACCTGCCATGGTGTCTGGCTAATTCTTTTTTGTATGTTTAGTAGAGACAGGGTTTTACCGTGTTAGCCAGGGTGGTCTCGATCTCCTGACCTCATGATCCGCCCGCCTTGGCCTCCCAAAGTGCTGGGATTACAGGCGTGAGCCACTGTGCCCAGCCAGGTGGTTTGGTTTTGGGGAGATAACTCAGCTGAGGGCCACTGTGAGTGAGCCCCAGGCTGCTGGGGACAGGACTTGGAGACCAGGTGGCAGACGCTGGTTTTCTGCTTGTCTCTGCTCTGCTCCACCTGGCCCCACAGGCTGAGACTTTCCAAGAATGAAAACCTGAAGGGCAGAACTCATGCTGAGTCACAGCATCCTGAGACATGCCTGCTTGACACTACTTTGCAAGATTAAACGCCCCAGCAGTAGGCTTCCATCAGCTTCCCACTTGGCTACCAGCAGTGACATCTTAGATGAATTGGCTATGTGACCTGGGAGCTGGCTGGGTGGGAGGAAGGTTGGAGGGAGTGGCTTTCTTTCTCAAGCTGCAAAAGGGAAATTCTTAGCATCTGTTGCATCTTACAGGCCACTGCAGATTCCTTCCTCTCTGGGCTGAAAGGAGACTGACCAGGCTGGGACCATCTGCAGGACTGAATCATCATCGCTAAATGGTGACCCTGGTGGTGTGCACCCCATCCCTCTTTGTTGGGAAATCCCAAATCGATCTCTCAGATCCACACCCCAAGACCTTCCTGGAACCACCTAGACCTGTTTCTATATTGGCAAAAGGGCTTCCTCATAACAGTGCCTCCCTCACTGCTGTTGTAGAGGGTAAATGGGATAGGGCACAAAAGGCCTGGAAGGTGGAATTGTTGGGTAATCATTGTCCTTGCTCTTGGGGAGTTCTTCCAAACTAACCCTTGACCCTTCTTTGGTCATATCGGTTTCTTCTTGTCTCCGTCCTCTCTCCCTTTCTCCTTTCCTTCCTTTCTTCCTTCAATCTTTCTTTTTTCAAAAAAAAAAAAAAAATTGAAAACATCCAGTTAGTAACTTTTACCCCAAGATTACTCAGGAACTTGAAGCTTCATACTCAGCCTTGTCTTTTACATATTTCAGGTTGAGTACCTGTATTCTGAAAATCTGAAATGCTCCAAAATTCTAAATTTTTGGAGCGTTGACATGATGTTCAAAGAAAATACTCAGTAGAGCATTTGGAATTTCAGATTGTCAGATTACAGATGCTCAACCGGTAAGTATAATGCAAATATTCCAACATCTGAAAACATCTGAAATCTGAAACGGTGCTGTCCCAAGCATTTTGGAAAAGAGATATTCAACCCGTAGCAGATGTAACCTCTTTCATCTGTCCCTAGACACATACTGGACTCATCCATGCTCTTTCATGCCCTCTAAAGGCATGATGTCCTTAAGTGGACACAGAACGTCAAGGGACCCAAGGGCACACATTTCTTTCAGCCTCAGTCTCTTTTAGCTAGGTATCATCTGGCACAGTTCTTGGTCTGGAATAGGGGCTTGATCAATCCTGGTGAAGGGAGGAAGAAAGGGAGAGAAGAGAGGGAGAGATGGAGGAAAAACAAGCACAGCCATGTTGTTGGGTGTGTGTGGCACCCTGTCAAATGTTGCTCTGTAGACCATTTTTGTGCCCTGGGACATGTGATAGATACCACCATGCAGTTCATTTATTTAACAAGCAAGTATTGAGCACCTGGTACTGTGCTGGGCACTGTGGTGAAACAAAGATAAATAATAAATGGGTCATGCCCTCAGGGTGCCTTCAGTCTAGCAGGGGAGTGAAGATCTGAACACATCATTTTAACTCAGAGAAAGGAAAGAAAGTCGCGCTTCCAAGAGAGATGTGTGGATCTGAGCCCCAGGGCTTCAGGCCAGCAACTTGGCACTTTTTCATTATTGATTGGCTTTGCAGGTGTGGCAGTAAAGTAAGAAAAGTGGGTAGGAGGGCCGTGTCTGCATTTACTGTCCCACTTGTGATCCACCCTCTTGGGAAAGGACTGGGTTGCACCATTCAACACCATTCAGGAAGTATTGATTATGTGCCTTCAGAGAAGCAGGCAAGGCTCTGCCTGGGATAATAAGCGCCCTCAAAAGCCCCCTGGATTGTTCCCAGGCCATCTGCTTCCTGCTTTTGTGCCTGTGCTCTGTTTCTGTGCCATTAGTGCTCATGAGCACACCCCAAGAGGTGTACACACACACACACACACACACACGCATGCACACATGCACGTGCACACTATGTCATTACTATTATTTAGGATCTTAAAAATTGCAGCCTGAACACAGTCCCTTCATGGCTGCCTCTCTTTCCTGCATGACTGGCCGCCTCCTCCACTCTCTCCCTCTGAGGATCTCACACCTCCACACCTCCCCTCCTCGACTTCCTGTCCTACCAGGCCTCCGCACTGCAGAGAGCCTGTGTCTCTTTTTGTTTCTATTTCCTTTTATCTCCATTTTTTTTTCTCTCTGCATTTTTATATCTGTCGTTGCCTTTCTTTCTGATTCTCTCTGGTGGTGTGTGTGTGTGTGTGTGTGTGTGTGTGTATTTGTGCAAAGAAAGAGAAAGGGAGAGGGGGAGACCATTCTCTTTTGGAGTTTTCCTCCTTGATTTAGTTATAGTTTCCTGCTGTAGAATCACAAATGCAACAGAGCCAATTTTAACAGCCATGGAAAAGAGTGATGCATGATTCTTGGCAGGATGAGACCAGGGTATCTGAATGAGGCAACAAAATCTAGCCTGAGTGCCTGAAGGCCTCCCCACAACAGGCCTGCCCCTGCCTACCACATTGCCTGGCTTTTAGGACCACATCTTAGCTTCACAGAGAGAAGGGATACATCAACTTTGGGCAATGGTGATGTCTCTTGGCCCAGGGCCAGGGTTGGAATTTCCCTGTCCTTGAGGGTGTTACAAATCTGCGTAGAAGTTGAAGGTTGTTTAGAACCTGGCAGTGTGCTCTGGGCCCTGGAGGGGTAAGTCGGAGGTGCAGAGGGAAGACTGGCTGGCTGATCTTCATTCACATGGATTACCTCCTTAAGTTAATCCTCCCTGTGCCTCTGAGAAGTCTGGATCAATTATTACAGGACTAGAAATGAGGACACTGAGACCCAAAGAAGTTAAATGACACCTCTGAGACCACACAGCTGGTGGGTCATCTGGTAGACCCAGATCCAGTTCTTCCTTACTGCTTCTTTCCCAGTCAAAGCGCATATAGTCTTTTGGGAAGGGAGATGCTGAGACAGGGTACATATGCACTGACTTTGTATATTGGGGCTGCTGAGATGAAATCTCCTAATGAATTCCAAGTCCTTGCTTGAGGCAAGGGCTTGAGGAGGTCCCAAGATGCTCAGGCTTTAGGTTGTCTATTGAGAGATATGGGTTGTGGAAACCAGATCCTAAAGTCTGTCCCCTCTTAAAGAAACCCTGTGCAGTAAGCTTAAGACTTTCCAATCACAATGTCCATGATGATTCTCTGTTTTTTCTACTTTATGCAAAGGTATCTGCATTTTTAAGTTATGCAAAGGTGTATTGAATGCCATCATGCCTCTCTTTTACACACTGACAGCTCCACTGTAAACTTTTTGTAAGAAAGCCTGCTTAACCTGGGGGCAGGTAGCATACTTGGGAGCAGCCTACAACCAATAAACAGTGGGGATTGGTAGATAAATATCACAACTTTCTCACCTTGCTGGAAGACAGCTCTGAGGCATGAGTTACACAGTCTCCAAAAGGTTCTCCTGACACTGATCCCACAGTGGTAATCTGCTCTTTAACCTACCTTCGATGGGTTTCTTCCCTTCCTTGTCTCACTTTCCCACTCTGTTATGGGTTCTCTCTAGAATCATCTCCATATAATCCTCAGACCCTTGAATCAAATTCTAGTTCTGGGTAACTCAACCTAAGACAGTCACTTTGTAAGGTAAGGGAGTCAGAATTCAAACCCTGTTCTGTCTGACTCCAAAGCCCATGCACCTGTCTTCATCCTACACTGCTACATAGCTAGTAAAGCTATCCCCACATCTATGCTTATCTTTTGTTATAGATAGACATGCATTGTACCAAGTCTGTTCCTTCTTCCATTATTCAGAAGACACTTGGTGAAGTTGCGACAAACTCAGGGGCCCGCATTTACCTTTTGCAATGTGGGTCCTTCTGGGTATTAGTTTATAGCATGCTCACAAACTATCTGAGTTTAACCAAGTCTCCCATCTCACCAAGCCAGAGTCACTTTCCAGGGTGCAGAGGGAAGCTTCTCTCCTCTGCTAGCCTTGGTCAAGGGTAGATGGGCCAGAAGGATACATCTACTTACCTTCAGGCATGTTAAGCAGCTTTATTAAGTTTGTATGAAATGGAAGTAAAATCATGCAGAGAAAAGAAGTGAGTAGTGTTTGCTTGGTCTTCTTGCAGAGGAGGAAAGTTCAAGGGAGAATGGGGAAAGGGGCTGGGTTTCTGCATAAACTCTTTTTGTCAGCTTTTGTGTCTGGGGGACTTTTAGACCTTGCAGGGAATTTATACTATGTTCCACTTCTGTTAAGTCTTTATCTTTCCTTTCAATCAGAATTTGCTGTGATATCAGCCAGCTTCGATGGGTGGATTTTTTTTTACTACTGAAAACTGTAGAGGGAGGTGGGGTTCTTGAGGAATCATGGAAGGAGAATGTGGAGGTGGAGGGCACTGTGCTGTGACTGCTTTTACAGCTAGTGAGGCTGGGTAGAAGCTACAGTCCTTAACCACCCCGTTCCTCCTAGACCTCCCGACAAAACCCTGCAGAAGATTGCACTCTGGGACAGGAATAAGCCAACTGGACTTCACTAGGAGATGAAGGAAGGAATAGGCAGTTGTTAGAATGTGAGTGAGGAAGAGTGGTCCAGAGACCAGCAAGGGGGACAGGTGAGATGTGAAGGAACCCATTCTCAAGGCAAGGCGTCCTGTCTCTCTTAAGTGAAGGCCTCCACAGAGGTGTCATCAAAGTCCTCCTGGATGGGAAGAAATTAAAATAACTGGGGCAGGGAGAGAAGGGAAGATGATTAGTTTTTTTGTGCATGTGTGAGAATGAAGTCCAAGTTTCATACCCAGGAAAGCAATATCCACCAACTAACTTCCTACATGCTGCTAACAAGTATTGCAGATTCCCTTAGCCTAAATCTATATCTATACAGATGCTCCTCGGCTTAGGATGGGGTTTTGACCCAATAAACCCACGGTAAAATAAAAAAAATTCTAAGTCAAACTATAATAGGTCAGGGACCATCTGTGTCTGTCTCTACTTAGCTGGCTAGCTATACAACATGTCACAGCAAATCCTCTTCAGGCAAGAGCAGAATTTTATTCATCTGGCCACTGATTGTTGTAAGCCATCAAAATATGTATCCATCAGTTGTCTCACTAATGTAATAATCATTCTCTCCTGGTATTGCTTGACAGTTGATTGATAGAGGCCATTCTCATTTGGGCCCCTAAGAGGTCTAAGAGGAGAGAGGGATCAGTTTGTGTCATTCCCATTTACTCAATGCTCTTTGTTTGTTTGTTTTGAGACAGAATCTTGCTCTGTTGCCCAGGCTGGAGTGCAGTGGCGTGATCTCAGCTCACTGCAACTTCTACCTCCTGGGTTCAAGTGATTCTCCTGCCTCAGCCTCCCAAGTAGCTGGAATTCTAGGCACCCACCCCAGTGCCTGGCTAATTTCTGTATTTTTAGTAGAGTCAGTGTTTCACCGTGTTGGCCAGGCTGGTCTTGAACTCCTGACTTCAGGTGATCTGCCCTCCTCAGCCTCCCAAAGTGCTGGGATTACAGACGTGAGCCACTGCACCGGCGTACTTAGTGCTTTTGACCTCTCGTGGGGATATTGTTCTTTCTGCTCCAGCCCAATGCTTCACTGGGAGCAGTGAGTGGGGATACGACTCCCACTTGGGTAACTACATCAGCCCAGACATCAATCTTGGACACTAGTGGGTGCCAGATGGCCATCAAATCTATTTCCCTTTCTGCAGATGAGAGAATGGGTGTTCAGGATGGGAGGTGGCTTGCCAAGGTTCCCACCACTCTCACTGTTAGAAGTCATCTAGATTTTTGGCTCATGTTCTTTCTATTCTTTTCCTTCATTTATTAAGCCTATTACATGTTGTACTAAGCACTGAGGATGTTGCAAGCTAGACAAATGCCCTCTCTTCCCCATGCTTATGATAGAGAGGAGAAGATGGGTAATTAAAGAAGAAGTAACAATATGATGTGATGGGTCCCATGATTAGGGAAGCACAGGATACTCTGGAGTGTAGAATGAGGGCTTCTTACCTAGTCTGAGTGTCCATGATTAATGAAGGCTTCCTGGAAGAAATGACATTTAAGCTAAGCTGAAACCTGAATGACGAGTAGGAGTTATCTGAAGAATTGGCGATGGGATGATGGGGTTGGGAGAAAAATATTCTGGGCAGCACGAACAGCATGGCAACATCTTGGCAATGAGAGAGAACATGATGCAATTAAGGAATTTTTAACAAGTACGATATGGTTGAAAGACACAGGGCATGCTGGCTGGACATGTGGGGCTAGAAAGACATAACACCGGAAACTCACCTTCCCATATAGATCCTAAATCTTTTAAGAGTAAAGGCTGTGTCTTTTGTCCCTCTTGTGAATTGAACAGTTCAGGGCTGAACATTAATGTTTAATGTTTGAATGAATTTATGAAGGTAAAAATCATATGCATCTATACAAACTCCTAAAAATGTCCAAACCTCTCATTATTTAAGTTATGTATTAGCAAAAATACAATTTCTTAAAAGCACATCGCATTTGAGGTAGACTCACGTTTTCATCAATGTTGGCTCCCTTGAGGTTGAGAAAAGCATCTTCCTGCCTCTATGAGAATTTTGCCTTTCATCTGGCATTTCTGCCAGGTTCTGGGTGGCTGAATGAACTCGACCCCCAGCTTTCCCTGTCAGTATTTACCTGGTTGTTTCTCAATGTCCTATAAATGGTCACCCCAGTGTGGCTGGGGGTCCTCCAACTCAAGGCTAAGAGCTCAATGCACATTTGGAAATTTGACTTGGGGACGTCATTGCAAACAGACGTCAAGCCCAAAGGCGAGGTCAGAAAGGAGCAGATACTGGGAGAATAATTCACATTAACTATTTATAATTCTTACAGCCATGGATCCATCCATTACTGGAATACTTGAAAACACACATACGCACACACGCACGTACATGTAAATCCTAATGAATACAGGGTGGGCATTTTTGTCTTGGGTCTCACTTATGACATGATGCTTTCTCATTCCCCCTTGTTATTTTATTCCACATTTTCAGTCATCTCCCCTAATGAAACGATCATGCTGAACTAATCCAAACATCGGCTCAATTAATCAACATTTGGCAGTCTATGACTACACGCTCCAGTCCAAATTACTTGTGACAACTTTCTTAATACAAAACCAAAACATCTACTGGGAGGCAGTGGCTCTGTCAGCTGGCTGGAAAGCATGCCTCTTCAAGGTATCTAATATGTTTTAATAAAGTTGCAATAAACCTTTAGTCCCAAGGTACGACAGAGAGAATTTTGTTGCCAGAAAATGTCATTATTTTATTTTTAACTCAATAAATTAAAAATGAAGTGCCTTGTGGTATAGATGCGACCTCACTAAGAGCTACCCCTCCAAGAAGACCTTCAGGTCAGGTGCTCAAGCCAACAGGGTCCTTGGTGGCTGGTGCTCTAGCCAGCTAAGAAATTAAATGTAGCCAAGTGGTTCCTTCTAGAAGCTGTGGTTCTCTTTTAGAAACTGACCCCACAATAGGAAGAAGAATCAGAATAATGCTTTTTTCTATTTGTTTACTCTTTTATGATTCACGGAATACTTTCATGCACTAGATCTGATTTGATCTTACTGTATCCCTGGGATGTAGGTGAGGGAGAGATTCATTCCTTTGTTCAGCACCAATATTTCCTAAGAGCCTACTCCATGCTAGGAACTGAGCTACACACCAGAGATTCAGGGGTGAGCAAGATGGACATGGTCCCTGCCGGGCTACACATATTAATTTATCCCTCCAGGTTTTTTCTCCATCCTCCTCCACCCAACCTGTGCCCCGAAGGCTGAACGGTATGAACTGCATCACTTGAGCTTCCTGCCTTGTCATATCCAGTTGGGTTTAGCCATAGAGACTGAGACATTTATCCCTCTTGTTTCTTCTCTGCTGCTCTGTAGGCTGACAGGGTTTGCATTCCTCTTCCCAAGGCCACAGCTGCTGTTTCTCCTAGAACACCCACAGATCTCCCTAGTTTCTAGAAACCACTCTCTCTTCTTGCCCCTTCAAGCCTTGGAGAAGTAATGGCTCCATACTCTTGCTATCCCTGGGGTGCCTCAAACTCTTAATTACCCCATTAAAATACACCTGTTTCCTTCCAGTCTGACTGGTATACCTAGCGTCACATAACATGTAGCCTGATGGCCATCTAGCAAATCATGGCACAAATAATTAGTTGCAACTGTGATACAATGTTTTTTAAGAGTATACAAGAGGGCATCTGACTTACTCTGGGGAAATTAGGAGTAAGTATCGGCACAGGTGATATTTAAGCTGAGCACAGAGGGCTGAGGAGGAATTAGTCATGAGGATTTTAGGTTGGTGAGAGGTGGAGTGTTATTCCAGGCAGAGAGAATAATATGTTTGAAACCCCGAAGGCTGGAAGAAACTGCTATTCATTGGAAGAAGACTGGGAGGCCATGAGCATGAACGGAGCATTTCTAAAATGGCAAGATGTGATTATGGCTAAAAGTCCTGAGGATCAGCAGGTAGAGGAGGGGAGGGGCCAGGATACTGGAATTCAGGGCTGGGACCAGGGTGAGGCAAGTAAGGGCTGAGGACACAAATGATAAGGAGGTGCTTATTCTTAGGGTCATGCAAATGTGGGGTCAGCCCTGAAAGTGAGGCCTCTTTAAATTTTATCCTTTAAATTGTACCCTTTAAATTTTGTGCCTAGGGGTGGAGATGGGGACACGAACCAAGAAACATGGTCTGAGCAGAGGGGCGAATTTGAGTGGGGATAAAGTAGAGAGGAAAATACTCCCCAGGAAGTCATGGGCAGCATTACTTTGCTGACACTGACAAGTGACAGTACACATGGGGTACTGCCAACCAGGGAAGTTCACCTAAGCCTTTGGTGAGCCAGAGTTTTTACTGGGACTCCGCCACATGTTGCCCACGTGGCTGACATTTGGAGGTGGAAATGATACCATGTGGCCTAGATCTCTGCTCACAAGTCACACTGTTAGACTGTTCAGGTAACCAGAGCCCCAGGCAAACAAAGACACTCCTATTAGGCATGGTGTTCCAAGTGCCTAGAGATACCTCCCAGTAGCTGAAGGCAAAGGCCAGGCCTCTCCTTGGGTGAAATTAATTCTTCACTACACATCAGCCCTTTGCAGAAAACCACTGTGTATCTGTTGACAGTTCTGCAGGCCTATGGAAAGCTTTACTTAGACGGTGAGCTCTAAGCCTGGCTGGCTTGTATCAGTTTCTCAGATGGTAGATAAAAAATCTAGGGGTGTTTAATCTAATTTTAAAAAACCTGCTACTTGGGAGGCTGAGGCAGAAGAGTTGCTTGAACCCAGGAGGCAGAGGTTGCAGGGAGCTGAGATCGCGCCACTGCACTCCAGCCTGGGTGACAGAGCAAGACTCCATCTCAAAAACAAACAAACAAACAAAAAACAAAATTTATTGTTCTGTTTTATTAGAAAATTAACAAATGCACATAGTAAATATTTTTAACAATACAGAAATGAATAATATAGAAAGTCCTTATCATAAAACATAATCTAGAAGTATATATAAAACAGCAAGTTCCCCATAATTCAACAAATAACTATTTCTAAAAATTTAGTTTATATTTTTCCATTTTTACTATGCATATTTTAACATATAAATATGTAATTACTTTTAACAAAAATGATATACGGTACATCGTGCTCTGCAACTTGCTTTTTCCCCTTAACAGTATATCATAGATACAGCATAGATATGTCACCACATAGAAATAAACCTCATTTTTTTTCAATGCTTGAATAGTATTCCAGCATGAGTGTACCACAGTTTATTTAACTAATCACTTATTGACAGGCATGCAGGTTACTGCCAATTTATTTTTTATTGCAAACAATGCTGCAGTGAACATCCTTGAGCATATATGATTTGTCCCTGTGTTAATATTTCTGTAGGGTAAATTCTTAAAAGAGGAATTGCTAGATTAAAGGATATATGTAGTTTATAATTTAATAGATCTTGCTAAACTGTACTCTGAAAAGCTAATCTAATTTATCCTCATATTAACTATGTATGGGAGTGTGGGATGTCTGTCACCCTTGTCAAATGAGTTGTTATTAATCCTTTTCATAAGTTCAAATATTTAAAGAGAAACCAGTGTTACACTCTTCCTTTTCCTTGGGGTATGGCTGCTGCTCCCTTTTTGATGACACAGGCTAGCCCCCATGAGGGGACAGCTTTCCTTGCCCCAGCCCCAACCAGTGAGGATTGGGTGGTGAGGAACGTGGGTGGCCTAGGAAAGCTGGACTCCAGAGTAAAGCTGATTTAATATTTTGTTCATGTGGACACTGGATTTAAGATTGAACATTTGAAACTTACTCTCCTGGGCTTGCCTAATGCCCCCATGATTTTTTCCTGTTAGATGTGTTAGTTTTCTATACACATGTAACACATCACAAATTTAGTGCCTAAAACCAACATGGATTTATTATCTCACAGCTTCTGTAAGTCAGAAGTCCAAGAACAGCATAGCTCCGTTTTCTGTTTAGGGTCTCACTAGGCTGAAATCAAGATGTCAGTCGGGGTTGCAATCCCATCTGAGACTCAGGTCCTCTGCCCAGCCTTTTCATGTTGTTGGCATAATTCAGTTCCTGGTGGTCTTAAGATTGAGGGCCCCATTTTCTTCTTGGCTATTAGTTGTGCGCCACTCTCAGCTCCTGGAGGCTGACCCCAGGTCCTGGCCAGTGGGCCTCTCACAATATGGCAGCTTGCTCCTTCAAGGCTGGCAGGAGAGTCTCCCTCCAGTTGACAATGAGTGTCACATACAGTAATTGTGGAAGTGAGTATGTGACCACTTTTGCCATATAATGTAATCTAATCACTAGAGGGACCATCCCAGCATACTCCCAGGTCCCGCCAACACTCAAGGGGAGGGGGGTGAACACAGGGATGGGAACCTGGAGGGAAATCTTACATTTCTGCCTACCACTGTAGCTAAAAATATGAAGTCTGTGTGTGTGGAGCGGGGGGCTTCAGGGGAGGGACTGCAGCTCAGCTCTTATCCCAGGTTCACTGTCCTTTGGCGGGATAAATATAGTCCTCTTCTATTTTTGTCTTCTGTGTAGTTAAAATGGAAAGTTCCTGATGGGCCATGCAATAACACGCATTTTGGGTGTCTGTTGGCCCTCCCCGCTTTTTCTGTTTTTTTCCTGTTCACTTAAAAGGATAGGCCCAGGTGGCCATGATTATTCTACTTGGGTGGGTGTGAGACCTGAGACAGAATAATCAATTTATCCCTCCTGAAAATTTGGAGCTAGTATTGAGGAAGTGCCTTAGTTAGGTGGTGGCAGGTACTGAGGTTGGCAGCTTCCCAGGCTGGGATAGAGACTTTATGCCACATGCATAGAGATAAAGGAATTCAGCCAGGAGTGAGAAAACAAAACAAAACAAAAACAAACAAACAAACAAAAAACTGAAGCCAATAGGTAAAGAGAAATGATGTTAGAACAACCAACTATTGTAGCTTGCTCAAGACGCAGGACTTTCAGTGCTAAAATCAGAACATCCCAGGGAAACCAGAATCAGCTGGTCACCCAAAGTAGAGAAGAGTGACCTGCGATGCCCAAGAGGAACTTCCTTGAATCTGGATGCTCCCCAGTGCCTATTCCTGGTTCTGGGAGGAGGCTGCCTGGATTTCTTGCCCTGACTCTCATGTGGACCTCCCTGTAACTTCCTGATTCTCTTTTGTCTAAAGTCGTTTGGAAGTTGAACTTCCAGGAAGATCGCATTTTGTCATTAGCATGAGCCCTGGTAACTGGATACTCCCTGATGACATGAGAAGATGGGATGTGTCACTTCCAGTCCCAGGCAGCTAACACCGAGTGACTGTGCTTCATGCACTCCCCCCTCATCCTGTGGCTGTGAGTGAGGAACTCAGGAATGCAGAACCCAGATCCCTAATCACAGAGGAGGGAGAGCTGCTGAGGAGGACTGTGCCACCCTCCTGGGGCTTCATGTGAGAGAGAAATCAAGCTTTTTGCATTTGGCCACTGAGATTTCAAGGTTTATTTGTCCTCAAGCTGAGTCTTCTGCCTAATATAGTAGATTTCTTTTAATCTTAACCAAAAAAGCTTTTACTATGACAACTTGGGTCTTGAGGAGTCTACTGAAAATATCCTCAGTTTTTGAACACCGGGGAAAGTTCTTATTTGATCACTTACAGAATGATCAGAGATGTTGTTCAGTCCACATCCAAGGGCAGGATTCAAGATCCAGGGTGCAGAGCACGACTTGAGAGATTGCAGTTGATTTTGTTGAGGTTTCTACCTCCCCTGCAAGCTGGCTCTAGTCTACCAGCAAGATAACAGGGGTGTGGATCTAAGCAGGAAACTCTTGTGGCCAGAGCAGGTCGGTCAGCACGGTTACACTTGGGTCAAATGAAGAGACCAGACTCAGGGATCTGAGGACAGGACCAGGCACGGGTGAACTCCTGAGAACTGCTGAACCCAGCAGCAGGAACCCTAGGTACTACCCAGCCATGACGATCTGCTTAGGGAAGGCAAGCTTGGTTCCCAGGCCATAATGCTTACAGCAGACAAGTTCCTAGAAGTCACAAAGTATTAAAACTGGCTTGAGATTAAATAGAAAATATGAACAGATCTATACAAATAAAGAGACTAAATTAGTAATAAAAAACCTTCCAACAAACAGAAGTGCATGACCAGACAGCTTCATTGATGAATTCTACCTAACATTTGAAAAATGAACATCAATCCTTTTCAAATTCTTCCAAAAAATTATAAAGGAGAAACAATTCCTAACTCATCCTGTGAGGCCAGTATCACCCTGATACAAAGCCACACAAAGCCACTGGTGGGGAAGCACAAGCGTGGGGGCCCAGTTTCCAGCCCACCCAACACAATGAAGTGGAGATGCTGGGCTGGATCGGCCTCTGGGACAACCAGTTCTGTCCCCTTCTAAGTCACCAGCCAGTCCCAACCTTTACTGAAAAATGTCTCCTTTGACCTCCCCTCCTGCCTCTCTTAGTCACCCAACCCATTACCTCATGCACTCAGTGGGCAGGAATTCCTCCCCAGGTTGGGTCAATGTCCTTCCTGTTGCTGGTTCATCTTCCTACCCTAGCCCAGGCCTTCTCAAACTTTCCTATGCATCTGACCACCCGGGGATCTGGTTAAAATGCAGACAGATTTAGTAGTTCCGGGCTAGGGTCTGAGACTGCTTTTCTAACAAACCTTCCAGTGGTATCTATGCTTCTGCTCCTGGAGTAAGATTTTGAGTAGCAGGGGTCTACAGCACCCAGCCCAGGAGCACCTTTTGAGCCCAACTCACATGGCTGTCTCAGGGAGTTCAGGGACATCATCCCTGCGTAGAAAACCTTGGAAAGCAGGACTGTTCCACCTGCACCAGGGGGCACTCAGGAGCCCCTGGCTTCTTTTAGGGCAAAGAGGCCACTGCATACCTGCCTACCGCCCCCCCTCACACACACTTACTACAGCATACATACTGCAACATGCCCAACATCCCCACATACCCTCTCACACATGCTACAACATCCTTAACACCTCTATGTGCCCCTACACATGCATGTGTGTGCACACACGCACACACATGCACACACACACACACATGCACACACACACACACATGCACACACACACAAACACAGAAGAATAGGGCCTGGTGGTTCACAAGACCACACTTTGAGTCCAAGGCACTTTCTAAATCAAGATGCTTCCAAACAGAAGACAACCTTTTGGCTCAGAAAGGGCTGGAGCACTTGGTAGTTTGGACAGAGTGGTGAAGGTCAACAGAGGCTGGGGGAGACACCAAAGAGGAGACCTGAAGGGCCAGAGGGCTCGTCGTCAGATTTTGAAGGAAAGGAGAGTAGAGGCAGGGAGGTGGAAGTGGGACCTCTGGCTTCTGGATGGTGCCAATGGCTGCCAGAGGCTGCTGTGGTAATAATGGCCAAGGTACAGGGCCTGCTACAATCTCCAAAGCATTCCCACACTTCATCCTCTCAGGAGGCACCATGATCCTGACTTTACAGATGAGGATATGATGGTCCTTGGTGCTAGGTGACTTGCTTCAGGAGACACGGATCCAATGGGAGCCACCCAGAAACCACATTTCTGTTGCCTGAGCCAGCTTGGAAGCTGGATGGGGGACACAGAAGTCCTGTGCATTGATGCTCCTCTCTGAACAAGGAAGAGAACAGGAGGGTAAAAGGGGTGGGCCGTGGGGACTTCTGCTGAACTGTGGTCCCTGGGGAAACAAGGAGAAGCCCTCTATTTCTCAGTGGGGAAGACAACTTGGGTGACAGAGTGATGGAAAATCTCAGCACAATTGTAGCTCCAGCTCCACTTTTCCATTTGGAGAGGGCCAGGCAATGTGCAGCATAGACATATGAATGGGTTTTAAAAATATCACTGCCCTGAGAATGCACTTGGAGGAATTATGACACTCAGGGCAATCGGAGAGAATCCATCACTGTCCCGGGGAACATGCCCACTGCATAAGGGATGCTCTTAGCTCTCTCTGGGCCCAACACACACACGCTCAGACACATACATACATACATATACAAACACACACAAATACACACACACACGGTCACCCATACGTACGTATACAAACACACACAAATACACACACACACGGTCACCCACAGACACACATATACAGACATACACACAGACAATAGATACGGACACTGACACATACACCCACAGATACATACGACACACACACACACACACACAGATACCCACAGACACACATATACAGACATATACAGACACACGTAGACACATACAGACACTGACACATACATACACAGACACATACACATACAGACACACACACGTACACAATTACACATACACACACAGACACACACACACAGACATACACATACATATGCATACATATACACATACACATATATACACATATACACGGACACCCACAGACACACATATACAGACAGGCACACATGCACATGCAGATGCAGACACATATATTCACATGCATACACATACACATACACATATACACACACAAACATACACATCCATATACACACATACACACAAACACACAGACACACAGAGACACATGTACAGATATACACATGCACATAGACACACAATATATATACACATACACACATACATACACATCAGACATACACATATGCATACACAACACAACCTCCCCTCCATTCCTATTCCCTATATCCTTATTCTCCACTCCCCCCAACCTCAACACATAAAGACTCACAGAAGAACAGTGGCCCACAAGACCATGGATGCTGGAGTCAAACCAGTATCTCACTTGAAAACAGAAATCTCCCGTTGTCAAATTTCCTTCCAGCCAAACCAGATCATGCAAGTGCTGGGCTGGGATCCAGAGCCCCTGCTCTTACTAGCTGTGTGCCATTGGGTAAGGCCTTTGACCTCTCTGAGAGTAAGTTTCCCCATCTGGAATATAGGCAGGATTGTCCCTGCAGAGCTGATATAAGGTTTAGCTGAAGTAACATGGGAAAGGGCTCAGGAAATTGTAAGGCAAGGCACTGTATTACAATGGAAAGCCAACAGTAACAAATGCAAGCGTGCACTGCAGACATTGTTCTTGGGAACACATGCCAGAATCCTGGGGATATGCAGCGCTTCATGACTGTGCCTGTTGGTGGATGCTTCTTAGAAGAATGCTGCATTCTTGGCATTTCAGCCTGGCCACTTGACATAGAGGAATGTAACCCCCACTCTGTAGTGCCTATTCTCTCTGCAGCTTTCCTCCCAGAGGCAAGCACCGGGCAGGTGTTGTCACACTGCTCTCAGGGATTACGCTAAGTATATTATTATCTCCTAGGCTGGGATGCCCGGCATCTTCAACCAGTGTGGCTCCCACTCTTCAGCTTTCCAGACTGGCTTTCCTCTTGAAGACACAGCCTGTTGTTGTTACCAAGATCCCAGGGGTGCTGTTCTGAGAAAGGGACAAAAGAGAGCTAATGTAAATCCCCAAGAGTGGTCATAGGCTGCCTGCAAACTCATCCACTCATTCACTCGTCAAACATGGAATGTTGGCATGGAGCATCTGCTACATGCCAAGCTCTGTGCTGGGCTGGGGGATGCTGAGATGGAAAGACCCAGTCCTAGCCCTTCAGGAGCACCCAGGCTGGAGGAGGCAGAAGTGGAGCATGTGAGCAGTATAATAAACAGAGAAGAATCAGAGTGGGCAGCAGCATCACCACAAGGGGCTTCACAGAGGAGGCAATGCTGCAGTAGAGGCTGAAAGGGTGAGTTGAACTGTGTCACCCATAAAAAGATTCTGGGAGCAAAGAAGGAAGTTGGAGGCAGAAGGAAGAGCATGTGCAAAGGCAAGGGGGTGTAAGGGAATGGCAGGAAGGTTGGTGTGGCTGGAGCACCAGGTCTGTAAGGGGTGCTGAGGTTCTAATGCTTACATGGCCAATTGTCTTACATGTCTGTCCTGTTCCTCAACTAGACTCCTTGAAGGCAGAGACTGTATATTTTATATTTGATTAACTTTTACTAAGGTGATGTTGTATGCAGGGTACTGAGTTATTTCCTGAAGAGACTCTTGACCTAGTGTTTAACCTCCTGCCCTAAAGGGGATCCCAGCCTAGGAGACCAACACGATCACTTGGAACCACAAAGCAAGGCAGCATGCGCAGGAGCCCAAGTGGAGACACTGAGGGTTTAGGGAGTTTGGGGGTGGAGTGGAAAGAGATTGATGCCAACTAGAAGGGATCAGGAAAAGTTTATGGAGGAGGTGGTGTTGAGCTGGCTCTTAAATGTCAATGGGAAAGATGGTGGGAAGTTTATCTTTACAAGTGGAAGGCCAGCATATGTGAAGTCTCAAGATTTGAAAAATGCAGGTCAGTTCTGGAATAATGATGAGGCTCCTGTAGCAGTGATGTTGGGCATATGGGTTGTGAGCATGAGTGTGTGTGCGCATGTAGGATGGGAAGGGAGTTAGGAAGTAGCTAACAACAGCTACCCCTATATAACATTTATGTGGGCTGGCCTCTTACATATTACATATATTTGCATAGCTTACATATATTACCTTACATAGTTTTTATAGCACTAAGAGGTAGATTATATTATATTCTTCAAATAATTTGAGGCACAGAGAGACAAAATAATTTTCTTAAGTCATGCAACTAGAAAGCAGCAGAGCAAGGATTTGAACTTAGCCAGACTAGTTCCAGTGTTCAGAGTCGGTTCTGAACACTATACTTCTTCTCAGATGGTGATGATAAGATGTGGCCGGTACTGTTGAGTGCCTGCCCTCTGCCATTCTCTTCCTCTTTCTGGCAGATCTCTGAGTTTGTTTGAATGTCCACCTCTCCCCATAAGACTCTAGGGTAAATCTCAATTTATTTAAGTCAATTCTGGTAACCCCATTTCCCTTGCCAGTCATTGGTTAAGAAAGGGACATGTGGCCTAATCCTGACCAATGAAAGGAGAGAATTCTTTTGGGAGGCTTTGGAGAAAATGTTCTTCACTAACAAAAAGGACAACCAGGAGGAAATGGCTCATCTTCTATGGTGTGATGTTATGTCTTGAAGTGAGCCCTTGAACTGCAGCAGTTGTCTTATGAGTAGGACGGGAGCTCACCAACATGCTGATGATGTGGATCAAAAAGACACAGAGAGCCTGGGATAACAGATTGAGCCACTGAGTGTACCAACTTTGGCAGTCCCCCTACTCTGGGCACCCTGTGGTGCCAGAACATTAACCTTCCTGGTTGAAGCCAGCTAAGGTGAAGGTCTCTGTTACGTGCAGCCCAAGCATCCTCTGATGCTTAAAGACATAGGCCACCAAGGGGTTTCCTCACAGAGTCTAGAATGGTGTCTTATACCCACATGGCAGCAGCTGGGGAGACAGGACCCTTCAGGATCCCGACAAATCACAGAGCACAGGTAGACACTACAATCCAGTCCTAGATAGGGCTTACCACCCTACAACAAAAGTCAGTGACTGAGAGTAATATGGTTTGGCCATGTCCCCACCTAAATCTCATCTTGAATTCCCACATGTGGTG
Source organism: Mandrillus leucophaeus (assembly GCF_000951045.1). Taxonomy (NCBI): domain Eukaryota; kingdom Metazoa; phylum Chordata; class Mammalia; order Primates; family Cercopithecidae; genus Mandrillus; species Mandrillus leucophaeus. The sequence continues at coordinate 8,313,896 of NW_012103142.1, read as the reverse complement.
GGAGGGACCTAGTGGGAGGTAATTATATCATGGTGACAGGTCTTTCCTGATAGTGAATAAGTCTCATG
>NW_012103142.1:8309554-8313778 GCF_000951045.1 Mandrillus leucophaeus | reverse complement strand
TGGCTGGAGCACCAGGTCTGTAAGGGGTGCTGAGGTTCTAATGCTTACATGGCCAATTGTCTTACATGTCTGTCCTGTTCCTCAACTAGACTCCTTGAAGGCAGAGACTGTATATTTTATATTTGATTAACTTTTACTAAGGTGATGTTGTATGCAGGGTACTGAGTTTTTTCCTGAAGAGACTCTTGACCTAGTGTTTAACCTCCTGCCCTAAAGGGGATCCCAGCCTAGGAGACCAACACGATCACTTGGAACCACAAAGCAAGGCAGCATGCGCAGGAGCCCAAGTGGAGACACTGAGGGTTTAGGGAGTTTGGGGGTGGAGTGGAAAGAGATTGATGCCAACTAGAAGGGATCAGGAAAAGTTTATGGAGGAGGTGGTGTTGAGCTGGCTCTTAAATGTCAATGGGAAAGATGGTGGGAAGTTTATCTTTACAAGTGGAAGGCCAGCATATGTGAAGTCTCAAGATTTGAAAAATGCAGGTCAGTTCTGGAATAATGATGAGGCTCCTGTAGCAGTGATGTTGGGCATATGGGTTGTGAGCATGAGTGTGTGTGCGCATGTAGGATGGGAAGGGAGTTAGGAAGTAGCTAACAACAGCTACCCCTATATAACATTTATGTGGGCTGGCCTCTTACATATTACATATATTTGCATAGCTTACATATATTACCTTACATAGTTTTTATAGCACTAAGAGGTAGATTATATTATATTCTTCAAATAATTTGAGGCACAGAGAGACAAAATAATTTTCTTAAGTCATGCAACTAGAAAGCAGCAGAGCAAGGATTTGAACTTAGCCAGACTAGTTCCAGTGTTCAGAGTCGGTTCTGAACACTATACTTCTTCTCAGATGGTGATGATAAGATGTGGCCGGTACTGTTGAGTGCCTGCCCTCTGCCATTCTCTTCCTCTTTCTGGCAGATCTCTGAGTTTGTTTGAATGTCCACCTCTCCCCATAAGACTCTAGGGTAAATCTCAATTTATTTAAGTCAATTCTGGTAACCCCATTTCCCTTGCCAGTCATTGGTTAAGAAAGGGACATGTGGCCTAATCCTGACCAATGAAAGGAGAGAATTCTTTTGGGAGGCTTTGGAGAAAATGTTCTTCACTAACAAAAAGGACAACCAGGAGGAAATGGCTCATCTTCTATGGTGTGATGTTATGTCTTGAAGTGAGCCCTTGAACTGCAGCAGTTGTCTTATGAGTAGGACGGGAGCTCACCAACATGCTGATGATGTGGATCAAAAAGACACAGAGAGCCTGGGATAACAGATTGAGCCACTGAGTGTACCAACTTTGGCAGTCCCCCTACTCTGGGCACCCTGTGGTGCCAGAACATTAACCTTCCTGGTTGAAGCCAGCTAAGGTGAAGGTCTCTGTTACATGCAGCCCAAGCATCCTCTGATGCTTAAAGACATAGGCCACCAAGGGGTTTCCTCACAGAGTCTAGCATGGTGTCTTATACCCACATGGCAGCTGCTGGGGAGACAGGACCCTTCAGGATCCCAACAAATCACAGAGCACAGGTAGACACTACAATCCAGTCCTAGATAGGGCTTACCACCCTACAACAAAAGTCAGTGACTGAGAGTAATATGGTTTGGCCATGTCCCCACCTAAATCTCATCTTGAATTCCCACATGTGGTGGGAGGGACCTAGTGGGAGGTAATTATATCATGGTGACAGGTCTTTCCTGATAGTGAATAAGTCTCATGAAATCTGAGCAGTTCCCCTGCACAAACTCTCTTTGCCTGCCACCGTCCACATAAGATGTGACTTGCTCCTCCTTGCCTTCCACCATGATTGTGAGGCTTCCCCAGCCATGTGGAATTGTAAGTCCAGTTAAGTCTCTTTCTTTTGTAAATTTCCCAGTCTCAGGTGTGTCTTTATCAGCAGCATGAAAACAGACTAATACAGAGGGGCTGGGGGATGAGAGCTGGTAGCTAGTAGTCTTGGGCTCTTGATGTAGCTCCACCCTCGACTTGCTGTTGACCTTGGGGGAGTCATGCCTTTCTCTGAGTCTTGGCTTCATTATCTGTCTAGTGAGTGGGTGGGACTAGATATTCTTCTAGGGCCCTTCTAGTTCTTTGATTTTCTGATGAATTGTCTTCTGTCTAAACCCATTAATCTGCCTTTACTAAAAAAATAAAATGGATGGTGATGGCTGAAGTTGTGGGTAATAAATGAGAAATTTAGTCTAGTAACTGCCTTTGTGCCACCAAGACTGGCTGAGAAAAATGTTTTCTCTGCTGAAATGGAGAAGGATTTAGAACTGTCCCATTTTCATAGAGAAGCGGGAGAGGGGTAATGAAGAGATAGTGGAATTTGAGGCAACTTCTCACAATGCTTGCATGGTGAAAAAGCTCTGGGGACCACAGAGAGAATACTGTTCCCTTCATAATAGGGTGAGGGCAGGAGTGGGAAGGGCAGACACCCAAGAGTTAGCTTTCTGATCCCTCCTGATAGAACATCCTGGAGATGGAACAGCATCACCAACTAACTGCAGATAGAAGTGCTAGATTGCTTTAGGCGGAACATCTGCCTCACATTTGTTTCCAAAGCCTCCACTAGGCTACGTTTCAAGATGTGAAATATTTCTTCAGAGTTTCTTTCTGATCTTTGTTTTGTTCCCCTGCCTTTACCTACTTCTTGGACTCAGCTTGCTGAGGTTGCTTTTTGGTTGCTGGGTGCACCCCTCGCCCAATCCCACCCTGTCATTCTGCTCTGGATATTCCACCCAGCCCCATCCTTCCTTGACATGCTCTGAAATGGCCTTTTCCCATTTAAAATCCTAATCCACCCACATCTCTATTTTCCAAAGTGGATCAATATCAGATACATGTCAAAAGGCAATCTGGCTTAACAAATTCACACTGAATTACGAATGACTGCCAGCTTTTTGCTAAAACCACCTTTTTCTTTCCTTTATTTCTTTTCCCCTACTCCTTCACCCCCTTCCTTCTTTTCTTCCCTTTACAATAGAAAGTTTACTTAATTGAATTGATGTCTAATTGTCAAAAATATTGAGTAGCATTACAAAAGTGAAAAGACCATTTTCTGGCAGAGCAAAAGAAATTTCAGAGGAGGTAGGCATTGGAACATGTATTCAACTTTGTCTTTTATGTGGCTGTTTTTTTGTTAACCTCCTACACATTGTATAAACCGGGCTTCCCAAAGCTATAGGTCCAATGTGCTTAACCTGAGGATGTTAAAAATATGCTAAAGTTGACATACACACTGGTCTGCAGGTGGAAGAAAATGGAATTGGGTGACTGTCATAGTCTCTATATCATGAAGGAAAAAGGGACTAAAACATGGGAGACCCAACTTGTCTAGACTGTATTGGGATTTGGATCACAATCAGCCAGCCACTATCCTCAATGATTTGTATGTATTAACTCATTAATCCTTTCAAAGAAATTAGTGTGGTAGGCACAATTATCAGTCCCATTTTACAGGTGAGAGAACTGAACTGAACCACAGAGGTCATAGAGTAGCAGAGCCAGGTTTTGAAGCCAGTGTGATTCTAGGGCCTGTACTTATGACTGTGTGGCCCTTTGAAACCTATAATATGCATGGAATTTGTCCTTTAAATCCTTAACTATGTGTTGGCTTATGGTGGTTTAGAATCCTGCCTTTGTCTAAACCTTGTCCTATATTTTCCATCAAAGTGGCCTATCCCATGTTCTATTCCTCCTGTTTCATCAGATGGAAATGTAATTAACCAATATCAAGGTATAAAAATGAGTATTGTTAAAAAGCTTCTGCACAGCAAAATAAACAATCAACAGAGTAAACAAGTAACCTACAGAATGGGAAAAAATATTTGCAAAGTATGCATTCCAACAAAGGGCTAATCTCCAGAATCTACAAGGAACTCAAACAACTCAACAAGATAAAAACAAATAACCCCATTAAAAAGTAGGCAAAGGACATGAACATTTTTCAAAAGATATATAAGTGACCAAAAAACATATGACCAATGCTCAACATCACTAATCATCAGAGAAATGCAAATTAAAACCACAAGATGCCATGATATACAAGTCAGAATGGCTATTACTAAAAAGACAAAAAACAACAGATGTTGGTGAGAATTGAGAGAAATGGGAATGCTTATTTATACACTGTTGGTAGGAGCATAAATTAGTACAACCTATATGGGAAACAGTATGGAGATTTCTCAAAGAACTAAAAATAGAACTACCATTCAATC
>NW_012103142.1:8283654-8307869 GCF_000951045.1 Mandrillus leucophaeus | reverse complement strand
TCTTCAGAGTTTCTTTCTGATCTTTGTTTTGTTCCCCTGCCTTTACCTACTTCTTGGACTCAGCTTGCTGAGGTTGCTTTTTGGTTGCTGGGTGCACCCCTCGCCCATTCCCACCCTGTCATTCTGCTCTGGATATTCCACCCAGCCCCATCCTTCCTTGACATGCTCTGAAATGGCCTTTTCCCATTTAAAATCCTAATCCACCCACATCTCTATTTTCCAAAGTGGATCAATATCAGATACATGTCAAAAGGCAATCTGGCTTAACAAATTCACACTGAATTACGAATGACTGCCAGCTTTTTGCTAAAACCACCTTTTTCTTTCCTTTATTTCTTTTCCCCTACTCCTTCACCCCCTTCCTTCTTTTCTTCCCTTTACAATAGAAAGTTTACTTAATTGAATTGATGTCTAATTGTCAAAAATATTGAGTAGCATTACAAAAGTGAAAAGACCATTTTCTGGCAGAGCAAAAGAAATTTCAGAGGAGGTAGGCATTGGAACATGTATTCAACTTTGTCTTTTATGTGGCTGTTTTTTTGTTAACCTCCTACACATTGTATAAACCGGGCTTCCCAAAGCTATAGGTCCAATGTGCTTAACCTGAGGATGTTAAAAATATGCTAAAGTTGACATACACACTGGTCTGCAGGTGGAAGAAAATGGAATTGGGTGACTGTCATAGTCTCTATATCATGAAGGAAAAAGGGACTAAAACATGGGAGACCCAACTTGTCTAGACTGTATTGGGATTTGGATCACAATCAGCCAGCCACTATCCTCAATGATTTGTATGTATTAACTCATTAATCCTTTCAAAGAAATTAGTGTGGTAGGCACAATTATCAGTCCCATTTTACAGGTGAGAGAACTGAACTGAACCACAGAGGTCATAGAGTAGCAGAGCCAGGTTTTGAAGCCAGTGTGATTCTAGGGCCTGTACTTATGACTGTGTGGCCCTTTGAAACCTATAATATGCATGGAATTTGTCCTTTAAATCCTTAACTATGTGTTGGCTTATGGTGGTTTAGAATCCTGCCTTTGTCTAAACCTTGTCCTATATTTTCCATCAAAGTGGCCTATCCCATGTTCTATTCCTCCTGTTTCATCAGATGGAAATGTAATTAACCAATATCAAGGTATAAAAATGAGTATTGTTAAAAAGCTTCTGCACAGCAAAATAAACAATCAACAGAGTAAACAAGTAACCTACAGAATGGGAAAAAATATTTGCAAAGTATGCATTCCAACAAAGGGCTAATCTCCAGAATCTACAAGGAACTCAAACAACTCAACAAGATAAAAACAAATAACCCCATTAAAAAGTAGGCAAAGGACATGAACATTTTTCAAAAGATATATAAGTGACCAAAAAACATATGACAAATGCTCAACATCACTAATCATCAGAGAAATGCAAATTAAAACCACAAGATACCATGATATACAAGTCAGAATGGCTATTACTAAAAAGACAAAAAACAACAGATGTTGGTGAGAATTGAGAGAAATGGGAATGCTTATTTATACACTGTTGGTAGGAGCATAAATTAGTACAACCTATATGGGAAACAGTATGGAGATTTCTCAAAGAACTAAAAATAGAACTACCATTCAATCTAGCAAAACTAAAAGAAATAATTATATCAAAAAGATACCTTCACTTGTATGTTTATTGCAGTGGTATTCACAGTAGCAAAGATGTGGAATCAATCTAAATATGAATTAACAGAGGTTTAGATGAAGAAAATGTGGTATATATATAACATGGAGTATTACTCATCCATAGGAATGAATGAAATAATGTATTTTGCAGCAATATGGATGGAATTGGAAGCCATTATCCTAATGAACCAACTGAGAAACAGAAAGTCAAATACTGCATGTTCTCACTTATGAGTGGGAGCTAAACAATAGGCACACATGGACATACAGAGTGGAATCCTAGACGTTGGAGACCCCAAAATATGGGAAAGTGGGAGGGGGTGAGGGTTGAAAAATTACCTATTGGGTACAACGTTCACAATTCAGGTGGTAAGTACACTAGAAGCCCAGACTTTACCACTATGCAATACACATATGTAAGAAATCTGCACTTGTAGTCCCTAAATATATAAAAATTAAAAAGTTTAAAAAGTTGCTGTCATGCTTTGGTTCTTGAATAAACATTTTCTGCTTCCTCGTTCCATGTCTAGATACTGTGCAGAGTAAACAGATCAATAACATAAGGTCCATCCCTCAAGGAGGCCGTAGTCAAGCTTGAAAGATGAATGTAAACAACTATAGCGCTAGATAGAAAGGGATGTGAGTCACAGGATAGGTAAGAAAAAAACAAATAAGGGGCCGGGCACGGTGGCTCACACCTGTAATCCCAGCACTCTGGGGAGGCCGAGGCGGGCGGATCACGAGGTCAGGAGATTGAGACCATCCTGGCTAACATGGTGAAACCCCATCTCTACTAAAAATATATTTTAAAAAATAGCTGGGCGTGGTGGGGGCGCCTGTAGTCCCAGCTACTCAGGAGGCTGAGGCAGGAGAATGGTGTGAACCTGGGAGGCAGAGCTTGCAGTGAGCTGAGATCCGGCCACTGCACTCCAGTCTGGGGCGACAGAGCGAGACTCTGTCTCAAAAAAAAAAAAGAAAGAAAGAAAGAAAGAAAAACACAAATAAGGAAGAGCAAGAGATTACAGCAGCCTGGGGGTCTGCTCTGGAAAGGGATGATGTAGCTTCGAGCATGACTTTGAAGGCTGAGCTGAAGGAGCAACCTTATGGACAAAAACAGCAGGAGCAAAGGCCTAGAGATGGAAAGGCATGAGAAGATTTGAGGATTGGAAAATGCCCCGTTAGGTCAGGGCAATGGGACTAGGAAGCAGAGCAGCTGGCAGACAGTAGGGGTTGGGTTTTGCCAAAACCAAAATTTGGGGTACAGACTGCAGACAGAGGGTTGGCTTTCGCCCTTTAAGTGCCATATGCAAAACTGTGCCATGATGTTTTGATGACAGCACTTTAGATCTTTGATTCTTAGACTGAATTGCCCAGCTACCTGGGGCGGCGGGGCGGGGGGGGTACCCAGCAAAGTGCTGGAAAGACCAAAACCATAGGGTGATCATTGCACATCTTCTTGCAGCAACATTTTTATTTCATAGATACTATTTTAAAACATTGCTTTCATATGAAAACAAATTTGGGTGAATTATGGCATAGAATACAATTTGCTGTCGTTTCTCAGCTAAAACAGGAGAGCCTTTAGATGGATCATTTTGGGCTGCAATCTGAAGGAAGTGATAGTCAAAATATTTAACCACCAATAGGAGCAGCAACCAATAACAGCTGGAGCAGGGTCTTGGAGGACCCTTGCAACACCAAAGGTTAACCCTTTAGTAGCTGGACTGAGGGCAGTACTGGAGCCCCAAGGGAGGAGCTGGGAGAGCAGCCAAGGAAGGAACTGGGGGGCTCTGGACTGCATCCATTTACCAACTGGTAGGGAAGTATTTCAGTATTTTAACAACCAGCTGGATATCTGTCCTGGCTATCCTCCTACAAGCCCCAGGGAATCCGCTGGCATTCATCTTCATTAAGCCAATGTTGAGGGAAACTTGGAGAAACATTGCTTTGACCTAAGAGGTGATTTTATGTGAGTTAGGGATCTGGGGTTAGGGGGAACATTTTTCAGGCATAGTATGGCCCAAATCAAAATGTCCAGGCAACCATCTCCTTTATCCTTGCTGAAGGCCTGTCCTACCTGGTCTTTCCAATACCAATACAGCCAAGAAAGGTCCTATCTCTAAGCAGCAGCCCCCACAACACAGCTTTCACAGAAGACAACAAAGCTTACTCCATAGGCTCACCCAATTTTACCTGTAAGTATTTTTTTCACAAGAGCTTTGGAGGAAAAAAACCCTATCCAGACACTTAGCAATACATCAAGGATACTTGAATGCATTTGAAATATAATGAGTATGCAGCCATAAAAGACATGCCTCATAAGAATCTTTTGAAGAAATAAAACAAATGATCCTGCCTTTGTACCTTGCCTCTCTGAGGCAGCAGTGAGTTTCCCAGTGCTTTCCCCAAATAACACACTCAGGTGTAAATTACAACCGGTAACCAGGTTCTTGCATAGGAAATACCATTGTTAATGCAAAGCAGGTGGACCTCCCACCTTTGGCCTGGCTGCTTCAGGCAGTGTCCCTCTCTCCAGGCTTGGTGGGGAGGCTGAGATGCCAGCCCTTTGCAGCAAACACAACCCACTTCCCAAGATAAAGAAGCAGGGAGACCTTGCACATGGTCTTCTCATCTGACCTGCAGCCAGAATTGGCCACGTGACCCAATTCTGGCCCCTGAGATATAAGGGGCAGTTGCTGGGGCTCCTGGAAAAGACTTTGCTCTTTCCTAAAATGGGAAAGATGATGAGAGGGTGACTTTGTCTCCCCACTTCTTCACTGTGTTTGGACACTCCCATGATGTGGGAATTATGCTAGGAACTGCAGAAGCTGCTTTTTGAGCAGAGATGAGACATGCTGACACACTGAAGGTGGCAGAATTGGTGGATGGAGAGAGCCTGGGCCCTTCTTAATGTGAAGGAGTTGCTGTGCAACCCCAGACACCACCTGCCTCTGCAAGTTTTATCATCAGAGATGAAAACTTCTATCTTTCCCCCACTTTCACTTATGTGCTCTTACTTATAGCAAAGGCATTCTGTATTAGTCAGGACAAAGCAGACTTCCCTGCTGTAAGACGTTGGTTCACAAATCTCAGTGGTTCAGCACAAAATGTTTCTTTCTCATTCCCTTAAAGCCTGGAGAGCTGGACAGCCCTCCTCCATCTTGTGGCTATGTCAATGTGGCCTTCAAGGTCATCAAGGCAAAGGAAGAGAAAAGTGGGATTGCATGAGTTGTGTTTAAGATCAAACTTGGAAGTAGCTGACTTCACTTTTGCTCACATTCCAAGGGCCAGACCCCATCTGACATCATGGTGGTCTGAGAGATGAAATCTCCCAGTGGCCCATAAAGCACTGTCTCTGCCATACTTCCTAACCAGCATACTACCTTGCCTATCTTTCTTCCATCAGAAAGTCTTTCACTAATTCAACAGATCTTTGTTAAACTTCCTTATGACAGGTAAGCTACAGGGAATATAAAAGGGAAGACTTGGCTGTTTTATATATTGTCATATCCCTGGTCCTCAGAGCATCTGACACATAGGAGACACTAAATACATTACTAAATAAACATATATATAAAAATATTAAAATATGTGTGTATATATATTAATCTATGAATCATGTCTACCCTCCAGAAGCTTAGCATCAAACCTGACAAGAACAATCAATGGGGAAAGCACTTCCTATTCAATGAATGGTGCTGGGATAACTGGCTAGCCATATGTAGAAGATTGAAACTGGACCCCATCCTTACATCACATACAAAACCTAACTCAAGATGGATTAAAGATTTAAATATACAATCTAAAACCATAAAAACCATGGAAGAAAACCCAGGCAATACCATCCTGGACATAGGAACAGGCAAAGATTTCACAACAAATACCCAAAATTAATTGCAGTAAAAGCAAAAATTGACAAATGGGATCTCATTAAACCAATGATGAGTTTCTGCACATCAAAGGAAACTATCAACGGAGTGAATGGACAGCCTACAAAATGAGAGAAAATTTTTGCAAACTCTGCATCTGACAAAGGTCTGATATTCAACATCTATCAGGAACTTAAACAAATTTACAAGAAAAAAACAAAAACAAATAACTTCATTGAAAAATGGGCAAAGGACATGAACAGATACTTTTCAAGGGAAGACATACATGCAGCCGAGAATCATATGAAAAAAAGCTCAATATCACTGATCATTAGAGAAATGCAAATCAAAATTACAATGAGATACCATCTCACATCAGTCAGAATGGCTATTATCAAAAAGTAAAAAAGCAACAGATGCTGGTGAGGTTGGGGAGACAAAGGAACATTTATACACTGTCGGTGGGAGTGTACATTAGTTCAGCCACGATGGAAAACAGTGTGGCAATTCCTCAAAAACCTAAAAACAGAATATCATTCAACTTAGCAATCCCATTACTGGGTATATACCTAAAGGAATATAAATCGTTCTATTATAAAGATAATATGCACATACGTTCATTGCAGCACTATTCACAATCGCAAAGACATGGAGTCAACCTAAATGCCCATCAGTGGCAGACTGGATGAAGAAAATGTAGTACATATACACCGTGGAATACTATGCAGCCATAAAAAAGAACGAGATCATTCCTTTACAGGGACATGGATGGAGCTGGAAGCCATTATCCTTAGCAAACTAACACAGGAAGAGAATACCAAACATCATATGTTCTCTCTCACTTATAAGTGGGAGCTGAATAGTGAGAACACATGGATACACGGGAGAGAACAACACACACTGGGGTCTGTTGGAGAGTGCAGGGTGTGAGGAGAGAGAGAATCAGGAAAAGTAACTAAATATAATGGGTACTAGTCTTAACACCTGAGTGACGAAATAATCTGTATAACAAACCCCTATGACACAAGTTTATCTATATAACAACCTGCACATGCACCCCTGAACCTAAAATAAAAAAATTAAAAACAAAAGAATCTTTGCATCTAGCTAGGAGTAAGATGACTACGTGACTGGAGTACCATGTGGCAGAGGCAGCAGCACAATGTTGTGGGTAGGGCTCAGCTTGGCCCAAAGAAATCTAGAAAGGCTTCAGAGAGGAGACAACATGTGGCTAGGGTCTTGAAGGGTGAAGAATTTGCCAAGCAGAGATAGAGGGTGAGAAGGAAGAATGGGAACCCCGAAGTACACGTGTAAATGCATGACATTATGAAAAGGCCTGGACTCTGTGTGTGGAGGGCAGGAAGAGGGCGTGGAGGGCAGAACATCTAAGGCAGAAGTTCTCCATCTCAGCTGCACATTAGAATCACTTGGGTAGCTTTTGACAAAATACCAATGCTCGGGCTCCCCTCCAAACCAATAAAATAAGATTCTCTGGACTGGGGCTGGGTGTCAATACTTTTAAAAAGCTCCCATATGATTCTAATGGGCAACCAGGGCTGGGCATCACTGATCCACAGGTAGGTCAGGGACAGGCTGTGAAGAGTCTTGTTTGTCCTGCTGAAATTGCAGTGGAACACTGTAGAAACGTGCCCTTCCTTCTCCCTCACTAGTTTCTGACTCCTTAAAAGGAGGCCCTGTAGGATCAGATGCACGGAGAAAAGAGTTGCCAAAATGTTTGTCATTACTTTTTCCTTCACTTATTGTTCCTTCTCTGAATGGGAAGTCCCCCTTCTCCCTTAGCTGTAGTACTCTAGGGTCTGGAGAACAGCTGTGCTGACAGCTGGCAGGAAATTTCCCAGCCTCGGCAGGCTCCTGAGACAGAGCAGACAGATGCCCACCTCCATTCCCAGTTAACTACCAGGTATAGGGAGGCCTATCGGCTCCTGGGCCTCACTAGGTGTACAAGCAACTTCCTCTTTCACGCAGAACATCCCACCTCACTCCCCAGATCCCCTCAGATGTGCTGATGGTAGAGAGCATCTTTACAAGACTCTGACCAATACTACTTACTCTGGATTTGGTCCTTTACCCACCAGATAGTTACAGGTTCTCCTGTTTGTGGTGCCCTACTCATTAGACTCTGCCATCGCAGGACCACATGCCCTTTCTCCTTCTCCCACAGGGTCTTGGAGCTGTGTGCCTCCTCTCACCACTCTGAACATGTTCCCAGAATGCAGACTCATTTTACTACCAGCCTGCAGTGAATTTGCTGCAGGAACAGTTGTAGAGTGCATTCTAAAGTCAAAGAGAAGCTTTGTTTGCATTTACTGTCAAGTGCGGCGAACAGCAGCTGCTCAACATCCTGAGGCCTCCTCTGAAATTCTGTCTTTGGCCCATCTCATTAGGGCTGCAGGGCAGATGTGAGGCTTTAGTTCTGAGGCACTTGCCGTCTTTCTGCCCTTTTGCGTTGCACTTTTCTCAGTTTGGATTTCCAGTTATTGAATGGTCTTTGTTCCTGAATTCATTTATTCACTCATTCATTCAGCAAATATACTGTTTACCTACGATGTGTCTGCCCATTGCTTCAAGCTGGGCATGCAAAAGTGAGTGGCACCTCTACTCAAGGACTTACAGTCTAGAAGGAGCTATGATGGAGTAAAACCAGCAAAGGAGAGAGTGTGGTGAGTTCAGTTCTAAACTGAATTAGCTGTGTGACCAGTATAGGTTATCTAACCTCTTGAGTGAAGGTCAAACTCAATGGAAACTAGGCCAGTGGTTTTTCAAACTGGGTTCTTTGTAGCCTCTGCAGCCACTGCAGGGAACAAGAGACTGTACTGTGAGTGGGCCCTGTTCCCCCACTCCCTCTTCAATGATGGCAGGTTCTCTTGTATCTATTTCATATACTGGAGTTCTGCGAAAGATCTTGTGATGGTTAATTTTGTTGATCATCTTGGCTGTGCCGTGGTACCCAGATATTCAGTCAAACATTATTCTGGATGTTTCTGTGAGGAGATTTTATGGATAAGATTAACATTTAAATTGGTGGACTTTGAGTAAAGCCAGTTGCCCTCCTAATGTGAGTGGGACTCATCCAATAAGTTGAAGGCCTTAATAGAACAAACACTGACCTTTTCCAAGCAAGAAGGAATTCAGCCAGCAGTTGGCCTTCAGACTGACTACAGACAGCATTGCCTCTTCCCTGGGTCTCCAGCTTGACAGCCTACCCTGCAGATCTGAACTTGCCAGCCTCCATAACTGCATGAGCCAGTTCCTTGCAATAAATCTCTCTTTAGATATATACATCCTATTGGTTCTGCTTTTCTGGAGAACCCCAATTTCATCAGACAAAGATTCACCTACTAAACAGAACTTTACAAACTACCAGGCTAGAAGATCCTGAGGTTCTTTCCAGTTCCACTAGTTTTTTGATGATAAGTGTTCTTGTCCTGCCTTTAGCCCACTGCCCTGCCTCAAACTCTGGCTTCTCTGTACTCCCTCTAGCCTTTTATTACACTCTAACCTTTGGATGCAGCCTCCTTCCTGGTTCCAGTTGTCAGCCTGGTTTGGGTCTTGGTTGCCTGGGTGCTGGCTTAATAACAGGTGCAATTTTAACGTGTCCACTGATTTACTGTTTTCAAAGTGTGCTGCAGACATTATCTCATTTAAGCTTCACAATATCCATTTTATATCCAAGGTTGTTGAGGTTAGAATGGCTTAAAAATGACTTGCCCAGGGCCATACAATTAGTAAATGGCAGACCCAAGAGTTGAATGTCTTTGAACTCAAAATCCTTGATGTTTCCCTCTGTCCCATGTTGTCAGATCATTTAATCTGTTGCATGGGAGACCCCTAGCCATTTAGTATCTGTCCAGTATAAGGGAGCTGGAGACCCCACCACCAGGAGGAGAGTAACTTGGTCCCTGATTTCCAGGACAAGCAGGTGAAAGGACCCTTGTAATCATGAAAGGTGACCTCAGATGAATCGCAGCAGCTGCTAATCAAGCAGACACCCTCAGAGTTGGCTGGGCTTCTGGGCTCTGGCTGGCAGACTGTCCTTGATTCGTGGCAATGTGGAGACTTTATGAGCCTGTGATAAAACAGTAATAATCGGCTGTGAGGTTGACACGAGATTATGGAGCCACACGGTTGAATTGAGTTACTGCACTTTCCTGGGGCTGTTCACGTGACCAAAGGCAGTGTTGCCCTAGCGAGGTATCTCTGGATATAGGGCTCAGGATGGAATCTCACCAAGACATCTTTCCTGGGATGGGGCCTGGGGAGTGGGTGGAGGATTTGAGGTGCTTCTGCCTCTGAGTCATACCTTCAGGGGCAGTGTTGTTGCTGTGTGTGGGGGCATGTATTAGTCCATTCTCATGCTACTATGAAGAAATGCCTGAGACTGGGTGATTTATTAAAAAAAAAAAAAAAAGAGGTTTAATCGACTCATGGTTCCGCATGGCTGGGAAGGCCTCAGGACACTTACAATCACTGCGGAAGGCACCTCTTCACAGGGTGGCAAGAGAGAGAATGAGTGCCAGCAGGGGAAATGCCAGATGCTTATAAAATCATCAGATCTTGTGAAACTCACCATCATGAGAACAACGTGATTCAATTATCTCCCACCTGGTACCTCACATGAAACAGCGGTTATGTTTTTCCATTGGCCCAAGGAGTAACTCTTTAAGGGCCAAAAGCATGTTTTCTCCATTAGATGGGAGGCTGCCCTGAGGCAGAGACAGTGCCTTCCCCACTTGGGGAATTTTCAGGAGGAGGATCCACTTTTTGATTACACCATGTCCCTTGGTCCTGCCCTGGACCAAACACTTTTATGAACTACAGCCTGAGAGTGGAGCGAAGTGAGACAAGGGTCCTCGAAGGCCTGGGGCCTGGAAGTCCAGCCATGGCAAATGGGTCCCTGTGTGCTTTCTCTCCTTGAGTTGATGTTGCCCACAAGTCTATGGACCTAATGTGTTAAGGGTATGGCTCAGGGGACCCCCAACCTCCCTGACCCCTCTTGACCTTGGGTGACCAGTTCTAAGGTTACATCCCTGCCTAGTTTCTTTCTCCTGGTTTTATGTGGCCCTGTCTAGCATTCAATACGTTTTATTTTTTCTTTGAGACGAGTCTTGCTCTGTCACCCAGGCTGGAGTACAGTGCCGCAATCTTGGCTCACTGCAACCTCTGCCTCCCGAGTAGCTGGAATTACAGGTGCCCGCCACCATGCCCGGCTAATTTTTGTATTTTTAGTAAAGACAGGGTTTCACCATGTTGGCCAGGCTGGTCTCAAACTCCTGACCTCAGGTGATCTGCCGGCCTCAGTCTCCCAAAATGCTGGGACTACAGGGGTGAACCACCATGCCTGGCCATTCAATACATTTTTAGGGAAGTCTTCTATCCTACCCAGTGACTGGGGATGCAAACTCTGGCCAACCCTGTCCATCTGACCCATCTTCTCCCCAACCCTGGATGGGTCCTACCTCCCTCTGTCCTGTTCACCCACAGGGTATTTGCCTCATGTGGGCAACTCCCAAATGCTGCCTGAAAATCACTTAATATTACAATTGTTTTCACTCACCTGCCCTATCCTTGTTAGCCACTGATACCAAATCTGTTTGAATAAAGGGCAGCCATCTGACATGGTAGAGATTGAGAGAGAGAGAGAGAGAGAGAGAGAGAGAGCGCATTGATGTGGTGGCACTGAAAAAGCACCTCCCAGATCTCTGCTTGTGGGGAGCACAATGGCCTCGCACCTCCAACTGAGTGCTCTGAAGTCTCTCACTGCTGCTGTGCTCCCAGCCAGTGCCTGTGCATGGCAGAGCTGCTAAAACAGGCCCACTCCCAAGACTCAGGACCCCTCTGATGGGCCACTTTGGCTGGAGAATTCTGACAGCCTCAAGGGGCTATCTCATCACTGGTTCTGCAATGGAAACTGCTCCCATGCAAGCTTCCTTCTCTCTTTCCTTCACCCTGGGGTCAGACCTACATCTGGGTCGCACAGCTCTCCTAGCCACCCCCAGCTTCCGCCATGCTTTTTCCCTTATGGGTGTTGCCCCTCCTAATTCTTGTGCACATTTAGTCTTATCCAGGAGTCTGTTTCTTGGAGGACCCAGACTAACACTTCTGCCTTTGGAGCCAGGCAGACCCAGTTTCAAATTGTGACTTCTGAAAGCTGTAGTTTCTGCATATGTAAATCAGAGCAAATAATCTCTACCCACCCCCACTGGGCAGATGGGAGGATTACACATGTGGGTTGAAGTGGCTCACTGATACTTTTCACTCCTGAGCTTGTTTTGTACTCACTGCCTTGCCTGAGCTGATTCCACCTGCCCCTGATTTGGGTTGGCCCTAGTGACCTGCCCAGACCCAGCTCCTCCCACCACTTGAGTTGCTACTGCCACCAGTCTCAGCCTACCCTCCTTAGGGTTGGAGCCTATGGAATCTCAGCCAAGCAGGTCAGGAAGACAGTGGGCTCCTCCAGGGCCTGAGCTCTTTAAGCGCGTGGGGTCCCACTCAGGATGACAGCTCATCAGCTTCCTGCTGCTTAAGCAGAAGCAGCACATTTGCCCACATTACTGCCCCACCCCATCCCACTAATGGGTGTTTTAGACGAGTTTTTCCACTTGAAGTCTTTTTTTTTAAACCTAAAAAGGGAAATTACTTGCTTAATTTAATTTGTTTAATATTCCTGCTAAAAAATGAGTTTCAATTAAGAGACCCAGAAAAATCGCAATATTCATTTAACAGTGGAATGGAATTTGAGTTCCACAAATGCATTTTTTTCTCTTTTCTGTTTTTTTTTTAATAACACAAATCCAGCTAAGTAAATTACTGATCTTTATTGGATGCTTTAATTACATGTTGTTAATGGAAATATTACTGAAATTAAACTCAAATGTGTTAACCAAGGAAAATGCTTTATGTGTTACTAAAATAACCAAATTTCAAGACTTTGTCGATATGGTCAATTGAAAAAGCACCTGGGAAATTAGCCTCTTAATTGTAACACAGTAAAAGACTTTCTACTTAGGGCTGTTCTCTTAGAGCCTTGTGGTGGACAGACACTACTCTCATGAGACAGGGGCTTCGTGGAGGTGGGTCAACTCTGCACATACATGTGTGCAGACCCTGCACAGAGACCCAGACTATCAGGATGAATTAACTCTCCAAATGTCTCAACAAGCCATTGACACATAAAGGCACAAACACAACTGAAATACATACACTATGCAAATTCAGCCAACTCCGGAGATACTCTATGAAAATTCAGAACCTCTCCATGCATTTATCCATGAAAACCTTCCTGCATTTCCTCTCCTTGAACACACATTGATATACCACATCAGAAGATCCGGCTTTGATGAAACAGGCTAGGTACTCTTAGGAGTTTCTCTGGTGTTCCAGAATGCCCACTTGCCAAGGGATTGGTGGTACTGGGGTGGTGGAGTGTATTCCATAGCTTTTTCTACTCCCCCTGGTAGCCTTTTCATGTGGTACTTCATAGAGTTCAGTTGTTTGAGGAAAAATGATTTTACTCTGGGATAACACAGTCTTGTGGGATGAGCTAGCACTACATAGAGAGTCTCATGTTTTAAACTAGCTTGACTCACTTGACATGAAGTTGTGTCTGTCTGTCATACTAAGGCTGATCAGCTCATTCTTCACCTTGTCCCTAGGAGTCTTTCTGTCTTTTCAAATTGGGCTTTAGCTATGACTTCAAAATTTCTCATGAAAACTACCCTCCACGAGGAGGCCTGGGCTGGCTGTTTCAGGGGATGCTTGTAGGATGAGCTTTTCAAGCCAGCAGGACTGGACTGGAATTTTTGCACTCCTACTTACTATCAGCATGACCCTGGGCAGGTTGTCAACCTCTCTGGACCTCAGTTTTCTTAGCTTCTTGATGGGGATAATTATAGCTCTCTATTTCTCATAGTTCTCTCCTCCAGCTCTTTAACCGTCTCAGTGCTCTCGCTCCCTAAAAATATCCTTTTGTTGACCCAAAGCTCTTCCATCTTCCTTTCCTTCTCCTCTTTCTCTTAAAAGCTTAGCCTGGGTCAGGCCTAGTGGCTCATTTCTGTAATCCTACCACCTTGGGAGGCTGAGGTGGGAGGATGGCTTGAGCCCAGGAGTTTGAGACCAGCCTGGACAACATAGTGAGCCCCTGTCTCTACGAAACATTAAAACATTAGCAGGGCATGGTGGCACATGCCTGTAGTTCCTGCTACTTGGGAGACTGAGGCTGGAGGATCACTTGACCCTGGCAGGTCAAAGTTGCAGTGAGCCATGATTGTGCCACTGTACTCTAGCCTGGGCAACAGAGCAAGACACAAGTCTCAAAAAAAAAAAAAAAAAAAAAAGGGAAGAAAAAAACCCATAATCTGCTTTCCTATACCCATGTCTTCACTTCCCAGTCAGCTCTCACATCAGTAAGTGTCCTAGTGACAAGCAACAGAACCTACTCTAGCTAATATAAGCAGAAATATAATTAATTAAAAGGTTTCAGGAATATTCCAGAAACTCTTCCAAGAGAAGCCTTGGGGTCTGTCCAGGGGGACTGGTGCCCCAAGTCTCCTACCCTGGAGGCCCTACTAACCTTGACTACTGACTGCAGAGCTGTGACTGGCACTGCTGACGATTGATTCTGGATGCCAAAGAGCCTGGAATTGCTCACCCCAAAGCTGGCAGCTCCCTGTCACCCTAATTAGGAAACAGATTCCCCCCAGCACCTGTCTGCTTACCTTGCTCTCCTGCAAATCCACACTTCTCACTGGTAGGGCTGATTGGTGGAGCCCAGGTCACATGCTTGACCCAGCTGCAAGGAAGGCTGGGAAAGAGAGGATTTTTCCTTGGGGAAGGGAGACTCATAAACAAGAAATTTACCAGGCCCAGGAAGGGATGCTGGCAGGTGTGACAAGCATTTGCTGCATGACCAACCCACTACCCGTGGGTCTTGAGTCCCCCACCATGGCTCCATTGAAGTGCTCTAGGGGGAGCAGCATGTTAGGCATCTCCTCTTTGTCCTTCCATGTCCACTCCCCACCCTCTTCCACCCTGCTCTCTGCTCCCAGAGGTTGACCTGAGGATCTTGCATTTACCTGCTGTCTCACTAGCCTTGTGGCTTCCTTGTGGGTAAGGCCCATAGGGAGCCTCTACTGGAGACTGGAAGGAGGAGAGAGAGATCAGAGAATTGATCTCCACAACTCCCTACCTTTGGGGTATCGCTCTGCTGGAAGCTCACCTTCATTAGCTTCACAAGCCCTGACAGCCCCCTGCATTCAGCCCTCCCTGGCCCTGGCTTTGGTGTTCTCCTCTCTTCTTGGTGCTCTGGTCCAGGGTAGCAGCTGCCAATGCTGTCCTTCTGTGACCTCTCCCATTGTCCTGCACTCTCCTTGTGGCTTCCCTGCACCAGGCCATGCTGTTATCAAGATTCCGTTTACTCAACTCTCTGGAAATTTCCCAAGTTAAGAGCCCCATCTCTTTCCTGCCAGGACCCTGATAAGACAGCCACAGTGACCTCCACTCTGCCAAAGTCAGTGGGCACTTTTCAGTCCCAATCTTCCTCCACCTCTTGGCTGCATTTAACTTTGGGGCTCCTTCTGTAACACCCTATGCTCCCTTGGCTTCTAACTCTCTGGTTGTTTCTGCTTAGTCTCCTCCATGGTTGTCTCTCCTTCTGTCTACCTCCTAAGCATGGCTGCTCCCTGTGGTCTGTTTATGGGTTTTCTCTCTTTTTTTCTACATGATCTCTGTAGTTTAGCTCACTCACTCTTCGTTTTTAAACCTATATTCTCGCTCATTTTCCCCAATTCTGCATCTCCAGCCTCTCCTCTGAGCTTGATTCCAGGTATCTACTGAAAGCATCCACCTAAATGTCACTTGATTATCATGAACTTAACCAAATCCAGAATGCCCCATCATCCCCTCCCACCAACCTGCTTCTCTCCCTGTGTTCCAAATCTTAAAGGCAACACACTCAATTCAGTCACCCAAGATAGAAGTCTACAGTGGTCCAGGTGCCTCCTTCTCTGTCCCTGGCCTTTTCTCATCTCTTCCCTTTTTCAGTGTTTCTTAACCCAGTCCTCTCTTCTCTAACCTACTACTAGTGCCTTGATCTGGGACTTCATCATATCTTGGGTGAAGTATAGCACACTTTTCCTTGTCAGCCTCCTAGGTTTCAGTCTTGCCCAGTGGAAACCCTCGCCCTCTTTGTTGCCAAAGGGGTGCTTCTAAAATGCAAAGCAACCAGGTTACATCCTGCTGAAAGCCCTTCAGTCCTCTGAAGGGTTGAGCCCAAGCCCCTCAGCTAGTCCCACAAAGCCCCCTATGGTGAGATCCTGTCCACCTCTTTGGCCTCATCTCATGCCACTCCCTGTCTCCAAGGATGTGCTCTAATAACCTGACCTGCTTAGAATTTCAAACACAAACTGCTGTTCCACACCTCTACGACCTCGCATATGCGATGTTCTCTAGCCCGAGTGCTATTCCCCCCTTTCCTCACCGATCACCTGCTCAGCTTTCAAGGCTCAGCTAGTGTGTCCTTTCCTCCTGAGCTGATGTTCCAAGTGTGGAGAAGGACCATGAATTTTATCTTTGCATTTATCATTCATATTGATTTTTTTCTATGTGTCTATCATCTTCACTAGACTATAATCTTTCTGGTGGGAAGCACTGTCCCTTAATCATTTCTAGCACTTAGTGTCTGGCACATGTTTATTGATCCAAATTGAACAGAAGGTATTGGATCAACTGGGTCAAAGAATCTCTAAATTCTTGATATCCTGAAGTTCTTGGGGGTAGGATTTATAAGGAGACCCTTCTGCCCTTACTTAGAGGTGGTTTGGGTTTCCCAGAGGGGGTCCTGGGAAATCAGAGAACCCCAAATCCCCTCCCCTATAATGAAGCAATCTTAGGGTTGGGGACAGTAACACACACACGTCCTAGAAAAGACAGTCGAGTTCTTACTGCTGGCCTGGAAACCTCCCTCCAGCAAGACTTAGATCTTCCTGACACCCTCCCATCTTCTTAATGCTCTGTGGCAATGCCCTCCTTTCAGTTATCCTTCCTAGAAAATTTTGCATATTTTCAAGGTTGGATGAGGCCATAAAGCATTAAGTTTCAGAGCCAGGGTTTAGGAGTCAGAGAGGCCCAGCTAAAAAGTGACACACCAGCTTGTGACCTTGGCAGTTCCCTGACCCCTCTGGGCTTGTTTCCTCATCTAGAAGATGGGGTGGTAATTATAATGCCCAGATCATGGGGTTGTTATAAGGATTAAATGAGATAATTGTGTCAAACACTAAACTCACAGCCTGGCATCTCGACAGCATGCACTGAACAGAGATTGTTACGAAGGCTTAGTCCAAATCCCACCTCCCCTGAGAAATCTTGGGTGACTCAGAGCCAGCCCACAAGAGTTTCCTTCCTCCGAAGGGTGTGAGTCTGGTCCCAATCACTCATTCCGGCATTTAATCACTCACCACTCTAGCGTTTATCATTTCCCCATATGCTAGCCATGTCTATCAGGCTTGTCTTGTCCCTCCGCACCCCCACTAGATTTTAAACCACTAGAGGACAAAGATCACAAAGCAAATAATTTCTGGAGACCTTGCAGGCACCTTGGTTGGCTTCTTCCCTTCTCTCCTTTGACTAAATACCTTTAAGTGTCCAATTTAGGGCTGGGGGTGGTGTGGGGGAGCAGGAGTATTGATTGAGAAGACCCAAATGTCTTAAACTGCATGGAGGAGGCAGGTGAAGGGGGAGGAGGAGGGACAGCCCTTGAAGACTACTGCGGGTGGGGAGGGGGAGGGCACGTTAACATACTCTCCCCTGTCACAACACTGCAGGCTGAGTAGTTCCTAGAAAACACTTCGCTCCGATGATTCACAAGAAGGCTGCCAGGAGAGAAGCAAGGCAGCCTACTCCTCCTGGCGTCTGGAGAAAGATGCCTTGACATAGCCCATTTCCCGAAGCGGAGGGCACCAGCAGGCCCCTGTTTATATCCCGGAAGGGTGTCAAGGAGACGCTGGCAGTTTCACGGGCTCCGGATCCAGGGAGCTAAAGCAAGATTAGGTCTCTTTTACAGCAAACCAAAGCCCAGGGATGCTTCCACAAACACCTGCCTGTGCGCACCAGGGCGCGCCCCCCTGTGTGTTTCTGTAGCTTCGTTAAGTCCAAACAGGAGCGTGAGGAGGACACCTAAAGAGCTGAGCGCACTTCGCCTCCCTCTTGGAACAGACCCCACCTCCCACTCCCCGCTCCGCCTGGCAAAGCCAGAGCCCCCGAAGGAGGCTCCAATCTCTTCCAGCAGGAGAGATCGGAAGGAGCCCACACGCTCGCACCACTGCCGCTTGGGCCCGCGCCTTCCTCCGCAGGTTCTCGGCTGGAGCGCAACGCCCTTCTTCCCTTTCTGATATCTGCCCGGGGTGCCTGGGCGGAGCTTGGAAGCTGGATCCCTCCTCGCCACCAGACACCTGGAAGCTCAGGCTCCTCAGCTCTTGGGTGGTAGGTCATCGCAGCCCCCACTTCCAACCAACACTCCCAGCTGCGCTTGTCACGCCTGCGGCGGACAGGGCCTCCCATGCGCCTTAACTGGATGTGAAAAGTTAATTCAGGTATAAACGTGAAGACTTAATGAAAGGAGAGCGCTGCGGCTTAATTATGCCCCTTTCGGCCAAGGGAACGGGAAGAACCCCCGCAGCCCGGGGCAGCCCTGCGTCAGCAGCTCGCCCGCCAGCCGCCGCCGCCGCTGAGCCTTGGCCTCTCTCTGGTACTTTTCGGGACAGAAGGCAGGCAAGCTCCTTCCCTGCCTAAGAGGCGCCTGGGGGCTGGGGCGGAAGAGATGCAGTATTAATTATGGCGTTTTGGAGAAGAAATCTGCAGGGGCAGCGATAAACAGATGCGTGGCATGTGCTGTACTCTTGCCAGCAGTGAGTCTGACTCCTCCCACTCACTCCCCAAATCTTCCATCTTGCTGCTTCTCCTTAGGTGTATTTGACCCTTCACTGGGTTCTAAGACATGCTCCTACCCTCAAGGCCCTGGAGCATAACAGTTACTATTACTACCACTACTATCATCATCGTCGTCGTCGTCATCATCATCATCATCATCATTTATTTACTGAGCAGGTCCAATGGGCAAGGCACTGTGCTAGCAACATTACAGGTTATTTAATTCCACATTGTCAGCAATTCTGTGGGGTGGGTTTTCTTGTCCCCATTTCATTGATGACGACATGGGGGGTCAAAGAGGTAAAACTAAATTGTCCATGACTGCACAGCTAAGAATCAGTAAAATTGGCCTTTGATTCTTGTTCTCTCTGACTCTGAGCTGTTATGCTGCCCACCCTATTAGCTGCCTTTTTTTTTTAGAAAAAAGTCACAGCTCCAGTGATGGAAACAGCCCCAAGTCATACTCATGCGTGTGTAATTCTCTGCAGACAGCTTACGATGCTTAGAAGTTCCAAGCAGGGTTGTGGCAGGCTTAAGCAGTCAGGAAGCAACTCCTGCCTTGAGTGGTTTTTTAAAAAGCACGGAGACTTCCTTCCTCATTTCCCCACCTCCAGGATCAGCACAGATTTCCTCCTCCCTCTCTCCACCATGACCCCATCCTGGGAATTCACATTTCTTCTATGATGGGAGAAAGTGACCCAACTAGCTCCTGGGACCTGGGGAAGGAAGCTGCAACCAAAGTGCCATTTTCCCATCTATGCAGAATGCCGCATCAATGATGAGTACCCTGTCATGCACGCTGGAGTAGAAGTGACCTTCATGCCCTCATTCCCCCTCCCAGAGCAGACGATACAGAGCGAGGGCCCTGGAATCTGACCCACACTGCGGCTGTGTCTTGGGGACAGAACTGTGTCAGTTAGAGTAGGGATTTTCCAGGGCAGGTCGCATCAAGAGATTTTTCCCTCCACAGCCACATTTCTGTGCTTCACTTCCACACTTCCAGCCTGAGAGTATTCAGGCTGGTCAGACACTGCCTGGAAGTTCAAGGGCAGCTGCCATGGTCAGCAAAGTGGACTCCTAACCCAGAGAGCCACCCGATACGCTGGCAGGTGGGGAGAGGGTGGCTGGTGGAGGTTAGAGGTTCAGAGAGGTCAGGAGACATGCTCAAGGTCACACAGTAATTCAGCCCAAGCAAAACCACAAATTTGCATTTCTTGGCTCCCAGTGTAGGCCTCTGCTCCTCAGAGCTCCTGCTGAACTCCATATTTTTCCTCTCTGGGTGAGCCTTCAGCCCAGGGAACCCCCATTTTAAGGATGTGCAAATTGAGACTTAGAAAGGTAGGTTGACTTGCTCCAGACCTCCCAGTTAGTAAGTAGTGGGACCTATATTGGAAATGTGAGGCAAGTCAGGGTACCTATGGAAAAAGGGTGACTTAAGTTTCACTCAGTGTATATTTATAGGATACCTACTATGTACCAGGCAGTGCAATGAGAGTACCGCAGTAAACAAGAGAGAAGGGATCTCAGCCCTCATGGAGCTCACAGTCTAATGGGGCAGGCGCCTGTGCCTTCCATGAGACATGGTAGAAATCCGGTGTGGGTTTTGTTCACCTCTGAGTCTTCTACAGTGATGGTTCCCCACCCTGGCTGCCAAATAAGATCATCTGGGGAGTTACAGAAACAAACAATACCAGGGTCTCACTCCAGACCAACAAAACCCAAATCTCTAGGGGCGGACTCTGGGCATCAATGTGTTTCAAAAACTCTCCAGGTGATGGAAATTGACCACAAGGGTGAGAACCACTGTTCTACAGCTGCTACATGAGCACATTGAACAAAGCAAACCAGAATGTGTGTCTTCAACTAAAGAATCTGGGGAGTGTGGCTGCCATCAAGATTGCACATTTGGGAGTAGTGGTGCCCCTCAGAAGGCAGGAGTGGAGGGTACAGAGGGCTGCTGGGGTGACCCCACACACAGGCCTCTCTCAGATGACAGAACCAAGGTGGCAGAGTGACAGGCTGATATGAATTACATTAAGGCTTCTGGCGGCCATCTGCCTGGAAAGAATTTATTTATTTATTCCAGTTTCTAAAGAAGGGACTTTTGCCAGAGTGAATTGAGATGTACCTGTAAGATTTAAAGCATGAGTTAAAATACATAAAATAGAGCATGGAGCAATTAGAGTGGCAGGAAGTGGCTTCACGAAAGTTCATAAGCTCTGAGTGTTTAGACTGGGAAGAGACCAAATACCAGGCAGGGCCTTGCCCAAGGCATTGAAGGTCAGTAGTGAAGAGGGAAGAGAGTGTCCAGAGGTCCCTGCTCTTCCAAGTTGAATGTTGAGAGATGGTCTCTAACCACATGGCGCCCCAGGCTGAGGGAAGGCACAGCTCCGTCCTCAGGGAGCCCCCGCAGGCTGAGGGGGAGATATAGCCCCATCCTCAGAAAGCCCCAGTCTGAGGGAGATGCAGCCCCATTCTCAGGGAGCCCCAGTCTGAGGGGAGACGCAGCCCCATCCTCAGGGAGCCCTAGTCTGAGGGGAGACGCAGCCCCGTCCTCAGGGAGTATTGTGTTGAATGTGTCCACATTCACGTGCGTGAGCCTTAAGTTTATTTGGGGTGACGGTACCAGTAGAAGTGCATGTGGTTATTCATGTTCTCACTAGAAACTTTGTGTGTGGAGGCTGAATCCCAGAGTTTTAGTTGGATTTGTTTGCTGTCCTTTTCACATTTGTGATTTAGTAACACTTTGTCAAAAATGTCTTTTTTTTTTTTTAAGTCTCTTCCTACCGGCTAGTAGCCAAAAGGAGACCCAGAAGTTACATGTTTACCAATAATAATAAAAGCTAATATAGCTTTGTGCTAAGAACTCTTTTCAAAACTTCATGCATCATAAGTCATGTAATACTTTTTTTTTTTTTTTTTTTTTTTTTGAGATGGAGTCTCACTCTGTCACCAGGCTGGAGTGCAGCGGTGCGATCTCAGCTCACTAGAACCTCCGCCTCCTGGGTTCAAGTGATGCCTCTGCCTCAGCCTCCCGAGTAGCTGGGACTGCAGGTGCGTGCCATCATGCCCAGTTAATTTTTGTATTTTTAGTAGAGATGAGGTTTCACCATGTTGGTCAGGCTTGTCTCGATCTCTTGACCTTGTGACCCACCCCCCTCAGACTCCTAAAGTGTTGGGATTACAGGCATGAGCCACTGTGCTTGGCCAAGTTATGTAATTCTTACAATTCAGTTTGATGGATATTCCCAACCTATATCACACAAGAGGAAACTGAGGCACAAAACCTAACTCCCTGGATGTCACATAAGCAGGTTAGAAGCCCACCTGGGTACAAACCCAGATGCTCTGAAGTGTGGGGCCGATTCCTGCTGGCCACCCCCTGTCGTCCCTGAGGAACTTCAAGCCCCACTGTCAGGAGTGTGTTCAGACCCCACCACTGGGAACCGTGTCTTCATTTTGTGCCACAGGGAGTCAGGGTCCTGGGTCAGATACCAGCTCAAAATGTGACCTGGTATAAGTCCCTTTGCCTTTGGGCCCTCAGTTTCCCATCTATAAATGAGGGAGCTGGGTTGGATGGACCAGGAACACCTGGGGAGACTTTCAAACTGTGGTCTCCTGAGGATTCTAATTCAGCGATTCTGTGTGGGCTCCAGCTGGTATTGAGGACTCTAGGCCACTGTCAACAACAAGATGAGAATCACAGTATGTACTGTAGCAGATGTTAGCAGATATTATTTATTGAGCATCTATCATGTGCCAGGCCTTGTGTCAAGTGTGCTTTACAGAGATTGTCGCATTTTAGTGTCACAACAATCCTGTAACAAAGATGCTGTTTTAATCCTAATAAGGCTTAGAGAGGTGAAGTGGCTTTTCAAGGATACCAGCTAGTAATTACAATAGCCAGGATTTGTACACAGACGTCATGACTGGAGCACTCACGTTGTATATTCGTTACACTACACTATTCCTTTGCTTGTTCAGCGCACTGCCTTGCCCTCCCCCAGGCCTTGCTGAATGGGCTATGGGCGATGTGACTTATTTCTACAGCTCATTGTGCCAGGGGTGGGCAAGTGTCTCAAACTAGCCACTGAACTGGATGGCTAGTAACCAATCAGTGTTTCTCTTGAGAACTTGAACTGAGATATTGAGAAGAGACATTGAAACTTTGGATGACATTGAGTCCCAGAGTGACAATTTCAGAGCTGGAGCCAGATTTGGCACCATAAGAACTCAAAGTTCCGTTGACACTGAATTTATGCGGAGCTTTTCAGGGGAGGCTGGTTTGCAGAGAGGAGAATGGAACAGATAGAGTGAAGAGAGACCAGAGATGAGAAGGAGAGGAGAAAGAGAGAAGGAAACCTGCGGGATGCCTTTCTAGGCCCCTGGAGACCAGCCTGCACTCCCTGATATTAGGACGCACATTCTGTACCAGTTCCTTTCTAATAAATACCTTCTACTTATGCGAATTCCGCGGGTTTCTGATCCTGGGACTTGAATTATTCCCTAAAATACTTGTCCCGAATTCCCTACAAAGTTTTTAGGATCAAATTAGCTCATGCGTATGAAAGAGCTCAGTGACCTGCAAGGAACTATACCAATTATGAAATATCTGGGAAAAAAGTTCTAAGTTTAAATATAATCAATGGATCACTGTGAGAAGAACTCAGAGATGGGAGACTTACTGTGGGGAGAGTTTAATGAATGGCGTTCTACAGAGGCAGTGGTTCTGCACAGAGATTTGGAGAAGATATAGGATATGGATGGCAAGAGAGAGAAGACCCTCCAGGTAGGGGAATAGCAGAGGCAACCAACCCTGTGAAGAGCGTATATGGGTGTGCAAATGCAGAGGGGGCAGCAGGGGTGGCAGGGGATTACTGTGGCTGCTGGCTAGTGGGGGTATATTTGGGGAACTCCAGTGAGTGGATGTTTATTGTATATACTGGGCAATAGGGAGCCATTGGAGTTATTGACCAGGTGGTTTTGGGAAGGCAGAAATGATCTGATGAATTAGTTGGGGAGGGGGATGGTGAGAAGTAAGGAAGAAGGCATTGTAAACTCAGAGGGCCTGGAAAATCACGCAGGAGAGACTGCATGAATGAAGAGTAACCAAGACTAGGTAATAGGTTGTATGTGGGTCACCTATTCCTTCATTCAAAAAACTTTCAAGAGCCTTACTATGCCAGGCATTGTTCGAAGCCGAGGCGATTTAGAGTGAATGAGACAGGTGTGGTTCCTGCCCTCTGGAAGCTTACAGTCTGGTAAGAGAGACAGATATTAATGCAGTGATGCTGCAAATCAATAGGGGATCACATATAGCCAGACGAGCCTGTTACAGCAACTTGATCAAATTGGAAAGAGGGAGGAAGTGGGTCAGGGAAGGCTTCCCTGAGGAAAAGAGGTGTCCCTGGGATGCAAAGTCTGAGTAGAAATGTTCTAGGTGTAGAGCAAGTGGAAGGACATTCCAAGTTGTGAGAACAAAGGCCTGGAAGTAGCTAGGACTCAGCGAGAGCAAGGAGGTGGGGAGGGTCTTGGTAAGAGAGGAGGCTGGGAAGGCAGGGGAGGACCTGCAGGGCCTGGCAGGCCATAGTGAAGATTTTGGTCTTAACTCTAAAAACAGTAGGAAGCAAAGGAGCAGGGATGAGCATGATTCAGTTTGTGATCCTAGAAATCTACTCTGCTTGAAATCTGAAGAAAGAATAGGAGTGGGTCCAAAGACGATTCTCGGAGGGCAGTTAA
>NW_012103142.1:8213684-8283604 GCF_000951045.1 Mandrillus leucophaeus | reverse complement strand
TTTGCTTGTTCAGCGCACTGCCTTGCCCTCCCCCAGGCCTTGCTGAATGGGCTATGGGCGATGTGACTTATTTCTACAGCTCATTGTGCCAGGGGTGGGCAAGTGTCTCAAACTAGCCACTGAACTGGATGGCTAGTAACCAATCAGTGTTTCTCTTGAGAACTTGAACTGAGATATTGAGAAGAGACATTGAAACTTTGGATGACATTGAGTCTCAGAGTGACAATTTCAGAGCTGGAGCCAGATTTGGCACCATAAGAACTCAAAGTTCCGTTGACACTGAATTTATGCGGAGCTTTTCAGGGGAGGCTGGTTTGCAGAGAGGAGAATGGAACAGATAGAGTGAAGAGAGACCAGAGATGAGAAGGAGAGGAGAAAGAGAGAAGGAAACCTGCGGGATGCCTTTCTAGGCCCCTGGAGACCAGCCTGCACTCCCTGATATTAGGACGCACATTCTGTACCAGTTCCTTTCTAATAAATACCTTCTACTTATGCGAATTCCGCGGGTTTCTGATCCTGGGACTTGAATTATTCCCTAAAATACTTGTCCCGAATTCCCTACAAAGTTTTTAGGATCAAATTAGCTCATGCGTATGAAAGAGCTCAGTGACCTGCAAGGAACTATACCAATTATGAAATATCTGGGAAAAAAGTTCTAAGTTTAAATATAATCAATGGATCACTGTGAGAAGAACTCAGAGATGGGAGACTTACTGTGGGGAGAGTTTAATGAATGGCGTTCTACAGAGGCAGTGGTTCTGCACAGAGATTTGGAGAAGATATAGGATATGGATGGCAAGAGAGAGAAGACCCTCCAGGTAGGGGAATAGCAGAGGCAACCAACCCTGTGAAGAGCGTATATGGGTGTGCAAATGCAGAGGGGGCAGCAGGGGTGGCAGGGGATTACTGTGGCTGCTGGCTAGTGGGGGTATATTTGGGGAACTCCAGTGAGTGGATGTTTATTGTATATACTGGGCAATAGGGAGCCATTGGAGTTATTGACCAGGTGGTTTTGGGAAGGCAGAAATGATCTGATGAATTAGTTGGGGAGGGGGATGGTGAGAAGTAAGGAAGAAGGCATTGTAAACTCAGAGGGCCTGGAAAATCACGCAGGAGAGACTGCATGAATGAAGAGTAACCAAGACTAGGTAATAGGTTGTATGTGGGTCACCTATTCCTTCATTCAAAAAACTTTCAAGAGCCTTACTATGCCAGGCATTGTTCGAAGCCGAGGCGATTTAGAGTGAATGAGACAGGTGTGGTTCCTGCCCTCTGGAAGCTTACAGTCT
The DNA here is from genome assembly GCF_000951045.1 of Mandrillus leucophaeus. Taxonomy (NCBI): domain Eukaryota; kingdom Metazoa; phylum Chordata; class Mammalia; order Primates; family Cercopithecidae; genus Mandrillus; species Mandrillus leucophaeus. Next base: position 8,282,315 of record NW_012103142.1, on the reverse strand, counting down.
GGTAAGAGAGACAGACATTAATGCAGTGATGCTGCAAATCAATAGGGGATCACATATAGCCAGACGAGCCTGTTACAGCAACTTGATCAAATTGGAAAGAGGGAGGAAGTGGGTCAGGGAAGGCTTCCCTGAGGAAAAGAGGTGTCCCTGGGATGCAAAGTCTGAGTAGAAATGTTCTAGGTGTAGAGCAAGTGGAAGGACATTCCAAGTTGTGAGAACAAAGGCCTGGAAGTAGCTAGGACTCAGAGAGAGCAAGGAGGTGGGGAGGGTCTTGGTAAGAGAGGAGGCTGGGAAGGCAGGGGAGGACCTGCAGGGCCTGGCAGGCCATAGTGAAGATTTTGGTCTTAACTCTAAAAACAGTAGGAAGCAAAGGAGCAGGGATGAGCATGATTCAGTTTGTGATCCTAGAAATCTACTCTGCTTGAAATCTGAAGAAAGAATAGGAGTGGGTCCAAAGACGATTCTCGGAGGGCAGTTAAGAAGGTTTGGCTGTAAGCCATGGAAATGAACGCTGATTATCTCAGCCACAAAACGATTGACTGGAACCAGTTAGGACACTCACAGAACTGAAAAGAAGGCTCTGGGGACCTTGGTGATTGGTTTGGGTTTAAGTCCCCCAAGACTCTTTTTCCCCTTTGTCGTCATGTTCTCGGGTCTCTCCACATGCTGAGGATATGGCTGCCAGCTGCTTTGGGGTCATATCTTTATATTCATTGCCCAGAAAAAAAAAAGAGAATATTCTGCAAAAGGACTCTGATTGAGCCCCATGCTTGGCCTCAGGATCTAATGGGATGGGAGATACAGTGGGGCAGGAGTACTGGGACTGACGACCACACCAAAACCAGATGGAGCCTGGGAAGAGCACCTCCCTAAAGGAAGGGGTGAAGGACTTGGGGGATTCTCCTGCCAGAAAATGACAGAAGGGATATGCACAGACAGAGGGGAAAATAGACGTTTAATGCAGAAGCGATGGCAACAATCTAGATGGGGAGAAACAGAGCCCAGAGAATGGTTTGAAGGAGAATGGAAAGGAAAGGGACTAGCATGGATGAAGTTACTGTGTTCCAGGTATTGAGTTGGGTCATGTTCCTTATTTTCACAACAATTCCATGACGTAAGGTTAATTTTATAGAGAAGAAAACTGAGGCTCAAGAGAAACAGGGTTGCTTGCCTGAGATCTCACAGACATTCAATGGAGGGGTTGAGAGTTGATTCCAGGATTTGGGGGTTAATTTCAAACCCTATGCTTTCTCGTAGTCAATGTGTATCTTCCCTGGGAGTGAGTTTGGGTGGAGAAAATAATATTGGCCTTTGACACTGACTTTCCAATTACAGGGAGGCCAACCAAAGAGAATAGCCTTGGAAACAGCTTAACACCCAGGTTGACAGAGAGAATGAGGGGTTCAGTCTAGATTTGGAAGTTGAGAGGTCATCTGGCAGGCTCCCAAGGCATGTGAGTCCCCATTAAAATGGATCTCTGTTCACCGTCTACCTCCTTTTTCTCCCCCACGCCCCCCGCCCCCCCGCCGTGATGTGGTCACCTGACTGGCCCAGTTTTTGCTGATCTTCTAATTAACAAAAAAGCCAATTGCTTGTTTTTTTTAATTCTTATTTTAGGAAAGGAAGCAAGATGATTTTGCACAGGTTTGTCTGATTGCTGGATTAGCAGGCGCCTTCCAACTTGCTTAATCCTTATTTAATTTCTTGATCAACCTGGTTCAGCTCAAAACAGCCTGCACCTAGAAAACTCAGAATAAAAGCTGTGTTTTCAGGCATTAAGCACTGGCATTGTGTTTATTCTTTAATGTGACCAAATGTGTCTGTCTGTAATGAGAGCGACAGGCATACCAATAAGTGGTTGCCAGATACAGAATTCAAAGACTGGGTCTGGAAAATGAGGTCAAGGGGAGACGGAAAGGGGCATGAACTTGGGGGTGGAGTCAGGAAGGAAGTGTGACTGGATACTGTGCCCCAGGCCCAAGCAGAGACTGCTCAAATCATAGTTAGGGTTCAGATAGGAAACAGATGCCACATGGCAAGTGAGGAATTTGTAGATGGTTTAATAAAGGGACCATTTAAAGAGGAGGGCAGGGTACAGAGAAATCACAGGAATAATGTGGTGTCCAGGGCTAGTAACACAGGGGCCATTCTCACTCCTAGATCTGAAGGGCCAAGGGGATGGAACAGAAGAACAATGACCAGAATCCAGAGGCAGAACAAACTGTATGAAGAGAACCACTGGACAGGAGCTGCGGCCTTCAGGTGAGGATCCTGCAGGGTGGGAGCTGGGAAGGAGCACACCAGTCTCATTTTCCTTCCTCCTCCCATCTCCTGTTGGTGTTCTTCATTAGCAAAACCCAAATGGAAGCCTGGGGGCAGAAGGCCCAGTGAGGGATCCCATAGACTGGACAGGGTTCTTGTTGGGGAGGGGTTGGGAGGAGGAGCATATACAGAGGACCCAGCACAGCTCTCTGCAGTCATCCTCCTGGCCTCTCTGGCTGTGGGCTGTGGAGAAATGCTATGTGTGCGTGGGAAAGGGGGGAAGGAGGACAAGCTTCAACCTCAGTCGTTGCTGTCTGAGCCTGGCCTTCCAGCTTCCTGCACACCCAGGCTTGCCAGTCGTGTCTCCATACCCTTTCCTCCTTTCCTTACCTTTACCAATGTGTATTTGTCTCTCAGGGCTTGTTAGGCAAGCGGAACTAGTCTGACAGATAGAACCTGGTTTAGATGTGTTTCCCCTTCATGTTCCCATTCATAGAAAACCAAAAGCAACACTTGCCTTTTAGGTCCTGCTTTGGACTTCAGGGGAGTTTGGACACAGCTCCTCTGAGGAAGAGGAGAATCTACCTGACCCAGGTGTGCCAAGCCTGCCTCCTTGTTTTGACTCTCATCTTTTCCAAGACCTGAGAATTCATCAGAGTGGAGCATAATCTGGATATGCTACCCTTTTCTCACTCCTGACTCCATACAGACTGCCCATCTCTCTCCCTTCCTTCTAGGAAGTCTTCCCTGATTACCCCACCAGCATCTGCTCACTTCTCTGCACCATCAGCAATCATCATTCACAGGTTCCTGTTGCTCCTGCATATGGTTCTGGAAATGTGGGTTCTAAGCCCACTGGACTGTGATCACTTTCATGAAGCATCTCTTTGGAATGTCCCCAACTTTTCACCATCTGCACCAGCTGAGCCAACATCTCTAGGATATGTGGGGTTGCAGGGGAGGTACGGTGTTCTGCACAATCAATCATCTAACCTGACCCCAGAGACACAATGCTGAGTAGTAAAACATAATATATTCAGGGTTCCATGGCTTTGGGAACAGAGAGAGACCATTGAACCAAGTTCTAGTTCTGGATTTTGAAAACTGAGATTGTTAGAATTGGAAAGAAGCAAAGAGATCACTTAACCCAATAGTTTACACTAATTTTTAGCTACAGAATCTTTTATTTCCCACAAATTAAATCTTTTGTGGATTCCAATAGCTAACAGAGAAAAGGCAGCTTCTTTGATTAAGGAGGTTTAAGGGTCAGAACTCCACTCAGCCTCAGCTGGTCTTCAGGTATGAGAGTCAAGGGCTTTATGTGGCACAACGCCAAATCTCTGAGCAGCCCCAGTGTGAACATTGAGGCCACAAAGGAAGGTAACTTGTCTTAGCTGGTTGCTGGCAGAGGAAGAACTGGAACCCTGGTCTCAGCATTCCCAGGCTGATGTCCTTTCTTTCTCACCTGGCCTCTTCTGAAAGTCGTTTGCCTTGGTCATTCGTGGCCCAGCTCTCTCCCCTCCCTGTAGACCAAGAAGCCAGGTCTATGGGGGGACAAAGCATAGCCCATGAAGCTGTGCTGGGTCTATGGGGAGTGCTGGACATCTAGGACTGGAACAGACCTCAGAAGCACCTCCTGATTATACCCCTAGCTCGTTAGACCCCAGTGGTTGAGCAACCCAGTTGCCAACAATCCCGGCCCAGGACTTTGGGTTGTGAAAAGCCCAGGCTGGATTCTCTCACTCTTAGATGAGTGCCTTCCTCTGACCTCTCAGGAGTTTATTGGTGACCTGGCAACTTGGCTGTGTCGAGATCCTGTGTGAGGTTCAATTAGCATGCAGGGCCAATGCTGGCTGGCTCCATGTATTATTTGCACAGGTTAAGTATTCCTGATAAGGCTTCTCAAATCAAAGGGCTGAAATGAACTTAATTAGAACTTGGAATACTCAAGCTAGAGATAAAAGGAAGCACCTACAGTTCTTTGAAACAACACACTGGGGGTGGGGAAAGCAAAAAGGAAATGGTGAGGGAACTGGTCCCAAGCCGTGATAAAATCCTTCCGTGTGCAGACAAGGAGGCTGGAGGCCAGCCCTTGAGTCCTGGTCTTCCTTCTAGGGATCTTCTCTTCCCACCAGACTTAAACTCAGACCATCTCCCTGGAAAATGAATGTCAAGTGTACTCAGGGGTCAAGCAGCATGGGTGTGAGGAGAGTGGGTGGGTTGGCGGGCAAGGAAAGGAAAGGGAATTCAATTTTTATTCCATTTAGAAAGACCAACAGCCCCCAGTGCTCATAATTTCCTCCAGGTTGGGGTAGGAAATGCAATTGTCAGAGACGGCAGCTTCTTAAGCCTGGGTAAGAGGGCAGGGGAAAGAGAAACTAGTTAGTTTTCTCTAATTCTTTCAGATTTTCATGTTAGTTCTCTCCCAGATTCTACACTTCCAGGGGTCTGAGTCCCTTCTAATGGCACTTTCAGCTCATTCCCCAGTGGGATAACTAGAAGACACTCTGCTATTCCCATTGGGGCCGGGACTCTTGGTGCCTCACCCATGTCCCCACACATGCTCATTGCTCAAGCGTGAGGTGTGTTCTGCACAGGGCCCCAGGCCTCCCCAGCAGGACCGAACCCCAGTGGCCCACAGCCGTCGTCTACTCAATACTGCACCCTGAAGTGGCTGCCTCCCTTCCCTGCCCAGTTCCATGCTCCCTGTGCTCATGGCCCTAAGAAACCACTTGCATTCAAATCCTTGTTTCAGAATTTCCTTTGGAAGATGCAAGTCAAGATGCTTAAGAATAAAGAATCTTCAAAGAATGGGGGTGGTTGTTATTATTTTCCTCCTCAACTTTCTCACAAGCTTGGACTGAAACATTGCAGCTCCTGCATGATCTCCCTGGTCTCACGTCTCTTTATCTCTCATCTGATTGGTGCTGAACCTCCGGGGGGTGTGACTCACCGTGGCCTCCTTTTCAGCTTCTGCCATTGCCACTGGAGGTCATCTCATCACTGGCTCACCCTGGCCATCTACTCCCTTTCGGCCTTGGTCTAGAAAGCAGTTTCAACTCATGTCCACTTGCCCACATGATGCACTGGTAGCCAGAAGCATGGTATCCCCCAGAAGCCCCCACTCGTACCCTTTGCCTGCAACCCTAACCTCTGACCCCTTTGAACCCCAGTCTCACTTCTCTGTCTCTAAAGTCTTTATCCACTCTCTGCTATGGTTAAAGATACATATCTTGTCTTGGGGAGGACATTTGAGAGCAGAATCTAGGTTGGATTCATGTCATGGCCTGTGCAGTCACAGACATTGTTGCCCTCAGAAACATTTCTCCCCCTTCCCCTGTTCTGTTCTATAATAGGGGGCTGACCCCTACTGGCTGTGTTTCTCAGGCTCCCTCATCAGCTTGACTGTCTTCTGGGTCCACCGATAGGAGGCCCTGATGGAAATTGGAGGGTGGGAGGAAGGGAGAGTGTTTCTGCTTTTTATTTCCAGCAGTGCCTGCCTTTCCTCTGGTTCTAGTTTCCTTCTAACAGGCTCATAATGTTCAAGGTGACCCCTACTGCTAGGGTTTGGTGATTTCCTTCTTTCACCTCCAGCCCTAGGGGTGACAGTGGCTTTTTGCTATTGCTAGCCTTGCTGTTGTCTTACTTTCCCCTGTTGACTTCCCAGCTCCCTGCATCATCCAAGCAACCAATTTTCTGCATTAAATTCCCTCTGGTTCTGTACTCTGAGTGGTTTCTATTTACTGGGTTGGACCTGCCTGATTCATGTGCCATTGCCATATAACCCTCCGGATGCAGATCTGTAAAATGGGGGTAACATTAGAATATACCTCAAAAAGTGGTTATGGGGGTCATACGACTCAACCCTTGTAAAGCACAGAGCACAGCACCTGGCATGTGGCAGGTGTTCAGTAAATGGATGGTGCTATTATTAGTGAACTGTGTGTGTCAGTGAACTATGTATGTTAATAAACTGTGTATGTGTGTTATTACTAGTGAATGGAACTGATAAATCTCTGTGGATGTGAGTGTGCATTGGGGAAGGGGAGGATGTCCATTTCTGGGGGCAGCTGTGTGTGCCCTGTGTAAAAGGGTGCCTCTGTGGGTAACCAAGCCAGAATTGAGGAATTGAGAGCCCATGTAGAGTGCTGTCATTGGAAATGCCCCTTGTCACCTCATTATCCCCTTGTACAATCACCTTTCCCTTTGCAAGCTTATAAAATCAAAGAGCCTGGAAGACTCTGGGGGCAGAGAATAGGTGCCAGCCTCAGCCCTCTTGGGGTTGGCACATCAGAGATATGGCTTGTCTGTGGGGAAGACAAGGTCTTCTGTGGCTGAGTGGCCAGAGGAGCAGGGATAGGATTGCCTGGAGCCCGTGGAGCTGTGTGGGCCATGCAGGAATTTGTGCTGGACTCGACAGAAGTCACCCCATGGGACTAAACTTTCTGATCCTTCAGCATGTGCATCCTTGGTCCAGGCATGGGATGAATCACGTAAGAGCTTCAGTCCATGGGCATTGGCAAGGGACCTCCAACTCCTCTGATCTGCAGACACATGTGGAATTTAGAGCTCATGAGCGTTACAGACTCATTCCTATCATAACGCAGAGGAGGAAACTGGCCAAGAGAGGGGGAATGACTTGCCCAAAGTCACTGAGCTGGAATTAGAACTCAAGTCTCCTTATTCTATGCTATCTTTTTTTGTTTTGGGCAGAGACAACCTTCTCTAATTTTCCAGTACAAATGGATATTTCAATAAGAGCAATTATCTTTTACCTTTGTTTTAGGCTTTACAGTTTACAAATACCTATCTCATTTGTGATGGGGATAATATTTTGCAAATATGAAATCAATGCATTTTAATTTCCCCTCTAAATTGTGTTCTCATCCAGTATTCTTTCTCCAAGGCTGAGCCATGAGATTTGTCACTCCAGTGAGGGGAGAGTGGTCCTGCTTGGAGCAAAGACTCCATGGAGTTGGCCTAGAGGACTCTGGTGAATCTAGTAGGGCTCAAATTCTGGCTCATTCGCTGGGCAAATAACTTCTGTATGTCTTAGCCTTTTCCTCTGCAGCCAGAGGATATATCTCAGACCTCCCTTATAAGGTAGTTTTGAGATAGGAACAGAGTAAGTGTTGCATACGTGCTATCAGACCTAGAGGACTTGCTCATGGGGCTTTCCATAGGGAACACCCATCACCCACTCATTCCAGTTTTGAGGCTTGTAGGGGAAAGAAGGGAGCTGGAGATGAGGAGGGAGGCAATAAGACCTGAAAACTGGCCTTTCTCCAGGCTAAACTCCCCTGTATTAATGGAGAAAACACCAGAGTAGAAAGGATTCTGCCCCAATCTGTTTTAGGATTCAGGCAGGTCACTGGCCTCCCAGGCCGCTCCTGCCGTAGTGTGAGGTGGCTGCACTGAAGCTGACTGGGCAGTGTGGTATGGTTAGTGGGGAGAAGGCTTGAGTTTTGGTCTCCAAGTACCTCTTGATTTCTGCGTGCCTATGATGGAGCCCAGAAGTTTCTGCTTGCCTGAAATGAGGTAATTCTAGTTTGAGAGTTTCCCAAAGAGTTCACAGAAGGCTGCAGGACAGGACCTCAGAGGGTCTTCAGCATCATCAAGAGGCAGAACGGGACCTGTTCCATATGGGAGTATCAGGGGCAGTCCTGCCCTGATGGAGATGGAAAAAAACATGCCAGAAGGTTATCAGTCTTGCCCATCAGCAGTGGAGGGCTGCTGAACACTCAGGGATAGACCACCCACCCTCATCTTGCTGGGCACCAACCCACATATACCCAAGGACTGCTTGAGACCACATGTACCCTTCCCTACAGTGCCATAGGAGCCTCTCGCCATCCACAAAGGTTCCACCCTGGAGGGCAGGAGGGAAAGAAAGATTGGCATTTTATCCACAAGAAACTGAGTGGTTTCTTTAAAAGACTGTTTAAATCACTGAATTGAACTTAGATGACCGTATTGGGCTAAAATTTAGTTGCCCCTCCCCCATTCCCACAGACTAGGGGCACACACTCCAATCAGCTAACAGAAAATAAAGAAAAGTGCCTTCTCTGCACATCTGAGTGTGCTGTGAGTACATCTGTGACCTTGCCACACATACATTATCTTGTTTGATTCCCATATGTGCTGGAAAACGGCCATTGCTGGGGGTCAGCTTAGAGTGGCCATATGGTAGGGAATAGCAGAGGCCATGGTGGCGTGCCCAGAATTATCTTCATTATCACCATTTCCACTTCTAGTGGCTCCAGAGGCCTTGGGCTCCTCCTGCTAGCACCTCCCTCCATGCTGGGTTCTGAGTTGAACTGAGTTTGGTGAAGGAAGGTGGATGCAATGTAACTCACAGTAATGTAACAGCTCAGGCTTTGGACACTCCCAGACCAGACCTGGGTGGAAATCCCAGCCTTCTTGCTTACCTGCCATGTGAGCCTGGGAAAGCAACTTCACCCCTCTCAACCATAAAATGGAGATCTTAACAAAGTTAACTTTGCAATTTGAATGTGAGAGTGAGGTGCAGGTAGAGTACTAGCACAATGCCCTGGGCATGGCAGGTTCTTGGTAAATGGTAGCAAATTTAAGGATGAATAAATGAATGACTGAATGAGCCACTGCAGAGATAAATACACAGGTAAGGGTCTCACACTGACAGGCAGTATAATGTTGTGTTTAGGAGTGAGGGCTCCAAAGCCAAGTGGCCTGGGCTTAAATCTGGCCTTTGTCACTTACTTGCTATATGGAAAAGTTACTAAACCCCTCCAGGCGTCCGCACCCTTGCATATACAATGAGAATGGGGATAATGATACTCATCTAATGGGGTTGCTGTGAGGATTAAATGAGTTAATGTACATAAACCTCTTATAGCAGTGCCTGGCCCAAAATGAGTGCTCTGTAACTCTTAGCCATTGACATGATGATGATAGCTGCCATTTCATTTCACTCCTGCCCTGTGCCCAGCATTGCTCTAGGTCCTGTGAAGAATATATGAGAAGCATAAGACATGACATCTGGCCTCAAGCAGCTCATTGAGGAGGCCAGATGTTCATCCCTGCAGCAACCATGCTCAGGCTGGCATGTGGGCCAGAGTGAGTCTAATAGAACCAAGGACCCAGGAGAAGTGCGCATAAAAGATGGCACTGGGAGCAGAGGAGCAGAGTAGAAGTAGGTAGGCGACTGAGGTGATGGTGCCTCGGTCCTCTTGTGCTATCCAATTTCACACACACCCCTTGTCTCCCCACTAAAGTTTCTCACTATGGAGGCGCCTGCGGTAGCCAAGCTAGTGACAGTGTAGCAGGAGTCCAGACACCAGTGGCTTTTGTATTTGCCTCACCTTTCTGAGAACAGAAGACTGTGGACAAGTCACTTGCTGCCTTGAGCCTCCATCTCCATAAACATAAAATGGGAATCATAGCACCTGTCCTTCCAATTTCTCAGGGTGTTCGCATGGTAAGATAAACCGATAGAAAGTACCAGGTGGGTAGTTAGGATCTTCAAATGAATTGGCCAATGCATGAACCACCAGCCCATGGACTACTGGGAAGATAACTCAAATGAACCACCCTCTGAAGGAGAAGTTGGGGTACTTTCACCCCTGATTTGGTGAGAGGACAACTGTCTCATTCCATATACCTAAAGATCTTCTGTTTTTAGTTTTAATCTCCTCAGAGCGCTGACATTAACTGTGGGGTAAATAGCTGACTTTGTAGCCTTTCTGCACCGCAGCTGCTTGCCCATGGATATCACAGCTGGGGAAGGCAGAAGCACCAAACTCAAAGCTCCTTAGCGAAGAAGATAATGCAACCCACACAACCCTCTTTGCTGGATGGTGACCTTTGTTTTCTGCCATAAGATGCTGGCCTAGGGGCCCCATCTGCCTGCTGCCCCGTGAAACCCACCCACCTCTGCTCACGATTTCCACCCTACTTTCTGTCTTCTCATCCCTCAGATATCAAACTTAATCACCTTCTGTCTGGCTTCTGCATTGCGATAAATAGTTGCGGCGTGCTTCTGAGGAGGAAAAAGATATCCAGCATTTAAAATATTGAGCCACTCAGAAATAATTATTCATGAGGTTTTTGTGCATGCATTAGAGTTTCCCCTCGAGGCTGAGGGCTGCCTGCTGGAATGAACTTAGCCACAACTTGGCCTTTATTTCCTTGTTTTATTTTTTTCTTTCTCATTTTTTCCTCCGTGAGTTTATGATTCCTCAACACATTTGAGAAATTGAAACATTAAAAATGCTCATAAGCATGACATGGGCAGGGCATTTCTGAGCTCATCAACAGAAGAAGCTTATGATGAGGAGGAAGGACCTTAGAGATGTGAGGGCTGCGCAAGAGGGCGCCCAGTCGAGTGTGGGAGGAGGCAGAGCCCCTGTCTTCAGGGAACTCCAGTCAGAGAGGAGATGTAGCCCCGTCCCCAGGGAGCCCCAGCCTGAGAGGAGATGCAATCCTATCCCCAGGGAGCCCTAGCCTGAGAGGAGACGTAGCCCCGTCCTCAGGGAGCCCCAGTCTGAGGGGAGACGCAGCCCCGTCCTCAGGGAGCCCCAGTCTGAGGGGAGACGCAGCCCCGTCCTCAGGGAGCCCCAGTCTGAGGGGAGACGCAGCCCCGTCCTCAGGGAGCCCCAGTCTGAGGGAGATACAACTCCATCCTTAGGGAGCCCCAGTCTGAGGAAAAGGAAACCCAGGCTCTCTTGGGACATCCTGTAAGAAGGGAGATTCTGTTCTGCTTTAGAGATGCTGTTCTCAAGCTCAATGACTTTCTGATTGGGAGACGTGTTTAATAGTGTCATTTTTCAGTGGGCAACGGAATTGACTGATTTACTTATTTATTCATTCATTTAACAAATATTTATTGAATACAGTTTTAATTCTGTGCCAAGTAGTCATAATACTGAGGGGTTCACCTGAAAAAATAAGACACAGTCTTTTTTGCTCAAGACCACCAGCCTTATTTGGGAGACAGGTAGGTAGGTAACAGTGTTCACTGTAAGCTGTAATAAGTGCTCTAACAGAGAGGAGCCCACAGGTCTGGGGAGAGAGACAGGCACGGCCCAGTGTCTCCAATTTTGCTGTGGAGTCTTTCAAAAAGATGGAACAGGAAGAAAACAAGTGTTGAATGTGGAATATCGGAACCTCTCTAAAGGATGTTTTTCACTCATTCATTTATGGATTTATTCAGTAAATATTTTTGGAGGCCCTCTGATTCCAGTACTGTGCCAAACGTAGGGATAGAAGGGGGGCAGGCATGACTCCCCCTCTTCAGCAGCTCATTGACCTGTGGAATCTTCAGCAATTCTTCACTGGCATATTCCAGAACTTTAGAGCAAAAGCCACTTGGAGGCCCTCTGCTTCTGTCCCCCAACTTGAGACACAAGGTTGTGTGGGCAGACCAGATCCCAGCACCCGGCATAGTGCTCAGAGAGGAGCACTCTAAAGCCAGGGAAATCCAGCTGCTCTTACCTGATCCCCACTTTTTGTTTGTTTGTTTGTTTGTTTGAGTCTTGCTCTGTCGCCCAGGCTGGAGTGCTGTGGTGTGATCTCTGCTCACTGCAACCTCCGCCTCCCAGGTTCACACCATTTTCCCACCTCAGCCTCCAGAGTAGCTGGGACTACAGTCGCCGCCACGATGCCCGGCTAAGTTTGTTTTTGTAGTTTTAGTAGAGATGGAGTTTCACCGTGTTAGCCAGGATGGTCTCAATCTCCTGACCTTGTGATCTGCCCTCCTCAGCCTCCCAAAGTGCTGGGATTGCAGGCATGAGCCACCACACCCCGTCACCTGATCCCCACTCTTAACAGAGCTCTGTTTAGGTCTGATCAGCTTTCCTCTATCTCTCTTGTTGCAAACTCATCCCTTTTTCATGTGGGGGCGCCATGGATGAGCTCTTCACCCTCCCTGCCCTCCAACCTCCTCTGCCTTCCTGGCTTCACAACAGCACACTAGCCTAGCCTTCTCTGTGGTTTGTGCTCACTGAAAGGCCCTGAAGATGATCAGATGATAGGTTTCTAGGAGCCCAGAATCAGGATCTTCCCGGGGCGAAGGTGCGCCACCCTCTGGGGAGCTGGGGGCGCTGGGGTGGGGGTAAATCAAGAGCACACTTTGGGAATTGGAGCAATATCCTTAGGAACTGCTGGGCCTGCCCTGGGAGGCAGGGGTGGGGGCGGGTCTGGGTGAAGTGGTCCCACCTGGGGTATAGCTGCCTTTAGAGTGGGAAGTGTCCTTTAGGATAGCTGAGTTAGGGAACAGGTGAAGCTGCTGTAATAGAGGCTCAGAAGACAGTGGCTGACATACAGGGGAGTTTACCACTCTCTTTTGTGATAAGCTGGAGGCAGGTGGGTAGTCTGGGTTATCTACCCCAGACTGGAGGTGCTACTCTGCCACTGTCAGCACAGGCCTTCTGTTGCAGGCTGCATGAGGGCTGCTCCAGTGGTGGCCAATCTCTGGCTGGTGGGAGGTCAGGAAAGAATAAAAAGTATTCTCCTTTTTCTTTTTCTTTTTAAGGACATGGCCTGGAGATTGCTTCTGCCCACACTTTCACTCACATCCCATTGGCCAGAACTTAGTCACAAGGCCAAGGGCATCTTGTCAGGGCATCTTGGAAATGTAGTCTGCATCAGGGAAGCTATGAGCTCTGCTAAAGCTTGAGCAATACTAAAAACAAGGAGAGAATGGACACTGGGCATCATTCACGGTTTGTGTCACAGGGATCACCTCAACGCTGCCGAAGATCCATGGCAGCTTTATGTCCCCCAAACACCTCAGCAGCCTTTCTGTTCCCAAGGAATAGCAGGGTTCGAGGGAAAAGCCTGCAGGGCAACCAGCTCCGAGGCAGGAAGAAGACTTCGATACCGCCTAAAAATGAGGTTGGTGATGGGGTCCCTCAGAAGCCAGGCTGAGACCCTCAGTCCACCAGGGCTGGTGCCTAAAGCTTATGCTGTGGTAGCAGGGGCTAAGCACCGTGCAGTTGTGGCACCCACAGGGGCCCCTCCAGGATTCTGGGAGGTTCACACTGTCCTGCCCCAGCAGTTGCATTTGGTGCCCTCCTCTGTCCTCTTAGTGTGCCCTTTTAAATTCTATTTCCAAACGAAATGATGGCTCCTTTGTGAAAGCTCCTGTGCACGCTGCCTGAGGGCTTTCTCTGGTTACTGGAGCGTGCATGTGCCCTCCCACAGGACAGAAGTGCCAGGGAATTACCCTGAGGGGTAGCTCCCAAACAATACTAAATGCAAGTTGGTGCATAAATAGCCAACTCTGGAATGTGTTCTATGCAGTCTCTGAGATTCCCAGTGGGACTGAGCCCCAGTTACCCACAACAGTAACCTGCTCCCAGTACTGGCTTTTTTTCCTTTCTTATTTTCTTTCTTCCCTATAGGTACTTTTTGGGGTGACTTCCCAAATAAACTATTTGTCCTAACGTCATTGTCTCTGACTCTACTTCTGGAGAACCCAGACCAAGAAACCTGGGTTGATTGGTTCTCCTTGCTCTCTCCAGAGAGAAGATCCGACAGCCAAGGCAGAGGACTCCAAACTGGGAACGAGCAGGAGCTGCGTCTTATTGTCTCTGTAGTCCCAGCACCCGGCATAGTGCCACACACAGGACAGGTGGATACGTGCCCAGAAATTATTCCATTAGATTGAGTTAATTAATTAAAGTGTATTCTCTCATCAACTTGCTATGTGATTTTGGGCAAGTCACTTTACCTCTCTGAGCCACACTTTCACCCTCTACAAAAACATCACCTACTTAGAAGATGAAATGAGATAAGAGGTGTGAATGAGCTTTGTGATTCTAACATCTTCTGAATCTTAAGGGGTGAAAGATTAGAAAGCTGCCTCTTATTCTTGTTGCTGCTTTTTGAAATGACCAAATGAGAACATTTTAATGACTAAAAGACGGCATCAATTTTCTTGTTGAAATTCTTTTATTCGACAAAGTGGATAATCTTAGTGGAAGGAACATACATTATATTTTCTGTAAGATGCATTAAAGTTGTTTTCATTTTGAATTCAACATGCTGTTTCTGAATATTTGTTCTGAATTGGTCTTGTGCCAAAAAAAAAATAATAATAAATAAATAAAAAATAAAGAGGAAGGCTGCTTCCCACTAATTTTCTCATTTGATAGCTGAGAAAATGGAGCAGGGAGGATTGTGTCCCTAGGGCTACAGGCTAGTTAGGAAATTCATTCATTCTGCAGATACTACATGGGCACAGTTATGACCAAGCACTGTGCTGGGTGTGGATGTGCCTTGGTGAGCCCAAATGGTCACAGTTCTGCCACCATGAGGCTGTCAGTCTCATGGAGGCTGTGACTCTGAACAGAACAGTCACACTAGGGGTTGAATAGCAAGTACTATGACAGAAAGGAACATGTTTCTTCAAGAACTAAAGCAATGGACCTAAGCTTGTGGTGGTGGGGAATGGAGAGAGAAGGTACCCAGAGAAAGACTATTTGAACTGAAGTCTGAGGCATTATCTGGGAGAAAAAGGAAGGGACAGCCTAGAGGAGATAGGATATGCAAAGATCCTGTGACCTGAGGTGGTACATACATGGTGGGTTTGAGGAAGTGAAAGAACGTCCTTGTGGCCAGAGTATGGAGCACAAGGTGTGGGCTGATGAGAAATGAAGCTGCAGAGGTGAGCAGGAGGGTCCACATGGCTCCTTGGAGGGCATGTGTGCTAAGCCAGCTGTGGGAATCCAAGTTTTATTCATGTTTTTCTGCCCAAAATTGTCTACAAAAAATTTAAAATACAGAAAAGTTGCACAGTGAACACTCATATACCCACCACTTGGATTCTACAATTTGCATTTTGCTCCCTTTGGTTTATCACATATCTTTCCATCAATCCATCCCTATTCATCTATTAATCCATCTTATTTTTCATGCTCTTCAAAGTAGGTTATGACATCAATGCAGTTCAGCCCCAAACACTTTGGCCTGCATATCGTATCACTGGCAAAAGCACACTGCTGTGCAGCCCAGATCCTTATCAAGACACCAAACATTCCATCACTCCAGAGAGTTCCTTTGTGTCCCTTCTCAGTTAATTCCTGCCTTCAACTTTCAGGCAACCACTGTTCTGATGTTTTGCACCGTAAATTAAATTTACTTATCCTAGAACTTCATATAAATGGAGTGATTCATTATATCCCTTTTTGGGCAATGCTTTTTTAACTCAATGTTTTAGAGATTAATTCATATTGCATGTATCAAGAGTTCCTCCCTTTTTATTGTAAAATAGCATCCCTTGTATGTATGTCTTACAATTTGGTCTTCCATTCTAATGTTGACATTTGGGTTGTTTCCAGTTTGGGGTGATTAAGAATAACACTGCTATGAAAATTTTTGTACAAGTCTTTCTGAGGATGTGTGTTTTCATTTCTCTTGGGTAAATACCCAGGAATGGAATTGTTGGGTCATAAGGTTGATATATATTTAGTTTTATAAGCAACTTGCAGACTTTTTTCCAAAGTGGCTATACCATTTTGTATTCTCATGAACAGGGTAGAATTCCAGTTGTTCCACATACTCATCAGTACTTTCTGTCGTCAGCCTTTTACATTTTTAAATTGGTGAGTGTGTAATGATAGTTCATTATCATTTTAATTTGCATTTCTCTGGTGGTTAGTTGATGCTGAGAACTTTTTCCATGTGCTTATGGGCCATTTGCACTGACTTTTGATGAACTATCTGTTAAAATCTTTTGTCTACTTTAAAAAAAGAGAATTATTTATCTCCTTATTATTAAGTTTTAGGGGTTTGGGGTGTGTGTGTGTCCTGCATTTAAGTCCTTTGTCAGATAGATACAGTAATTATTTTATCCAACAAATGTTAATTGAACAACTGCTAATACCAGGCAATGTGCTAAACTAGACTGCCTGGGGTCTACCTGTGGAAAGTCACAGTCTAGGTCCCCTGACTAGCAAATCCAAAGCTCTTCCTACTAAACTCACCTTCTTCAGAAGAAGAAGGCTTTAGATTCCATGTTTCTTTAGGCTCCTTGAGCTAGCAGGAAGGGCCTCAAAGGAGACATCAGATCCCAGCTCAGCCACTTACTTGCTGTGTGATTGGGGGCAAGTCACCTAACTTCTCTGAGCTTTTGTTTACTCACCTAAAAAATGGGGAAGGGAAGGGAAAAAAAGGACCTACCTCATAGATTTGCTGTGAAGACTAAAGGAGGCAAAAACACCGGGCATACAGTAGACCCTAAGCCCATGTCAGTTTTCTTTCTTTTTCTTCCCCTGGGACGAGAGACTGTACTAACCCTGAGGTGACTTAAGCAAGGCTTGACCTGTCTTTGCAGGGTTCTAATAGAGAAAAACTATGTAGTTTAAAACTTAGATGTTATGATGGTGCTAACAAAGTAGTGAGTACTTATTCCTCCGGGGTTGTGCTCAATGGCCCCTGGTTTCCAGAACTGATGAGATTTCCTGGGTTTGCTAATGCAGTTTTTTTTTTTTTTTTTTTTTGAGACGGAGTCTCGCTCTGTCGCCCAGGCTGGAGTGCAGTGGCCAGATCTCAGCTCACTGCAAGCTCCGCCTCCCGGGTTCCCGCCATTCTCCTGCCTCAGCCTCCCGAGTAGCTGGGACCACAGGCGCCACCACCTCACCCGGCTAATTTTTTGTGTTTTTAGTAGAGACGGGGTTTCGCCGTGTTAGCCAGGATGGTCTCAATCTCCTGACCTTGTGATCCGCCCGTCTCGGCCTCCCAAAGTGCTGGGATTACAGGCTTGAGCCACCGCGCCCCGCCTGCAGTATGTTTTTAATGGGCTTCCTGATTTCTCTCCATCAGCAAAGAGCTGAGGGAGAAGCACGCTGGCCTGGGAGGGAGAGGGCCTATGTTCCTGGCCTGTCTTAGTCTTAACCAACCACGTGCTCCAGGCAGATTTCTCTCATTCCTTTTGTGCAGACCCTTTGGAGTAAATCAAGGAGTGGGGCAAAGCAATTTCTAAGGTCTCTTTCAGTTCAAATATTCTGTGCTTGCAGGTTTCTTGGGTCCCTGATGAATGCTGGACCACAGCTGGGAGACACGTTTTCAAGCAGAATTGACTGTTAGATCAGCAAGCATTTATTAAGCACTTTTTTATGATCTTATGTTTTGAGACTTGGGGTGGGAGGACAGAGGCCCAAAGGAACTATTAGATGTATCACAACTCAAACAGTCTCAATCAAACCTAAATTTAAAAATAATTGATAGGCAAGATGTTAATGTTCTTGAAAAAAACAAAGACAAAATAACTGCATACCCAGTTACTCAGACACCTCTGTGTTCAATTTTCCTTTAAGCAACTTCTTAACAGTCAATTAATGATTCTCTTTATTTACCCAATTGATGGAATTGGGGACTGTCTCACTACTCCCTTTATTTTTGTCTAAGTAGAAAACATATATTTGTTGGCTGTAAGGGTTTTGGATGGGTTTTTGTTTGTTTGTTTGCAGATTGTATATCCATGAGATGAAAGCCATCTCTCTTCTCTAATTTACTAATTTGGTAAATTCAAAGCTTCATGGGAGGGATTTGTGTAAACTGTGGTTGAAAAGGAAGGCAGCTCGTGGGAATAACAGCAGCCAGGCTGGCAGTGCTTGGAGGGGCTTCCTCCGGCCCCAGCCTGGGGCTCCCCTGAAGTTCATAGCTAAGTGGGGCCAGCCCCAGGAGGCAGCATTGCCGTGCTTCAGAGCAACCAGCTGCCTTTGTCACCTCCTAGGTGGGCACATTACTCTGGGACTCGGATTCCTCACCTGTATAATGGAGATGGTGGTAACGCCAACCTTGCCAGATTGTTTAAGGAGTACGTGGGGTGGTGAGTGTAAAGCACTCAGTACAGTGCCTGGCGTATCACAGGCTCCACATCCATGTTACCTGTCGCAATTATCAGTATGAAGGGAACAGTGTTGGAGGCCCCTTAGCTTCTAGTCACTTGGATGTAAGGGACCCCTTGAGCAGACACCTAGGAGTCAGCCTCTGAATCCTTTCAGTTCTCCCTCAGGGATATGTTTCCTCTGTATTGTCCCCAAGGCTTTATCCTCAAGTGACAATTTTCCCAACAGTTTTTTCCTTCTGAAACACTTGGTGTCCATTTATATGTAAATTGGATGTCTGAGCTCCTGAGGCCACAGAGTTTGTTGTATCTGGCTTTCACATTTCAAGGGAGGTAAAGAAATACCACAACAGTGAGGGATATAATTTTCAACCCAGAATAAATCTTCCTCTTCCCGGTCCCTAGTAATCTCCCATTAGTAGGTGCTAGGACTAGGCGTGGTGAATTTCCTATTGCAAAGAGTCTCCGCAAGGCTATTCCCTAAGGGGCTCATTTAACAGGGCTTCTGTCATAGTCTATCAACACCTCTCAGGCCTGGCACTTTCTACCTCTTTAAGCTTTTTCATACCTGCAGCAAATGCTTCCAAGCAACAGGAGTCAGGGTAAAGGCCTGCTTGATTGTCTTTTCCCGTAACACCTCCATCCCCCTCCTCCAGGTCCTGAAGTCCCCAAGACCAGTGTTGTGCTGAATTGGAGGAGGCAGTAGAGGGGTAAGTAAATCCTAATAACAAATACTACTGTATAACAGCATATTGGATGCCAGTCCCCATTGGCTAACCAAATGCTTTCCTTACATCATCTCATTTCATTCTCAAGAACCCTGGGAGCAGATACCATTATTCACTCAACCAGAATCAGGAAGCTGAAGCTCAGAAAGGTTCACCAATTTGCCAGACACATGAACTTTGCTAATGGTAGATCTGGAATTGGAGTCAGGCGTTCTGACTCCCGAGAGCAGCATGCCATCCTCTGCTGTAAGTGTGATCCTCATGGGAGGGATGAAACCAGGATTTGGCCTTGGGCCTGTCTGACTCCTCAGCCCTGCTCATGCTGCTTAGGAGAGACTCACTGTAGGTATCATACAATGAGTTTTCAAATAAATAAGATGCAGCAAAACCCAGAGAACATCAAAACCCTGTTGGATGCAATTTAATGTCTCTTAGAGATTCAGGGAAGCACATTGTGCTCATTCAGGAATTCAGGACCACGGCTACTGTGTTGATTGCACTGAAGATGGGCAGAGCTAGTCAACTGCTAAGGCTTCCAGGGAAGGAGAACCAGGTAATGGAAAGGTTTCCTGCACTGTCTTAGTTTATCTTCTTATGAAAATGGTGATTGGACTTTAGAGCCAGGGATGGGTGAAGCTTGTAGAGAACTGTTTAGATGTGAAGACAGTTTGATCCCACTCACCAGATAGCCTATAATAAGGAATAATAGTAGGTACCACTGAATTTATATGCTAAGCAGTTTCTAGACACACACACATATATTTAACATAGTATCTCATTCAAAGTTTATCAACTTATGAGGTGGATATTTTCCCAGGTTGACAGATGAAGGCATGGCCACCCAGAGATGTTAAGTAAGTGATGCAATGTCACACAGCTGGGAATTAGAGGGTTTGAACCTGGGCACTCTGGCTCTAGAATATGTGTTTTAATCATATTCTATATTCTGTAACCATTTAGTGAGCCTCTGATGAATGGCTAGCATGATGCTAGGAATATTAATGTGTTAACCCCCAGACCCCTGCACATCTTCTTCCTTAACAGGAATCATATGGGGACTGGTCCATGGCTTCCTTCCTAAGATCATGTGTATTCCATGGGGCAGGATCCCAGCCAGCTTGCCCAGCTGCATACTCAGCCGTTGGTAGAGGCTCTGGCACTCAGCATCAGCTGAGAGATTGAGACACTTCAGCTCATCCCACCACAACTAGCCAGGTGAGCTCCAAGCCCAACGGCTAGAGCTGCAAGAGGACCTGGGGTTGGAGAATGTGAAGCAGGGAGAGTGGAAACTCCAGGGAAAAGAAAAGAAACTCCAGGGAAACTCCAGTAGCCTAAGGCCCTTCTGTTGTAAGGCCCTGGGTCATTTCTAACAGCATCGGCTTGTCAGAAATGCAGACTCGGACCCATACCAGTCTTGCTAATCTGAATATGCATTTTAACAAGATCGTCAAGTAATTTGTGTGCACATGGAAATGTGAGAAGCACTGGTGCTATGGCCTCAATGTTTGTGTCCCACACCCCAAATTCACATGTACAAACGCTATCCCCCAAAGTGGTGGTGAGGCCTTTGGGAAGTGATTAGGTCATGGGGTTGGAGCTCTTATGAATGGGAAAAGTGCACTTACAAAAGAGACCCCGGAGAACTCCCTCACCTCTTCTATCATGTAAGGACACAGCCAAAAGGCGCCGTCTATGAACCAAGCAGCAGACCCTCACCAAATCTGCCAGCTCCTTGATCTTGGACTTTCCAGCCTCCAGAACTGTGATAAATACATTTATTGTTTGTAAATCACCCAGTCAAAGGTATTTTGTTACAGTAGCTTGAACAGACCAAGATGACTGGTATCAGGAGCTATCATCAGAATGGCTGAGATGACTCTAAAACTCTTTGTGGAACTGGCTGGTTCCATAGGTTTAGCAGGCAAAGGTCAAGTTCAAAAAGGTCAGCTCTGAGAAGTTAATATGCTAAATCCCAGGGGTTAGTGTCAGCTATGGGAAGGTTGGACCTGCAAGCAGGACTGAATGTGATCCCATGACAAAGGTCACTTGTATCTCTCTCTCTCTTACTTTCTGTGTATGAACTGGCCTAGACTTCCCTCACTGGGGGTAGCCAGGCGTGCAAATGTGCCTGTCCGGGAGAGATGTAAGCATTGATCCACAAGGTTTGAAGTCACTCTCTAAGTGGAATCAGACTAACCTCACCTCTGCTTGTTGTGTCTACTGCTGCCCTGATTCTCGTTCATGAATACATAAGTGTATCTTCCATGTACAGCTAGAAGTCTGTCCATATACAGGATTCTAGTGTCTTACACAGAACACTTTGCAGAACACAGTTCTCTACTGGAGTCTCTTTCCGCTTATATTAGACTTAATTATTTAAATTTCATCCATTAGTAGTTCTATATTTAATTTTTTAAAATTAAATTATTCCCCTATTAATAGATAACAAAGTTTAACAGCTGTTAACGAGCATTCGAAATAGATAAATTATTACATTCGGTACATAATACCAATATTTACTCATGACACAGAAAAGTCATACCTATAAGAAACTTTACCTTTTTGACCTGGTTCTCTTTTACTGTTAGCAAGTAAGAACTAATCACTCTATTATGTCACATAAATAAGAAAGGGAGGGGGAGATGAAGGTGATTTACGTGCTAAGAGCATGGTTTGTTCAACTCTTTTGACTGCTCTAGCCCAGCCCATGCTCCCTCCCATCCCCAACAACTAGGGGGAGATGGGGAGTAGCCCACGAGGGTTGCTGTTGGTTACATGGTGTTATAAACCACTCAAGAGTAAATCGCCCATCCCTCTCTTGCTCGGTGTTTCCCCAGAGTATTGCTAAAAGAGCCTCATGTAAAACCAGAAGTAGGAGGGAGCTACACACTGAATAAGAAAAGCATCCATGAAAATACTGTTACTTTTATTATACAGGGAGTATAAAAGGCATATAAATAAAAATATTTTATTATGTGATTTGAACATTAAATTTCATTGCCATACCCCACATGCTTTGTTATGCAGACTGACGTCTGCTAGGAATGAGATTCTGGCATTGCCTTTCTAGCTTGTGTAATTCTAAGAGGTCCTGAAACAGTGTATTAGAATTTCCACTTACGAAAAAGCTACATGTGTGTGTATGTGTGTGTGTGTATGTGTGTGTGTGTAGGTGTGGGATGTGTGCATGGAAGTATGTATATATGTATATGCATGTGGATGAAAAAAAGTAGATACACTCGCACGTGTAGTCACTCATTCTGTTTGTCAGTTAACTATTTATTAAAATGTCTACTATGTACTGTTTTACATGCAGAGGATTCAGCAATGCACCTAAACAGAAAAAATCTCTGTCTTCATGGACTGTTCTCATGGGAGAGGGTATTAGGCCATTCTTGCATTGCTTTAAAAGAATACCTGAGACTGGGTAATTTATACAGAGGAGAGGTGTAATTGGCTCACAGTTCTGCAGGCTGTACAGGAAGCATGGGCTGGAATCTGCTTGGCTTCTGTAGGGGCCCCAGGGTCCTTGCAATCATGGGGGAAGGTGAATGGGGAGCAGGTATCTCACATGGCAGAAGCAGGAGCAAGAGAAAGCAGGGAGGAACTACACACTTTTAAACAACCAGACCTCGCAGGAACTCACTCACTATCTCCAGGACGGCACCAAGGGGATGGTGCTAAACTGTTAATGAGAACTCTGCCCTCATGATCCAATCACCTCCCACCAGGCCCTACCTCCAACATTGGGGATTACAATTCAACATGAAATTTGATGGGGACACAGATCCAAACCATATCAGAGAGAAACACCATATCCAAACCAACAAACAAGCAAATATTAAGTGAAGAAAACCAATTAGAATGAGTGATCAGGGTGCTACCTATGACAGAGTGACCAGGAAAGGTGTCTTTGAGAGGGTAACGTTTAGACAGAGACCTTCGTAAGGGGAGGGAATGAGGTGTGCTGGAGGGGCAGGAATCCAGGAGGAGGGTTCAGCTTATGCTAAAGTGTGGACACAGAGGCTCACTTAGAGGTTTCGGGAACACTGAAGAGGGTGTGGAGAACAGTGAATGAGACGGGTTCTGTGTACCAGACAACAAGCTCCTCAAACTAGGGACCATGGTGCCAGACCTGTGGGGTGAAAGGGGCTTCATAGCTTACCTAGCCAAAGCCCCTCATTTTCTGGGCAAGCTGAAGCCAGAACTGGGATTTTGCACTTAGGAGTCCTAACTATGAGTCTGGGGGCTCTGCCCTCTCCCTGCCTCCATTCCCTACCCCTAAGTGACTCAGCTTCCCTGGTACAGGCCTGAGCTCAAAACAAAAGGGGCTACTTCCTGCACAAAAGGGGCTACTTGCTGCTTGTTTATGGACTGATCCTGGCTCTTGCTCCCTGGCTCAGCCAGACTCAGAGCCTCTGGCATTTCCTTAACCTCTCTTCCTATCCCTGACCTTCCAGAAAAGGGCTGGCATAGCCTTGAAATCATCATTCGCGCTTGTGCCATTCTTTGCTTTTACAAACTGCCTAGGGAGGCTTCATTAGGCTTCAGGTCTCACGAGGGAGGGAGGTGGGGAGCTACAAGCATTATTTTGGGAGGGGGGATGTTAAGAAGATGGTGATATTTGTGTTGAGAAACTCTGAGGCCCAGGGAAGTGACTGAGACGGCTTTCCTGGAAGACAGTGACAGGCAGGCCCTGGCTTCCAATGGAAGGTCTTGGATTCAAGGTGGGGTTGTGGATTATCTCAGCACAGTCACTCTCCTTCCAGGGATCTCTGAGCACCGGGGGCCTAAATACTTTCTGTTTTTGGAGACCTGCTGTATCCATTAGTATTAGATTCAGTTGCAGGACAGAAAGGCCAAATATTGAGTAGGCTACTGGCCAGTATAATTCGAGTTTGCTCTTCTCTCATGTAAAAGAAGCCTGGGTTGGCAATCCAGGCCTGTCAAGAGGGCTCCTTGGTACCATCCATGTTCCAGCCTCCATGTGTCTTTCTGTTTCTCAAGGCCACACCATGACTTAAGATGGCCACTAGAATTCCAGTCATCATGTTGAAGTTCTAGATAGAAAGTAGGAGAAATAGGGTATCTATCGGCTGAGAAACCTCCCTTTACAAATCCTTTCCAAAATCCCCACCAGTGACTTCCCCTTATATTTCCATGGTCACCCCCATCTGCAGGGAAGGCTGAGAAATACTTTTTTGTTTATTAGGTGGCACATTTCCACTCTAAAGAAATGGTGATTCTGAAAGACCAGACCCCATCTCACTCACTATTCTCCACACCTCTTCAGTGTTCCCCAAACCTCTAGTGAGCCCTTGTGTCCATACTTTAGCATAAGCTGGATATATGGTATTAAATCTCTGCCACTTATGCCAACAGAGCTCAGACCAGCTCAGGCCCCTGTCTGAGGTCCCCAAACAGGTGGGGGATGGCAGAGAACAGGCATCCCTTGAGGTCCTGGTTGGTTGGAAAGAAGAAAGGGACTCCTGTGTTTAGCTCTCTCTCTCCAGATGGAATTATTCTCAGTGGATTTGTTAGGGGTAAGAATGAAGGACTTGGATGGAGGCCATCCTTGGAAAGATGGTCCCCCCTCACCGTTGAATTTCTGTAACACCTGCACATGAGTATGCTGGTCCCTGGACATGACTTCCTCGTTTCTCTTTATCAAACGTGATGATATTGTAGTTCATAAGGCCGCAAGGAAGAAGAACAGAGAATATGAAGAGAATACAAAACCTGAAGCAAAATTTTGTCATATGGTAGGCACTCAGATACAGTAACAGTTTGTTATTGTTATATGTGTGTGAGCACACATGTGCTTATATAAACACGTGTGTGTGTAAGACATGTGTATGCATGATTGTTCATGGAGAGGATGGCACAAAAGACAGAAAGAGAGGCTGTGGCAGGCTTTGGTTTTTGTGTGTCCTGTGCCCTGCTCTGCTACCCAGCAGGGCAGGGCAGGGCAGGGCAGTGGCGACAGGGCCCGCCTCTCACAGAATTGAGTTTCCATGGGAGGCGCTTTAACACCAAAAATTCCTGCAGTCCAATTTTGAGGGCAACAGGCAGAGAGAAGCCGGGTTGCCAAGCAACCAGCCATTAACAGGAAATTAGTCGCTCATCTCTGAATGTCCTGTCCCATTTCCATCCTACTTCCCCCAATTCTGCCAAACAGAAACACTCACATACAGGGACACACACAGAGCCATACAACTGAGTGTCTCCGGGAGCTTCTACAGAGAATTCACATTGCTGGACTCACATCCAGCTACAGCAGGCAGGCCAGAGCATCACCAGCCACCTCCTCCTCTTTCCCCACCCTCTGTTTCTCCTTCCCTACCCATTCCTCTCCAGGCATCACTCAGCCCTGTGTCCCAGTGGGCCCTAACGGCCTGTGTTCATGTGTTTTTCCCCTCGAGCTCTCTTAGGTCAGGGACCTTTCTTTTTCACCAATCTGAAAGCTCCCTACAAGTAGTGCTCCCCAGCCTCTCAAATCTCACCCTAACCTCATCTCTCAAACCCTACTCAAACCCTATCCCAAACCCAAATCCCAAGCCTGATTTTTGGCCCAGGTTTCTTGCTTCAGGAGCTGGGCTGCACCTGTCGTCAAAGGGACAGGGCCACCTCAATACTCACTTGGGGTCTGCGAGAAATGGATGGCCCACCTGGGGAAAAGAGTGGAGCAGGCTTGCCTGGCCTCCCATATTGGCCAGGCCTAGGTCAGGGGCTCAGGCCAGGAGCTGCTTTTGCCTCAACCCCGTCCCAACAGAGAACAGTGAAGTGGGGGCCCCTTCAGGTCACCCGATACCTCCCGTGGAACAGGCCCCTTCCTTGGATCTGTTCTGCCCTCATGGGTAGCACTTGGGGTCTTCATAGACACAAATATATCTGGAGAGAAAGCTGCATACACAGTATTACCATCTCCAGCCCCAGCCATGTTTCTAGCAAGTTGACCTCAAGTCCTGAGGCCCCTTCTCCACCTATTCCCTCCCTCCACACATTCGTGGACGTGGGCAACTGATCCCCGATTAGCAATGTCAATTGGACTACACACTAAGCTAGACTCCACTGTAATTCCCCTCTTGGAAGGAGCCTGTGGCCCAGGGAAAGAAACAGACACGTAAGTAGTTATGTGCCCAGCAGAGGCATATGAAGGGCGTGGAGACCCAGGACAGGAATAATCCAGTCTGTGGAAGTTGAGGGGGTGGGTGGAGAGAGAAATAAGGGAGCAGGTGATATGTCAGTTTGGAGTATGAATAGAAGCTTGCCCGACAGAAATGTTGGGGACAGTGTTGAGGAGTGTGCATTACAAGCAGAGGAAACAGCCTGGACATGGGCTGTGTATAAATAATCACCATCCAGAATTAAGGAGGAGTATTGCTGTGTTTTGAAAGTTAATATTTAAAGAACATTGGGATAGGGGCAAGGAGGTTTAGGCCTCAGTTCTGACCCTAATTAGCTGTACATCCCCAGACAAGTTATGTCACCTCTCTGGACTTCTGTTTTCTCATCTGTGAAACAGAGACTTGGGCCATCTCTGGGGTTATTCTCAAGCCTGACAACCCACGGCTTTGTTTGTGTAGGATGTTCATCTGCAGGGAGGAGGCCCCGGTGGGGATGTCGCAGGGGCTGTGGTCCGAAGACCTGTCTTCTCATTTCTCGCCACTTCCCTCCCTCCCCACTCTGGGACTGCCTCATTTCCTTTCAAGGTTCTCCTGGCAGCATAGAACTCTGAGCATTACAGTGACCTTTGCAGAAAATTGCTTATTTCAAAAGATTTAACTGCATTTAAAGTTAATGTGGGAGGCTTTTAAGCAGGGATTGGTAGGCATCATGGAGTGTAAGGATGGGCTGTGACGTGTCCTGGAGACCAACACATAGTTCTGAGGCCTCCCCTGCCTGAGGAATGCTCTGACCTAGGAGAGCAGGATTAAGACCTCAGCGGTAACCGTTCTCACAAGTTCTGTCCTATAAGAAGCATTATTGTCATGCAGGAGAGGAAGGTGACGAGATGGGCAGAAAACAGCTTATCCTGACTCTTCTGGGTCTCCAGCCTCTCTGTACAGTCTACTTACTGGCAGAGCGGGAGGCTGCCTGGATGTCTTTCCTGTCCCAGTGACACCTTCGTGTTTTTGACTACAGGAAAATCCCAAGAAGCCAAGAAAGGTCACGTCATTAGCACACGAGGGTGTTAGCCCAAAAGGAAAGAATGAGGAGGTGCCCAAAAGGGAGACGGAAGGACCCCAGACAGGCTTGATGCCATGCTGTAGCTCTGGGGGGCCTCTGGGCAGCCTCTCCGCTGCCTGGCAGCAGGGCTTATGGAACAACTGACCCTGTTTCAGCCTCATGAAATCATGACTTTCAATGCCCTTCAGGGCCCCAGGGAGGAAGACGCTCTCTCAGTGACGGGAGCAGGGAGAGGAAAGCTTGACCTGTTGCCCCTGTTCCCCGGGTGGTCACTGCTTTCTGGCCTGAGGCTTTGAATCTTCAAAGCCTTTTTTAATGTGAAAGAAATGTAATTTCTTTGTCAAATCAAAGGCTCCTTAGCTGTGCAGAGGCTGCTCAGCCCAAACCCCCTTGCCTTGGGCAGAGCAGAGGCCTGATGACTTGCCATGGGTGTGCTTGTGCATATTTAATTTAATTTGTATTTATGGAGTGCTGCGCTGTCTGCCTCTGTGGGGGCCTGTGTGCTTGAATGCTCCCTTTTGCAGGCATCTCTGCAGGCACTCATGCATGCCTGTGTATTATGTGTTTGGCATATGTCCACGTGCCCACATGTGCAGGCCTGGCCTAGTGATTCTGGGTGGAGTATGCTTATGTGAAGACACAAATGGATGCAGTGGCGGGGTGGGAAGAAGACAGCCACAGAAAGCCTGTGCCTGGAGCATCTCTTGCTGAAGTGCTGAGAACACATCAGCATCTCAGAGAAGTCGCTGAAGCCTGGGCCCCAGTGAATGGAGGGCCAGAAAAGCTCAGGTCCACTGAGTTGTCACCTCACTAGAGGTCTCTAGGGACCTCAAGAGCCTAGTGACTCTCTGTGACCTGGATCTGGGCAAAGGATTTTCCATCATAGCCCCTCACCCCCTTATTATTAACTACTCAAGAATGTCCCAACCTCCTTTGCCCATCTGAGCAGTGGCTGGCAGGGTGTCTGGCTGGAGAGGGAGGAGGAGGGCATGGATATGAGGACTTTCCTGGGTAACGTGGGCAGGGGTGGAGGCTGAGGGAAATAGGAGTTTGCCCATTCAGTTCCTTTCCCAAGAGGGGAGGAAACAGCTGAGGCTGGAGCTCCTGGATTACACAGCCAAGGCCTGACCTCCTCCATCTGACTTGGATGCCTGATCTGAAGATGGATCTTGGCTGGAGGATCTGGAGAGGCAAAGCACAGAGATGGTGGGGTAGACGAAGGGGATAGACATAAAGAGACAGGTCTCATTACTCAGGAGAAAGTTGCATTCTCAGTTTTTATAATGCTCTTAAAGAGAAGAGTCAGTTTTTCTCACTTGTAGCTGGCTGGAAAGCCAGGGCTGGGTCAGGGTTCAGGGAGCAGGAATAGGCACTGAGACCTTTTTGGCTGTGGTGATAGATGATACTGATGAACTTGAAAGGATGCTAGGGGTGGAGTTGGGGGAGGGGTTGCCTCATCTCAGGACAGAAGGGGCAGAAGGGGATTATTGTCTGCAAAAAGTGAGGTGGGGGTGGGGAGGCCTGAGGGATCTTTCATCTCTCAGTACCTCTTCCCTCCCTTTCTCCCTCTCTCCCTCCCGAGCCTCCTCTTCCCCAGGGTCCTTCCTCTCCCTGCTTTCTCCATCCAGGCACTCCCCAGCCCAGCTAGTCAGCCTCTCTTCTGGCTCTTGAGATCTATGAGGGACACTGGCCACTCCTGCGGGACACACAAGACTGTCCTGCACCTCTCTCTCTGTGTGTGTGATCATACCGAACTGTTCTGCTGCTTCCTGCCCCTGGGTTGGCTAAGGGGCTGCCGAGTGCTACCTGCAGGTTTGCATTCCAGCTCCCCCTTTCAGGGACTGAGCAGTGGCGGCTGTTAAAGACAGCGTGTAATTAACATTCTGGGCTGGTAGGTGTGCAGGTACTGCAGGACTCTGAGAGCTGGGAGAGCACCTCACTCTGCATTCCCACCTCTTCATTCTCTCTCCCCAGTTTGCTTGGATTCCCATGTGCGCTCTCTTTCTGCATCTGTCTGCTCTCTTCTCTGTTATCTCCCTGTCTATCTTCTCCAACTCTCCCTGGCTCTGTGTCTCCTTCCAGCTCCTCTGGGCTCCAGCTGCCTCTCAGTCTTACAGGGTTAAGTGTTTTTTTTTTCCCGCTTCCTGTTTTCCCTCCCAGAGCCTGCTTGCCTCTTTCTTTCTAAGTGCTCTGATCTTACTTTCAGTCCCTCTCCCTGTCCCCCTGTAGGTCTCCTGCTCTATCAGCCTGTCTCTGTCTCTCTCTTTCTCCCGCCACGCTCCACCCCACTCTCCCATTTGGAAGGTAAATGTTCAAATAAATGAAAAAGGTCAAACCCCATGTGCCTGGCAGTAGAAAGCAACTTTGCAACCCTGGAAGCAAGCGTGGCAGAGACTGTGTGGAACAAAAGATCCCCAATTACTGCCCCTCAGTGCCGGCCTTACTGCTCTAAAAAAAGAGGAATTCAAAGCAGGAGAGGCAGAAGGGCCTTGGTGGGGCTGTAGAGCTGGAGGTATAGCAGGCAGTAGTGGGCGTGAGAGGACTCAGTCTCAAGACACTCCAAGAATTGTTTCTACCTCTCTTATCTGGCTCCAGATTCCAAGCCTTCTCTCCGTCTGAGCCACTCTATGGGCCAACTCCACTGGCCTCACTGCATGTTAATGATGCTCATGCCCACCAGGACCTCACCCCCAGACACATGCTCACACCATTAGAATCCCCACTCTATCGCAGGCCCACAGTTCCCCAGGCCACAGCTCTGTCACGAACAGGTGTCAGGGAAGCCACCCTTATGGGCTTAAGACAGGCTTCAAATTCCCTTCTTACTTCCCTCTTTGAAATCCCCTCAAATTCAGTGGGCATCTGTCTCCCCGGAACAGACCTAAACTGCATTTTAACCAATTTCTATCCCTTCCCACTTTCTCTTCTCCAATGAGTAGTGGATTGATAGAGGATGGGGTAAAACTTTGCTATTTCATGTTTCCAAAGACCACCTCTGTGAGTTATAAGAAAAGCTGGTGTGATGGTTAACATTATGTGTCAACGTGACTGGGCTAAGGAATGCCCAGATAGCTGGTAAAATGTTCGTTCTGGGTGTATCTGTGAGGATAAGTCTGGAAGAGATCAGCATTTGAAATGATAGACCAAGCAAAGAAGATCTGCCCTCCCCAAAGCGGATGGGCATCAACCAATCTATTGAAGGTCCAGAGAGGAAAACAAACAAACAAACAAACAAAGGTGGAGGAAGGGAAAGTTTGCTCCCTGTTTGAGCTGGAACATCCATCTTTTCCTGTCCTTGGACTTTAGTGCTCCTGGCTCTTGGGCCCCAGGACTCAGACCAGGATAAATATCATTGTCTCCCTTGGTTCTCAGGCCTTCAGACGTTAAGCTACTCACTTTAAGCCAACACATTACACCACTGGCTTGCCTGGTTCTCCAGCTTGCAGATGGGCAGATTGTGGGACTTCTCAGACTCCATAATTGTGTGAGCCAATTCCTGTAATAAATCCCTCTATATCTATGCCTATGTATACTTCCTATTGATTCTGTTTCTCCAGAGAACCTTCACTAACACAGGTGGTATAAATTTCACAGTTAGAAGTTCTGAACTCAAATCTAGCTTTCCCTGCTTAATAACTTTGTGACCTTGGGCAAGTTATTTAATCTCCTGGAACCTCAGTTTCTCTATCTGTCAAATGTGGGCTCAATAATCCCTATCTTACAGAATGATAATTATGATATCTATCTTACAGATAATGCCTATTTCAAGGATCCACTTATTAGGAGCAGGCATAATTGGCAGTCTGCCACCCCAAAAAACAGTGATATTTGGAACAAGAAGTAACTTATCATGGATATGAGTTTCACAGTTCACCCTTGAGTATATTCCGGAGGTTCAAGTGGATTCCAGCAGGTCCTGGTGACCTATTTATACTGATTTCTGGATGAAATTCAGAATTTGGGCTCCCTAAAGGAGGAAAACTCTTACAGTCAGTGTTATGCGGTTGTTCCAAGGTCTCTGCAGGACTAAGCTTTAGGAACCAGGTGTTAGCCAGCCTGATCACTCACTCTGTTTTGGTTTCTCCCCTTCCCTGTCCCACTGTCCCATTCCTCTTTCAGTGCTTTCTTCACTTCCCAAATAAATGATATTGTACCCATATCATTGCCTCAGGCTCAGCTTCTGCAGGAATCCAAATTGAGATAGCATGATATTGCATAAAGACTCTGGGTTTTAGGATCATGTTCCAGTGCTGACATGATTTAGCTGAAGGTTCTTGCCTTATTTCTTAGTCTATTTTCTGCTGCCATAGCAGAATGCCACAGACTGGGTAACTAAAATAGAAATTTATTTGGTTCATGGGAAATAAAAGAAAGTCCAAGAGCATGGCACTGGCATCCGGTAGGCCTTTGTGCTGTGTCATAACGTTGTGGAAGACATCATATGGCAAGAAAG
The DNA here is from genome assembly GCF_000951045.1 of Mandrillus leucophaeus. Taxonomy (NCBI): domain Eukaryota; kingdom Metazoa; phylum Chordata; class Mammalia; order Primates; family Cercopithecidae; genus Mandrillus; species Mandrillus leucophaeus. The sequence continues at coordinate 8,250,853 of NW_012103142.1, read as the reverse complement.
TGTGAGAGTGTGTCAAACAGAGGGAGAACATTAGAACAGCAAACCCATCCTTTTTATCAGTAACTCACTGTCACAATAATGGCACTGATACATTCATGAGGGTGGCTCCCTCATGGCCCAGTCACCTCTTAAGGGACGCACTTCTTAATTCTGTCACAATGGCAATTATATTTCTTTTCATTCATTCTTTTTTTTTGAGATGGAGTTTTGCTCTTGTTGCCCAGGCTGGAGTGCAATGGCACGTTCTCACTTCACTGCAACCTCTGCCTCCTGGATTGAAGCGATTCTCTTGCCTCAGCCTCCCGAGTAGCTGGGATTACAGGCATATGCCATCATGCCCGGCTAATTTTGTATTTTTAAGTAGAGATGGGGTTTCACCATGTTGGCCAGGCTGGTCTCGAACTCCTGACCTCAGGTGATCCACCTGCCTTGGCATCCCAAAGTGCTGGGATTACAGGCATGAGCCATCACACCTGGCCAGGCAATTAAATTTCAATGTGAGTTTTGGAGGAGACATTCACACCATAGTACTTCATAACCAATTTTGATCATAATTCTCGCATCTATGAAATGGGGCTACTAAAAATTCCTTCCCTACCCATCTTAGAGACTATGTTATGATGAGATTAAATGAGATAATGTGAGTAAAAACAATAACAAAAAAGCAAACCATAAATCAATATGTACATGTAAGGAGTTACCGTTGTCATCAATATTTGATCTTGTACATTCAACTCTCACCATCAAAAGGCATTCTGGGAGTGGAGATTTCAGGGCCATCTTACCTGGCACAGATTTGGCCGAGCCTGTCCACCAGCCTCTTTTCATTCTTGGTGCACCTTTTGCACTGTGATCACTGAGGGCTCCCACTTACTCTTCACCTGGTTCCCTGACTTTGAAGTTATTTAAAGGAACTGTTATTACTGACTTTGGAGTTCCTCACAAGGGGATTCTCAGATGCTTTTCCTGGACGTTTGACTTCAAATGTACATCTGACCTGCCATGCACTCTTTTTCTTGTAATAAATAATTAATATTAAAATACAAATATATAATATAGATTATATATACTTACATGATGCCTTTCCCTTTACATCTTTACATGACTTCTTTTTCTCTGCTAGTTAGCCATGCAGAGGGATTTTTTTTTTTTTTCCTTTCCAGAAACCAGTCTTTTTGATCCTCAGCACACATTTTTTCCTGGCTTTCAATGAGGATTTTCTTTATTTTTTTTTTTTAAATAGTCTATGGGTTTCTTATGCTTTTAAAAATGTTATTTAAAACTTTCTTTTAACCATTCCTTTTGATTTTTTTTTCTTCAACACATGCTCTCATTTTCTATATTTCTCTCTACAAGAAATGAGCAGTGGCATAATGGGTATTTTCGGCTTTCCCACCAGGGGATTAAACTTCAAGGTGCTGTGGTCTGAAGGAGGCAGAGCTTCACCCATAAATGTTTTGGCCAGTTCCTGCCCTTCCCTCCAGAAACACCCCTGCCCGTTCCTCACGCTGCGACCAGCAAGCCTCGTGCCTCTGATGGGTGCCTTTATCTCTGTCACCACCGGGGACTCGCTGCACAATGCCACTTTATCACTTGCACCAGCTGCCTGAGCTCACTGCACCTCACCCTTAATTAATTACACCCTCTGCCGTAAGGAGCCATCTCCCTCCCGAAGACAGCCTTCAAACCCCATCAGATGAAGAAGCAAAACCCTTTCATCTTTCCTGATGGCTCCTCTTTTTCTATGTCATTTTTTCCCCTTCCTGCCAACACTGATTCCTTTGTAAATCTGCTTGTGCTCTTGGTCTAGAGCCATCCACGAGGCCTGGACTCTGCAGTGAAATCAAGCTCCAGCAAGCAGGTTGTAGGGCCCATTAAGTGTGGCAGGGAGCAGAGGCAGGGTGTTTGTTCTTACGAGACCCCAGAGGCCAGGATTCAAAAAATGGTCAGAGGGCATGGGAGCATGGGGCAAGGTGGTGTATGTGTCCCAGGTAGGGGGAGCAGTGACTGCTGGGGATCAGAGATAGGCTTCAGATATGGTTGTGAAGAATATTCTCCTGTGACATCATGTTTCACTATTGTGTCATAGACAATGAGAGACCCTGCCAACACAGGCACAGGGAGCAATGGGTTCTGCAAATCATGATGCAGACAGCGACGCTAACAGTGAGAAGCCTCAGCACAGGGTTGTACAGAGAGACTGCATTCGTGACACTGACAGCACAGACACCATAACTCCAGCCATGACAGACTCTGCACACAGGGACCGAGGAAGTGAGGGCACTGCAGACCATACCTCTGACAGTGACAGACCCCAAACATCCACAGAGACAGTAACATCAGCACTGACTGGCTCAGCAAACAGAGAAATAGGGAGGAATGGGCGCTGTCGACGTCATAACACCAACAGACACCGTGACAAGTACTGCAAACAGTGACACAAACAGTGCTAGCCTCTCCCAATAATACCGAACTCTGCAAATAAAACTCAACTCCACAGAGTAACGAACAGTGCCACGGTCTGCAAATGGTGACACAGGCAATGACATGCTTTGCAAACAGCTCCAAGCTCTGCAAATAATGACACACAGGGCCAAACTCTGCCAACAGTGAGTATAGCTGCACCTGGGGTGTGGACAGCCAACCAAGGGCCACGCCTGGTTATTTCAAACACTGGCCCTGAGAGCACCCACCTGCTATCACCGTCTCTAACACTCCCCATCTCCCTCCCACTCTCTCCACTGCTTCAAGCCTCCTTTCATTTGAAAATCCTTCACTTGACCCACTCTTCCTTCCTGTTATCTGTGGGTGTTCTGCCTTTCAGAGCTAAGCCTTTCCCATGAAGAGCCAGGCCTAAGGCCTTCTGGTACCCACTCCCTCGGCACCCTGGGAAGTCACACCCTCCACCAGAGCCCTCACCTTCATGCCCTGTGGTTTCTGTAGCAGAGCTGCCCACTCCCACTCAGATTTCAGACTGACCTTCTTTACCCCTGGTTTCTGGAATCTGCCCCCTTCTGCCTGAAACAGGGGGTGGGGAAGGGAAGGATGACCCCCAGACCGCATGAAGCCATGTCTGCTCATTTCTGCTTCCTCCTTCACTATGACCCTGTGAGGGGCAGGGTGTGAGGAGGCAGAAGCACACGAAGGAGAATTCACCTGCCAGGGCCATAGAGATCCTGCGCTGCTGTCCAGCACTGGGATTCGTGTCTGCCCGACTCAGGTGGATGAATTACTATTACGGGTGACGTAGCAAACCGGTTTGGTGTGCAACTCACAGGCAAGAACTGCTTGAATCCTGGCTCTGTGATCTGTGGGAAATCACGTAACCGCTCGCCTCCTCAGTTTCCTCACCTGGAAAATGGGGATAATAATTATACTTATCTGAGAGTGTCTGAGTGAGAATTTAATGATACTTAAATGCCTAAAATGGTTTTTTTGAAAGTTGCCACTGACCTGCTCAGCCCTGCTCTGGTCTCATTTCCTCAGCCTCTCCCCTGTCCCCTCTACTCCATACAGCCTCCTCGCTCTCTTCCAACCAGCTGGACCCCTCTCTGCAGGGGTGATACATGCTCTTCCCTGTGGATTGAGCTTTCCCGAGTGTCCACCCAGCTCGCCCCTCACCTCTTGCAGGTCTCCAGGCTCAAGTGTCACCTCCACAGAGAGACTTCCCTGACTGCCCTGGGTAAAGCGGCGCTTTCTCTAGCTCACACTGCTTTATTCTCAGCCTGCTTTATTCTTCTTTTGTGGACACCTTTATTGCAAGTCCTGTAACCTCTGGGAGGGCCTGGAGCTCAGGGGCGTGGGTTGCAAATGTAAACAGGGCAATGCAGAGAAGCCAGCATCTGTGGGAGGTAAAGGAGCTGTGCTGTGGCTCCCTGAGGACTTGAAGCCAGGCCAGGAGGATGATGCTGGCTCTTCGTAGGGATCCCTCACCTTGGCACGGTTCAGCCGAGGTGGCCTTTCCCCTCCAGCAGCCCTTTGGTAGGAAGCGGGAGGCCTGCTAGCAGCAAGGGAGATGACACGCCTGAGCCTTGACACTGACACTTTTCCCCCGGCAAATAGGCATGAGGGCTGGAAGAGGAGAAAACAAAACTGGCCAGGAGAAGGCAACCTTCCCTGCTGTGGTGAGCGACAGTCGTGAGCTGTCAGCTCCTCTGGGACATCCTCTCCCTTTCAGTTCCCTGCCTGCAACACAGTTGTCCCTCTCTCCCGCCAGAGAAAGCTTGGGCTGGCAGAGAGAAGAGAGAGAATCACCAGAGAGGGGCCAGGCAGGGGGGAGATGAAACCAGCATGTGCTGGTGCCTTGGAACTGCACTGAGCTCAGACACACAGGCTCTGAGACTGGAACAGTGCTTCGCTCTTGAGGCTTCCTTCAGGCAGGGCCCACAGAAGCTGCCGCTGCACTCTCTGAATTCCAACACTCCAGATGTGCAGGGGGCCAGATGCACAAACCAAAGCCTCAGAGTCCTGGGTTGAGATGCCTGGGCAACAGAGAGCAAGGACTCTGCCTCATTATGGGATGCAATAAGCAGGTAACTTCTTTCACTGAAAGACTGGATTCTCCTCCAGGTCTTGAGTTGAGATCCTGGGTCTGCAGCAGGTCATCTGAGCGTCAAACATAATATTAACCTTTTTGGTATCTTGACTGCCGGGTGAGCAAATACTGTGCAGTCAGGAAAATGGCAGCTTAGTTATGGGCCAGTCCTGTTGTCGCGTGGGCTCTGCAGTCGCCTAAGTCCAGGCTGGAGGGTGCTGCACTGTGCTATCCACAGATCCAGCCTCTTTCTGTCTCCTGTCCCTGCTCCCTGGCTGCATATCCATGGAATCTTCCTTGAGGTGTGGTGAGTTTTTTTACTACTTGTCCAGCATTTCCAGAACATGTTGGAGGGAATCAAAGCCTTCCTGTAGAAACTAATGGGGACAGATTTCATCCTCTGGAAGAGTGTTTTAAGCAGATGAATAAGCAAATGCCAGGACATGGGAAAAAGCTAGAAGAAGCAAGACATGAACACAGCCTCTGTTGGATGGTGTGGGGACTGGAAAAAAGAGGGGTCAAGGCAGACCAGGATCATGGAGGTGACCCACCTGGTACATGCTGGTCCAGGGCACTGTGACTTTGTTAGTGAGAAGGCCTGTTCATTCATTCACTGACTTGTCCACTCATTTATTCATTCAACAGAGCACCTACCATGTGCCAGCATGGGGCAGCCCCGGGCCCTCAGATGAACAAGAGAGACACAAAACTCACAGTCCAGTGGGACTGATTTCAAAGACCCCATGTTTCCTTCCGAGTTTGTGTGGTTTCTATATACCCAGCCCACACTGCACACTGTCAGGGCTGCTGATGAGAGAATGGGCATCAGGGCAGCATGTTGAGTTGTGTGGATGTGGTCACGGCCAGTAGCAACTAGAGTATTAAGGATTTAGAATGTCAACCCTGCATTCAGTTCTCTTTATAGATCCTTTTGGTCAACTTCCTAAAATCCAGAGTAGGGAGCCCCTTTAGGTAAAGATGTGCTCTTATCCCTGGAATGGGTAGATAGGGCATGGCTGTTACAGTCAGCTCCTGATATCCTAAATGGGCAGGGTCAGGGGGAGGTCCTGAACCCACCCCCTCCCCCCGAAACACACACACACCATTTACATACACACACACTCATACTGACATATGCACACACACATATACAATTCACATACACTTATACACTCACACATACATGCACAGATTCACATGGACACACACATATAATTCACACACACATACATGCACACATTTACAGACACACACACACGCATTCTGTCTCTCACTCTCTATCTTGCTTTATTTTTCTCCTGCAGACCGGTCCTTTCTGTCTGGCAGTGCTGCAGTCAGGAGTCTTAAGAGAGTTAGGGTTAGGAGATGGTCTCTCTGGAGTCAGTTAGCCCTCAATCCTCCTGGACTTTCTGCTGCTGACCAGCTGTGTATCCTTGGCTAATATTTCTGACCCTCATGTACCTGTTCTTATGAGTGAGAATGACATATTGACCCTCAGGATTTAAATGAGAGAAACAAGAACAAGCATGTGAAGTGGACAGGTGTCTGTTTTTGTGGCCAAACTCACTCTCTCCCTGTGTCTGGAGATTTCTCCCTATGTTGGGATCAGAGTGGGTGGCAGAGCCTACCTTCTACTATGGAAGACTTGGCTCTGCCATTTGGATGCACCTGCCCGAGACTCAGGGGGATCCTAAAGAATTATCTCTGGCTGCTGCAACCATTTTAAGAGTTCCCAGGACAGCAGTGGCTGTGCTGCTAATTTGGTGGCCAGCATCCAGCTGGCAAGCTCCAAGCCTAGGGCCAGCCCAGCAGCAGTGGTGTTCAAACGTGGGCCATTTTTGCAGCAGCATCTCTTTGGGTGTTATTCTTGAGTGTGTAGCCCCAAACCTGGTATTTAGGCCCTTTAGAGATTCCATGAGCAAGCAAAGATGTTTTTAGTAAATTCTTTTTTATGTTTAAATCAGCCAGAGTTGGTTTCTGTTGCTTGCAGCTCAGAGCCGAGTCTGCTAGAGTGTGTAAAGCGTTCGGCCTGGTGCCCAGAACACACATAGCAGGTGCCCAATAAATGTTAGCCATTAGAGATGACATGCACACAGCTTCAGAGATAAATTGGAGGGGGCAGGAAGGAGGGAGGGGGCTATGAGAACAGGATGTAGCTGAAGCCCTCATGGCGGAAGTGATCCAATCTCCCCACCCTCAGTTTCTCCAGCCGCAGGGCCCCAGAAGACAGACGGGAAGCCTCTTTACCTTTTATCTGGTTTCCTGTCACTTGCCTGCTTCCAGCCCAGTCAGGGTTGGGTTTATTTGCACAGCCAGATGCCCAGGAGTGGTAGTAGTGGGAAGGGCAGCAGGAGAGGCTAGACAGAAATCCAGATAAATGACTTTAAGTGGAAGCCCCATCAGATCCTGCCAGATCCCCGGTACCAGTTTATTCCCTTTACTCTCCTAGTAAACATGCCTGTATCTGTTGCTTGGTTTCACTGTCTCCATTTCTGCTCCAACAAATCCCAGATCACGGAGCTTCGGAAAAGAAATACAGGAACACCAGGAAGCCCCTGAAGGCAGAGGACTCACAGGGAGACCATCGGCCAGAGCCTGTGGGATTAGTCTTCTGCCCTGCTCCAAAACCCCTTAGGTACATGGGCCCTTTCTCTAACCCCCACCTTCCTCCATGGGAGATACATGTTACCTTTACCCAGAGGGCTACATGCAGATATATGCCTTTTCAACTGCACAGAGGCACCAGCTGAAAGTAAAAGTGGAGTTCCTTGGATCCAGACTGGGTCCAACTGGAGGAAGGAGCACCTTTATACCTCCACAAGAGACTACATGCAAGACCATGCCTGCAGCACTATTGAGGGGCTTTGAGAGTTTATCACCATGTTACTAGTTTAATCTGGGAGAATCACCATCCTCTCATTTTCTGTTATTCAGTGCTATGGTTTGAATGTGTCTTCCAAAGTTCATGTATTGAAAACTTAATTCCCAATACAACAGTGTTGGGAGGCAGGGCCTAGCAAGAGGTGATCAGGCCATCCAATCCTCATGAGTGGATTAATGTCATTATCATGAGAGTAGGCTCGTTATAAAAGTGGGTTTGCCCCCCTCTTGCTCCTTGCCTTTCCACCTTCCACTATAGGATGACACAGCAAGAAGGCCCTCACCAGGTACAGGTCATTTAGCCTTGGACTTCCCAGCCTCCAGAACTGTAAGAAATAAATATGTTCTTTATTAATTACCTAATTTTTGATATTTTGTTACAATGATACAAAATGGACTAAGACACTCAGAACCATTTCTTAATAATCTCTAGCGGAGAGATTATGGCCTTCAGTTTTCCCAGCTCTCAAGCATGGAGGTGTATTTCAGTGCCTACCTTACCTCCTCTAGGTCTTTCTGGGGCTGCCGTTAATCAGTGGTGACCCCATTTGTTCAGCCATAGGGACCTCCATGCTCCATTTGGTACTGCTCTGCTTGGTGACATGATGGGGGAAGGGTTCGTGTCCTTGTCTGGAGTGCCCTTCTCCTCCCCACGTTCCTCATCAGGTCCGCTTTGCAGTACTATGAAGGTGTAGACAGGACACTGTGGGGGCAGGAGCCACATCTTTAAGCACCTTCTTCCAAATGGTATCTGTGTAGACCTTGGGCCCATGGCAGGTTTTAGTGCTCACTTCCCATGATGGCAGAACCTGACTAGATTCCTACTGATACAAGTCTTCCCCTGAAGGGTCAGAGCTGTGAAGGTGGGAAGAAAAGAGGCTGTTCATTCATCAACTCAGTAGCTGCTCTCTCTGTTCACAGGGCAGAAGCTCTTTTCAAATTACATCTTTAAAAGGAGTTTCTTCACATGGTTGCCACACCCTCCAGAGGCCTCTCTTGAGTTTCCTGACCTCCTCCTGCAGTGGCCTCCTCTTTTAAGACCCCAGGTCATTTTCCTACCTCCTCCATGCACAGCTGTCTCCCTTCTTCCAGAAGGAAGAGGATATCCCATCCCCAGCCTCAGTCTCCCCTTCTGTCTAGCTAACTTAGCTGTGTCCTCAGAACATCTCCTCTGCTCAAGCTACGTCATTTGAGAGCAGGAAGGGTGCTGTCTGGTTCGGTTAGAGAGGGTGACGTGTCTTCTTTTTTTTTTTTTAATTTTCATTTTATTTACTTTTTAGAGATGGAGATCTCACTCTGTTACCCAAGCTGGAGTGTAGTGGTATGATAATGGCTCACTACAACCTTGACCTCTTGGGCACAAGCAATCCTCCCACCTCTGCCTTCCCAATAGTTGGGAATACAGGGGTATGCCACCAGGCCTGGCTAATTTAAAAAAAAAAAATCTATGTCTTCCCACCCTTTTTTTCCCCTTGTAACTTATCAATGATTTGAATTCCTGTTCTTTGCAGTCTTCCAGTGCTAGGCTTTTATTGCTTGCATCCCTATAGTGTGGTAGTCTTTAACATATTTCTCTGTCTTCTGTGTTTCCACAAATTAGAATCTGGGTCCATAGGCTTGAGCAGATTCAGCTACCTCCCCCTCCACCTCTTTTTCTTCTGGGATTCCAGGTTAGTCCCACCAGTGAGTGCTATGGCTGATTTCCTCACTAGCTATCAAAAATACAAACATACCCCACTAAGGAAACGTTAGGGTTTTCTCCCAGGAGAGCAAAGTCCAGCCTCATAAGAACAAAAAATATTTCTCCTGGCAACATGACTTTGATTCTGCTCCTTCTGACCCAGGAGCTTCATGTTCTGGTGCTAAGGAGGACTTGATACCTTCATTAGCCTGACTGACATCCTGCAGGTCACCTGTGGCTATCCGCGCCTCTCTCAGCTCCTGACAAGGTGGCTGCCACAGTTTAAGTCTCAATGATTTCTACATCTCCCTGCTGATATGAGAGCAGGGGGTGGTGTCAGGCATTTCAGTGTAGCCCCACCATTCTAGGAAGTTATCCTTTTCTCCTCACCCCTAAAATAGTCTTCTTCCCCTAAAGACATATTCTTTTCCCTTCCTAACTCTCTGCTCCTCAATCCATCTGGTTGCCTGAGAAGGCCCAGTGAAGGGATGGGTGGGAAAATGTGTAAGACTTTCGTCAAACAACAGAGCCAGATCCTACAACCAAAGTGTTTATTCATCACAAGCTTGAGGACTAGGAATGAACACAGCCCCAAGAATTGAGCAAGAAGTTTTCTACCGCTCCCTGGACCTAAACCTAATCCAACATGGGTTAGATAATGTTCTACTTTGAGGCAGAAGAAGAGCCTCCATGACATTTAAAAAAATTATTTATTTAAGTCAGAATTTGAATGAGGGCCACACATTTTGAGTGGTTGATATGTCTTTAAGTGTTTATTAGTCTATAGTTCCTCCCATCTTCTTTCCCCCCCCCCCTTGCAACTTAGGGATGAAATTGGGCCATTTGTGCCATAGTTTTCCATTATTTGGTCTTTACTGATTGCATTCCTTTGGTGTCCTTTAACATGTTCCTCTGTCCTCTGTATTTCCTGTAGATTGCCAGCTGGACCCACAGGCTTGAGTTGATTCAGCTTTCTCTCTCTCTCTCTTCCTCCCTCCCTCTATCCTTCTTTCTTTTATTCTTTCTCTTTCTATCTCCCTCCCTTCCTCTCTGGTTCCTCTCTCCCCCTGATTCTCTCTTGGCAAAACTACTCACTCTCTCATGGGTAGTGGTGTATTCTTAGGTTAAAAGGCGCAAAAGTCTGATTGTTTCACTTTTTGTAATGTTAGCAGCTCAGTGAGCAATGCCTGAATTCATTAATTCACAGGGGTTGCCAGATGGTGCCATTTTAATTTTATTATTCTTTCTTCATTGATTGGGTGAATTATTTATTTCTCTGATTACATCCGTCAAGAGAAACTTTCCCAGATCTACTTTGTGGACTCCATGGAATAACATATTGGAAACCTCCATGACTTCCTACTCAGCCAGCACACCCGCATTTCCAGCACAGGGGCATGGACTAGGGCTCAATGTCCACCCTACTCATAAGGCAGGAATCGCCATCCTCCTTCATGCCAACTTACCAGTTCAGGTTCAGGGCAGGAAGGGGTCTTGGGCTTGGATCCTGCTCTCAGGGGCTCTGCAGTCTGAGGCACAAATACTACTTTTTTTTTTAAGTTGTGTGCTTTCTCGTTGCCATGGTGGGTCATCCACATGGAGGTCTGTTTGCATTCCTCGTGGTGGGCATATTGTCTTTATGTTTAACCCCATTTATTCGCTTATTTGCTAAATACAGAAACACACACCATGTAGTAGCAGAATTTGGAGGTAATGGGGGAGAAAGTGGTGGTGACATCATACCATCAGAAAGCAAATTACTTAGAACTGGATTTTAAATACCAATTTTCTTAAGTGCCTCTGTCTGGTCTCCCTGTCCACCACCCCCATGGAACACCCCATCCTCCCAGTGCGCCTTTGAATTACTTCTCTTTGCCTCTCCCAGATCCCTGGCCCCGGCCCTTGTCTTCTGTCCCTGCCCTTTGCTTCCCTCCCCCAGTTTCTCCCAACACCTCCTGATCTGACTTGATGTAGTCTGAGCTTTCAGGGCCTCTCCATTCATACTCGCTGTGCTACATCAGGAGACTGTTAAACAAAGAGCCATTTGCCTGCGGGGGAATTATGCCCTTCCAGCTGGTAGGATAAAACAGCTATCATCAGTTGGGGTTTTAAATTACTTTATATATTTTTCTTGTAACAATAATGAAGAAAATGAAGCTCAGTTACCTTAAGGACTTTCCAAGGTTTCAAAGGTAGTAAGTAAGGCCTGGAGTTGGGATTCATATATAGATTTTAAAGCTGCAAACCCTAACATATGTCCCTGTCCTCCACTGCTTATCCACCTGTCACAGTAGTTGGCACCTCTCTGCAGGATGAGAACAGATATATACTCATCCACGAGTGCTCAAAGGACAGATTTATCTAATGGGAATAGAGGCTATAGGCTACACCTGGCTCTTATTTCGGCAGTTAAGCTGGACTGTTTATGAGAGCCTTTAAAAGCAAGCTACTTGGGGCATAGTGTGGTGTAGTTAATAGACAAGTGTGTGCTCTGTGAAGTCATGCTGCTTTGATTCTAATACCAGTTCCACCGATTATTAGCAGTGTGGCCAGAGGCATAGATATTGCTTAGCTTGTTTGTGCCTCAGTGGCATCACAGGGTAACGGAGATTATAATAGTCTCTACCCCATAGGGTTGCTCTGACATAGTGACTTAAATGGTTGCACCATTAGCATTATCTGGGAGTCTGTTAGAAAGGAAAATTCCCAGGCCCCCGAGTCAGAAACTGGCAGGGCCCAGCAGCAGTCTGTGTTTAATATACCCTCTAGACAATGCTGATAAGCGTTAAAATTTGAGAACTATGGGCTTAACACATGGAAGTACTTAGCATAACACCTGGGACATAGGAAGTGCTCAGTAAGTGTCAGCAGTTTATTATTATTGTTGTTACTAGCCAGGGCACTCATCACTCCTACAGTCTTGGGTGAGGAAGTTCAGCCCAGCTCCAGAGGAGAAAGGATGGAGCACTATTCTCGTGCTCAATTGACCATCTGAGTTCCCAAGGACTGGTCTGTCTTGTCTTGTCCACTGCAGAATTTCCAACCCCCAGAGCAGTGCTCAGAACATACTGTAGACTTAGCAGTTACTCACTGTGTGAAAATGACATCTTTCTCTATCTCATCTGTCGGTCTGGCCTTGAGAAGAGGAGGGATGTTAGGAGCTGAGGAGTAGACTTCAGCTCCTGCTGGAAGTGCCCCACATCAAGAGAGCATTCTTTGCTCACCTAGGCTTGATTTCATACTCTCTTGTTTCTGTTAGTCAAATAGAGTGGGGTGTGTTGTGGTGGGTGGGTAGGAAGTTACCAGGCCCCTGTGTTTATATTACAGTGTATTAATAAGAAAAAGACAATTCAAGAGACAAATGAAGAAAAGTCTTGTACATTACTTGAAAATGAATAGTCCAATGGCCAATAAACATGAAAAGGTGCTCACATCATTAGTCTGAAGGAAAATGCATGTTAAAACCACAGTGGGATGCCACTACACACTCACCAGGAAGACCAAAGTAAAGGAGATGAAAAATACTGGGTGCTGAGGAAGGTGTGGAGCAACTGAACTCTTCTATACAGCCACTGCGATAATACATTGATAAAGCCACTTTGGATGACTGTTTGGAAATATTACCAAAGTATATCCTATGGTCCAATATTTCTACTCCTAGGTATAATACACCAATAGAAGTGTGTCCATATGATTCTCTGAAAGACAGGTGCTAGAATATTCATAGAAGCACTATATTGAATAGCACCAAACTGGAAACTACCTGAATAAACGTGTCTGTCAAGAGTAGAATAGATAAATCAAAAGTGGCATATTCACACAAAAGAATACTACACAGCAGTGAGAATTAATGACCTGCAATTACACTCAACAACATGAAAGAATCACATAAGCATACTCGAGCAAAAGAAGCCAGACATGAGAGAATATGTATACACTGTTTGATTCCATTTATATAAAGTTCAGTAACAGACAAAACCCATCTATGGCATTAGACAGCAGATGGTGGCTCCCCTGGGAGCATAGTAACTGGAAGGCAGCACAAGGGGGCTTTTTTTTTTTTTTTCATTTTTTTTTTTTAAGACGGAGTCTCACTCTGTCACCAAGCTGGAGTGCAGCAGCGCAATCTTGGCTCACTGCAACCTCCCCCTCCTGAGTTCAAGCGGTTCTCCTGCCGAGTAGCTGGGATTACAGGCACGCGCCACCACAACCAGCTAATTTTTGTATTTTTAGTAGAGACGGGGTTTCACCATGTTGGCCAGGATGATCTCGATCTGATCTCGTGATCTGCCCACTTAGGCCACCCAAAGTACTGGGATTACAGGTGTGAGCCACCGTGCCCAGCCAAGTGGGCTTCTATGGTGCTGGTATGGTATGTTCTTATCTTAAGAAGTGCTAGTTACTCTGACATGATCAGTTTGTAAACTTTCACTGAGATGAATACTTCTGATGTGCGCACTTCTCGGTGTGATTACTTCAACAAAAGATTTTAAAATCTTGGCCAAGTGCAGTAGTTCACACCTCTAATCCCAGCACTTTGAGATACTGAGGCAGGAGAATTGCTTGAGGCCGGGAGTTCAAGATCAGCCTGGGCAACATAGTGAGACTTTGTCTCTACAAAAAAATTTAAAAATTAGCCAGGCATGGTGGTACATGCCTGTAGTCCTAGCTACTAGGGAGGCTGAGGTGTGAGGATTTTTTGAACCCAGGAATCCAAGGTTTCGGTGAGCTATAATTGTGCCAGTGCATTTTAGCATGGGTGACAGAACCAGACCCTGTCTCTTAAAAAAAAAAAAAAAAAAATCTAAGTGATCGTGGAATATCAGGCGCTTCATGGCTCCTACTGTTCCTGAGGAGGTAGCCTTGTGGGAGGGAAAGAAGTCCGTGATCCAAGACCTAGACCCCGAGCCCAGGACCTGTAAGCATTCCAGGTCTCAGTGCCTATATCAGTCGATTTTGCACTGCTATAAAGGAATATTTGAGGCTGGGTAATTTGTAAATAAAAAAAGATTTATTTGGCTCATAGTTCTGCAGGCTGTACAAGAAACGTGGCACTGGCATCTGCTTCTGGTGTGGGTTTCAGGGAGCTTCCAGTTATAATGGAAGGAGAAGGGGAGCCACTGTGTCACATCCTGAGAGATGGAGCAAGAGAGAGGGGTGGAGGTGCCAGGCTCTTTTAAATAACCAGCTCTCCCATGAACTAGTAGAACTCACTCATTACTGTGGGGAGGGCATCAAGGCATTCATGAAGAATCTGTCCCCATGACTCAAACACCTCCCACTAAGCCCCGCCTCTTAACATTAGGGATCACATTTCAACAGAAATTTGGAGGGGACAAGTGTCCGAAGTATATCAATGTCCTTATCAATAGATGACAAGGAAACTTAGACCCAAGAGAAGGGAATCTTCCAAGATTGTATAGGCAGTGGTTGGGAGAATATTGGCCACATGCAACGAGGTAGTCAAAGCCCTGCCCAAATGCTTTTAGAGTGATGAGATGATGTCTGCAGAGGTGCTGTGTGCTTGATGGGTGTGGTAAAGCTCTGCAGACTGCCATTGCCAGCATTCTTTGGGCCAGAGATACATCTAAGTGGATTTCTCCATAACCTTCCAATGCCATGCTCATTCTTTCCAATGATGCTCTCTGGTTCTTTCTTGAAAGTGATTACAATCCCTAAATGAACACACAAAAATAACCTCTTCATTAACCAGGGAAGAAATCTACCACCTGAGTGGAACGTGAACCATAATGCAGTAGAAGCACAGCAGCATATGCTGAACTAATTACCCCTGTCTCCACAGATGGATTTGTTCAGCCCAGTGGTTATGCTATGGGATCGGGTGGCTGGAAGCTGCTTTGTTTAGGACAGCATTTCCAAAGGGTGTTCTCCAAAACACTAGTCCCATGAGATGTTAACAGGTGCTGTGAAGTGGCAATTCCATGCTCAAATACATTTTGGGAACTACAAGGTTAAATGTTATAAGATGTGTCCTTTGCTGCAGGACTTCTCAGAGACTTTATATACTAGTGGGCATAACGAATCACCAGACAGACATCAAGTAGGTAGCATTTTTAAAAAGTTACTTGATTGCTCAACCCTTTTTGATTTATAGAGAATATCATGAAAAATGTTCTATGAAACTCACAGTGAGAAATATTAGCATGGACCCAAACTTTGTCCAAGAGCCAAGGGATCTGGCTTGAAGATTCAGCTCTGTTATCAATCAGCAGGGAGACCTTGGGCAAGTCCTCCTTCTCTCTGAGCCTCAGTTAACTGGAAAAAAAGGGACTGGAAGAAAAGGAAGAATATGGATTCCCAGAGGGAGACAATGGTATTCTAACCATTGTCTTACCAATTTTTTTTCCTTTTTTAATACCACGGTGTTAGGCAATGAGACAAATTTATATATGGGGCAGACACTATTGATAATCTACCCAATATAATGGCTATTACCTTCATTTCTTGCTAAGATAATCCTGACTTTTCTCATTTGGTAATGATCCCAATGACATGGTAAATCTCTTTCCTTTTGTTTATGAATCAGTTGTGGCCAGTAAGATGTCTAAGGGAAAGTTTCCTGGGGATATCTAAGAAAGGCTTTCTTCTCTGATAAGACAGAGCCACTCATGGAGAAATGCACTTTTTTCCTGTCTCCCTTCCTGATTTAAAAAAAAAAAAGTGGTTATGCAAGGATATGATAGTTAGAGCTGTGGCAGCATCATTTGATCATAAGACAATAAGGATTTAAATCAGGAAACTGAGGACTCATAGAGGAAGGAGGGAGAGTCTGGGTCTCTGATAACATCATGGACCTGCTGACCTAATAGTTGAACTGCCTAACTCTGACTTCTTGTGAAGTAAACCATAAGTGTCCTCTCGGTTTTAGTCACTGTTAGTTTGATTTGCTGTGACTTGCACTCGCACAGAAACTTGCTGATAATATTTGTGTCTATTTTTATCTTTCACTATTGAATTTTCTTATTTTAAGGGATCCTCAGTTACAAGGTGCATTTCCAGTTGATTTATTAATAAGTTAGGAGTCTCTGATACGATAAGATACTAAAGCTTAAAATCTCAGTGACTTAACACTATAATAACTTATTCTTCACTCCACCATAGTCCAGTATGGGTTGCATAACCCTATTCCAACTAGTAGCAGTGTCATCTGGAACACATGGTATATTAGTCAAGTTAAGCTAAGCTAGGTTGCAGTAATAAACTCTGAAATTTCAGTAGCTTAATACATAAAGGTTTCTTTTTGGTTCATTTAAAATCTGTTATTGGTCTATTGGCTCTCCAGAGAAGTTCTCTTCCAGCTAAAGGCTCAGGGATCCAGGCTACATCTTATAGATACAGACTTTAGAACAGGTGACTTCCTGGTTGCTGAAGTAAGAAAGGAGGGAGCTGAGGGTCATGCACTAACTCTTAAGTACTGTTGCCTGGAAGTAGTGCCACCTTTCTTTATAGCCTGTTGTCCAGAGCTAGTCACATATCCCCACTTAACTACAAGGAAAGCTGGAAGATACAGAGGAGCGTATGGTTACTTGGTGAGTGCCAACTGTCCCTGATGCAATTTTACAATAATAGCTTTTTAAATAAACTTGTCTCGGTCCCTGAAATGTGTCAAAGGGAGACCATAGGGGACAGGAAGAGGTGTGTGTGAAACTTTCTGGGTACCATTGAATCCAGCTTCCAGAGGTTAGTCCAGGCCAAGCACTAGGTTCAAGGTTGCACATGGAAAGAGCCAACTGAGGACCCAGAAGTCTGGGTTCCATTCACCATGTTGGGCAAGCTACCTTTTTATGGGCTTGTCTAACCTATAAAAGGGTTTTGACCCTGTCCTGGTCACTTCAGGTGTGTCACAAGCCACCCCAAAATTATTTATAACAAATAATCATTTATTATCTCTCATGGTTTCCATGGAGTAGGAATACAGGAGTGGCTTGGCTGGGTGGTGGTTCTGCCTTAGGATCTCTTATCTACAGTCATCTGAAGGCTTGACTGGGGCTGAGGATCCACCTCCAAGGTGGTTCACTCACATGATTGGAGAATTGGGGCTGGTTCTTGGCCTGGGGCCTCAGTTCCTCCCCATGTAGGCCTCTCCACAAGGCTGCTTAAGCATCCCCATAGCAAGGTGGCTGACTTTCCCCAGAACAACAATCCCAGCCACCGAGATGAAAGCCACGTGATCTGGCTTTGGAAGTCATACAGAACACTGCACTGTATTCTCTGGGTCACACAGCCCACTCTGCCCTTGTGAGAGGTGACCACACAAGAGGGTGAAGGAGGCGGAATCATTAAGGCCCATCTTGGAGGCTGGCTTTCCATATCTCATCTCAAAATCCTGGCTTTCTTCGACTATAATCTAGGATGATCATTCATCTTCTAGTTCTGCTGGTCACACAGCAACACCCCTTCCTCCAAAGAAAATGCAGGGAGGACCACATCTTCCTAAGGTTTCCTCAAATGTTTCTGGCCCTCTAGGATGTTTTCTAGAACAAAAACCCTAACAGTGAACTCATTTTTTAGTTAATTCTTTCAAGAACTCAAGACAGGTGCTGTTTTTATCATCCACATTTCATAGATTGGGACACTGAGGCCTAGAAAGTTGACTTGTCTAAGGCCATGGTCAGCATATTCCGAATCAGATTTCAAGCCCAAGTTTACGTTCCTAATACCTCGTGGAGCCAGGCTCAGGCCCAGAGGGGTGAATAACAGCCCTGCTCCTTGCACCTGCCCAGGCTTGAGCCCAAGAGTCCTCTCTGCAGCCTGGAGGTGAGGCAGCTAATGTCTACCCCCCAGAGAAGTGCTTGGCACGCCCAGGTGGTTGCCCTTGCCCACACAGAGCTCACTTCTTTCCATGCAGTGCTCACCCTATCTGGAGGGGCTTTGCACCCCAGGAACTTGCTAGAGACTGGAAGTCCCTTGGTGCTTTCGGTATTTTTAGTGCACGTTGAGCTAATGGTGTTAGCAGCAGAACATAACAGTGTGTTTCGGCTTAAGGCAGTGATAATGGAGGCTGATAAGTCAGAACAAGGAGTGATTTCTTTACGAGCCAGCATATTAGGGCTTAGCTGTAAAACTGCCCTTTTCTTTAACTGGCAGCAGCAAGTGAAAAAGCTCCTGACCACAGATTTATTAAATGTTGTGGACTTAGATAAGATGATTTAAAGTTCATGCTTCTGTTCCTGATCTGCCTATCACCAAGAAGCTTCAACAAGGACTTATCCCATCTCAGCAATTTGCCTGTATTTGAATAAGACAAATGGGCAATTTCTTGAGGTCTGAGGACTGGAGGGGAACCAATGAGCCTTAAAACAGCATTGGAAGGCACTGCCATTCCCTTCCAGGGAGGGTCAGAGAAACACTGAACGCTGCTGACTTGGTGCATGTCTCCAAAGAGCACAGTGCATTTATTCAGGGATGCATGTGTGTGGTCACGAAGAGTTGGGAGTGGGAGCACCATACATGCGGGGACACGTGCAGGGGGTGGCATGTGTCCTAGTGGGAACCTGGGAGGTAGTGGTTGAGAGTACAGGCCACGGAGACACACTAGAGTCTTGGTTCTACCATTTACAGCTGGAAACCCCAAATGGGCTTCCTCGTCTGTGAAATGGAGATAATAATAACAATGGCATCTATCTTAAAGGGTTCTTGTGAGGGTTAAAGGAAGTAACACTTGCCTTGCCTTTCATATGTTGCCTAAAATATCGTAAGCACTTACGATGATGGCTACTTTCATTTCACGTGTTTCATATATTTATTCATGTGAGCTCCTGTTTGGAATGCGTATGTATGTGTTTATCTGAATCTGTGTTTAGTTGTGTGTGTGCATAAGGGCAACCATGTGAAGGTGTGCATGAAATCTTAGTGTGATTAAAGACAATGAACTTCCTGGCTGTTGGGGACTCATCCCTTCCCAGGTGGAATGTGACACCCACACCTTCTAGTTGAAGAGCTCACCTGGAGCTAGGTAGTGATACAAAGTCCTCCCATCACTGCAGAGGCCTCCTTTACCTGGGGCTTTATAGGGGAGGACAGGTGGGTAACCGGATGGCCACATTTCAGAGGCAGAGAATGCCCGTCAGTATAATGAAACTCATAGAGTTTAATGAAAATCCAAGGGGCCAGGTATAACTCTGGCTGAGTTTTCTCTCTATAATTCTTAGACATTAACAAAATAGGTGGGTTTGCTAAATCATCTGACTGCAGGGCCTCTGCTAGCACTCTCTGCCATCATTGTTCCTTGGAGACTGGGGCTTTAGGAAGGGGGAGTCAGTCAAACATAATGCTGCTGGAATTGCCATGTGCTGCCCGTTGCTGGCTGCCATGTTTGGCTTAAGGCCTTATGAGAAAGTTGCCAATTCATCCCCAGTGCTGGGATTCAGGGGTGTAGCTGCTGGTGGTTTTGCCACACAACTGAGTCTTTGAACTGAGATGGTTTCATCAGAGCCTGGTCTCAGCCTTTCTCCATTTGGGTTAATGTTGAGTGTGCTGTGGGGTGGCTTTGTGGAGGGAATCAGCAGCAACAGTTTCTTCCAGTCTCAGTAACTCACTCGGCAGGGGCAGTGTCAGGAGTGTGGGGACCCCAGTCCCACATCTGCCACTGCATTTCTGTGTCTGGCTGAACACTGCCTCACAGTCATCCAGCCACAGGCTCTCCCATCAGTCCAGCTGTCTTCATCCTTTACCCCCCGGGAGTGACACACTGACCACCTGTGAGGACACCTCCCAGCAGTGGGGGTGGAGGACCACGCGTCCTCTCTGGGACCCCTTGTGACTGATACCCTATTTGTGAGAAGAGATAGAGAGCTGGGGAAGCCACGGTGAAGGGTGATGTCAGCTGAGCCACTGAGGACCCTAGAAGCTTGATACAATGGAAGAGACCTTGCCTGGAGGTTAAGAGCTGTTTCTTTATCTGCAAATTGAAGGCTACAGCCAGAGAACATCGGCTTTGCAGACACAAGATTCATCCAGAGAACTTGTTACAGGTAGCTTTCCAGCCCCCAGACACTGATGTTCTAATTCAGAAGGTGTACCGATGGGCTTGGGTACTCCATCTTTGTCAAGCATCCCAGGTGATAATGATGAAGGTGGCCCTCCCAGCTTTTACATTCAGGGGCCTTCAGCCTTTGGTTTGCCAGAACATAAGAGCCATCTTGGGAATGTGAGGTGTAGTGGTGGTTCTTACTGTGCTACTAGAGACCAGTAATGTCACATGCCCCAGCTGCTCCCAGACCCTGGCACCGTGGTTTGCGAGGAGTTCTCTGCCCCTTTCTTTCCTCCTGCGGAAAGTATATCATAGTGAGTAAATGCCTTTCTATTCACCCAGATATTTAGGGAAAAAGTGTTGGGCATAATCTTAATTATCTTTTTCTCACAATCCATATCCACTCCTTGGCAAATCTTGCCTTTCGAGTCTGTTGCTTACACAGCAGCCAGTGAGATCTTTTGAAAGCATGTAATTCTCCAGGGTGCATATGATGAGCATTTCCACTTTATAGAAGAGGAGACAGAGAGAGTAAGTGACTCACCCAAGGCCACACAATAAGGTCAGCCACAGGACTGGGACTGGACTCTCAGCACGGTGCTCATCTCACCACCAGGTACCTCCTGTTCTTGCTAGAAAAGGCAGCAAATCGAGGTGAAATATTAAGAACCCAGTGCTGCCATTCTCAAATGTGTGCACTAGAACCTCTGTAGAAGAGACAGTTGGCACAGAGGGGGCCTTTTTATGGTCTTGCATCTCTAATAATCTCTGCCTAGTACAGCATGTGCTTCTAGTTGTATTGCTGTAGAGAAGAACAGTGAGAGGAAGGTGAGGTAAACAGTCATTATAGTAACTAAGCTGGTAACCTCTGATGGGCATAGTTCTGTTCCCAGAGATTCCATCTCCAGTGTTTGAGAGAAGCTTGAATGCCATCAGGAGGAGGAGGACGCTTTGGGAATGGGGTCCTTCCACCTGCCCTCCACCCTCTCCATCTGGTGAGGGATAAAGATTCTGCACTCGATGAGCACATATCTGCACAGGTGATCTTTGGAAACCTGAACTGAGTGAGCAGCAAGTTGCAGGAGGGTGAGGCCACTTGTCCAAAAGGCTAGGCACACCACATTTCTGCAGTCCCACCTGACACTCCTAGAAAGATGAGGTCTATCTCCTGCAGAGGTCATGGCCCTACAGCATTTTCCCTGACACCAGATGGTCCTGTCCTTCCCCTGACCTCTTCCTTCCTTGAATGTGATGTGATGCCTGGAGCTACAGAAACCATCTTGTGACCATGATACTCTAAGCACAAGGAAGAAAACCAGCTTTTGGAGGGTGGTGGAATGGAATGGTAGAAAAGGCCGAGGTCTCTGGCATCACTGAGTGATAAATCGATACCAGCAACACCTACCTCCGGATTACTTGGTATCAGACAACAATAGCCATCTTTTAATTTAAATTATCTGATTGGGTTTCCTGCTAATTGCAGTTGAATGCATTCCTAATTATATGAGCTTCAGAATTGGGCTTTGTTGTTGAATGATGTTCTAACTTTATAACTATGCTTGTTGGAAGCTCTGAGGTCTTTAGGAGGATAGAAGGTGGGGGAAGTTGAGAAGGAAGGGCTTCCAGGAACCCCATCCTGACTGTCAACTGAGAAGTCTCACTTTTATGTTTTTTTATACATTAGAAATGAGGTTCCCAGGTGTTGGTTGTGCCCAGGAAACTTAATGGTAATTAATACTTGCAGAGCTCTTAATCAGTCAAATAACTTTGCTACCATTTGAGTTGGGAAGAATGTTATGTTCCCCATTTTCGAGGAAACAGACTCAGAGAAGTGAAGTGTCTTAGCTAAAGTAACACAGCTTTTGGGTGGCAGTGATGGGGTTCAAATACAAGTTTTCCAATTTCAAATCCTCTGGAGGTGACAGTTCCACCCTTGTGGAGACCCCAAAGATCCTGCATTTAGGGAGCCCCTGGTCAGATAGGAACAAAAGAATCTGAAAGGCAGAGACTCAGGCCCAACTTTTGAGGAGTGCAGGGGCTTCTGAAAGAATTAAAGGACCTAATAAATCCCTGAGAGAGGAAAGGATGTCAAATGAGGAAAGGTATGTGTCTGTGGCAGCCCTACGCAGCCTTATGCAGAACGCGACAGGCAGATGTGAGACAGTAACCTCTGACAGCTGCCTGAATAGGGCAAGCTTGGCCAGTTTCTGAAAGAGGAAAGAAAATAGAGAACAGCATTCTAGGGGTGGAAAGAGGGCTAAGAATAAAGGTTTCTGGCCAATAAGAGTTCTGGAGAAACTCGCCCTTGGCGGGCCACCTGCTCATGTTGCAAAGTTCTGCTACGTTTGGGTCTGTCTGCATCCTCAAAGCTCTTCTCCCTGGTGTGTGGACCGCCCATTCATCTCTAGAGCCAGCCCAGCCTCAGGCTCAGATGGGCGAAGACAAGGACAAGTGCCAAGTCACCTGTGTCCCTCACAGCTGCACAGCTGGCTCCAGCTGGCTGCAGAGGACACTTTGGCGGCGAGTGCAGAGAGCTGAACTCTGAGCTCCCCCATCACTTGGGTGCTCTTCGAAGATGGGACCTCTGCCTCTCCCATCAGAATGGGAGCTCCCTGGGGGCAGGAGCTCTGTCACCCCCGTTAGACTGAAGGCTCTTGAAAGTCAGGGGTTATAATTCTGTCAGATCAGGAGTTCTCTGAAGAGAAGGGCTGCATCTCCTCCATCAGATCAATGGCTCTCTGATCACAGAGATCGTTTTTCTCCCAGCCTTAGAGATAAAGAAATAAGACAAACAGTACCCTCTGTGGGTGGAAGAGGTGGATGTGTTAGTCTGGGCTCTGTACTGTTTCCACCAGACTATGGTTAAGGGACTAGTTACCAGCAGACTGTGTTTTTGCCCAAGTCTTCTTTTCTAAAACAGCCTTAGAAAAATTCAACACTTTTGTCTTACCCTCCTCACACCCACCCCGAGTTTCTTGGTGAGACAGATGGGAACATCACCCTCAGTTTCATGCTCTGATGGGTCTTTAGAGCTCAAAGGAGATTCTCTCTGCCTATTCAGCAGCTCAGGCTACTGCCAGTAGGAATGAAAGCCATGGTTCATGGTCAGCCCAGGTTCTGCCACAGGGTTTCTGGGTAATGTAGTTCCCTACCTTCTTCCTGCTCCTATTGGAAGGAAATGGCTTCAAATCTTAAAGTAGCTTCTGTGAGGGGGATCTCTTCAGAAGAGAAGGGAGAAATAGTATAATTGGAGTTACAGAAACAGTGGTTTTCTTTTTTATAGCTTGACACGGGTTAGAGATTTTCAGAAAGGGCAAGTTGCTTTGATACAGACCTGCAACCTGCAATTGCAATGCTGTTGTTTTTTTTTTTTTTTTGGAGACTTGGTATTGCTCTGTCACCCAGGCTGAAGTACAGTGGTGTGATCAAAGCTCACTGCAGCCTTGACTTTACAGGCTTAAGTGATCCGCCCACCTCAGCCTCCCAAGTAGCTGGGACTACAGGTACATGCCACCATGCCCAGCTATTTTTAAAAAATTTCTTTTGTAGAGACATGGTCACTGTGTTGCCCAAGGTGGTCTTGAACTCCGAGGCTCAAGTGACCCTCCTGCTTTGGTCCCGCAAAGTGCTGGGATTATAGTCGTGAGCCACTGGGCCTGGTTGCAGTGCCGTTTTTGATAAGATCCTGTCCCCTCTCTGCTGATGGAAGTTGCTCTTTCCCCACGGTTAGGCGTGGGGCTGAGGCTGGGTGGGCCAGTGGGATTTGGTAACTGAGAGGTGCTTCTGCTTTCCGTGGAAACCCCGTAGTGGGCACCACAGTGATTTGTTTCCAAGTATTGATCCAGGCTGGTGGTTATTCATTCACACTGAAGCTTTACCAGTCCACAAGGAAATGGGAAAATAAGAAAAATGCAACTTGTTTGTTGTAAAGCTAAACATATATATTTTTAAAGGACTGTCCTTTGGTTCGATTCTTTTTTTCACTTTTTAATATAAAAATGTGATAGAGACATGGGAGAGGGCCCAGCAGGGAACGAGAGGGAAGAGGTTACCCCATGTGGTGGGTCTCAACATGATTGCTTATGTGTTGGGATATTCATAAAGGCAGAGTTCATCAGTGCAGATATAGTGTGAGTTATCTGCACATTCTGAATTGTCTATGCTGAAGTAAGAGAGAGGTAGAGAATCATTCAATACTGGAGGTGAGGCAAAGAAGGAGAATATTTGTTGAGGATGAATTCAGAAAAGATAATTGACTTGGCCAAGGTCACCCTGATAGTTAACATCAGGTCTGGGACTAGAATCTGTGTCTCCTAATGCCTAGCCTGGAGGGTACTGGATTATAGTAATAATGATTATGTTAATAGTGGATATCCATTGAGCTCACACTAAGTACTTCACAAGCAGTATCTCTCTCGTCTCACGGCAGCCCGGTGAGTAGGCTCAGGAGTTAGACTATTTACGGACGGATGATTCAAAGATGACTTCAGTTCAATTCAAGACACATTCACTGAGCTCCCATTAGGTCCCATTCCAGGTGCTGTACTAGGGCCAGGAAATGGGAACATTAATAAGAGGGGGTTTCTGCCCTGAACCAACTCAGTGGGGAAACATGTGCAATAAAATGATTTCAGTGAAATGTGCTGAGTCTTATGAGCAATTTTTATATAGGAGTACATTGGGGCAGGTGGCTGGATTTCAGAGGAGGGGGAATTTGAAGAGAGAGTGGCTTGTGGTAGGCTTCCTGGAGAAGCTGATCCATGTCTTCCACAGGGAGGGGAGCCTGCCAGGTGAGGAAGGGTGAGGTGGAGATGGGAGGTACTTTGGGCAGAAGGCCTGGTAAAGGCCTCAGGCTTGACAACAGCATGGTGTGCTGTTGCGGGGGAGGTGGAAGGTAGTGAGAGAGGTGTGAAGAAGTTACACGTGTGGTGCCATCCACTGGAAGTTTTTAAATTGGAAGTGGTATGATACCATTTATAAATTATAATGGGCTCTGTGGGAGCTAAATAATAAGTAGAAGGAAGGGGCTTTCCAGTTCTAGACCAGAAGTGGTGAGATTTGAGCTGGGATCATGGTGGTGAAGAAGAGGGATGGGTTCAGCAATATTTGGGAAAGGAGTGACAGGACCAGGGGACTAACTGGGTGTCAGGGCTAGAGGGACGGAGGTGGTGTTGGAGAGCGGGAGATTCCTCATTTGGATAGCCAGATGGGTGGTGAACTGAACTGAGATGGGGACTCTGTAGGAGGTCCAGTGGGGTGTGTAGATTTCAGGCTCAGGGTGGGGCAAGCTGAATCTCAGTGGCTAACGGCACTGTCACCTATCACCTTCTCCCTCTGATTTATGGAAAGCTCAACTCCGCCTCCATCTCTACAGTGAAGTGTGTGGGTGACAGAAGGGGCAGATGGCTGGCCATGTCTCATGGGACTTGGTGAGCCCATAAACAGTATAGTGCATGAGGTATTACCTGAGACTTGGGTATTTAGGAAAAAATGAAAAGGTGTGCCCTGCCCCCGCCCTAAACCACTGGCCCAAAGGACAGTGAAAGGACATATGACCTCCCTCTTCCTGTGTGCACAGAACCTCATTAAGGGCCCTTCAAAGACGACATGTTTCCTGGACTCTTTTCCCACATTTCTGCCTGGGAGACAGCATAGAAGTGCCTCATCTCACAACTGGGTCATCATTTTGGGGTCATTTTCACTCTCCTGTGATGACTCAGATAGAATGATGCTTTAAATAATTATCATTACACGTCATTCATTTGTTCTCTCCTGCAAACACCTTGCTCATTGTCCTTGGTGCTGTGCTAGACTCAAGACAGATTCCTAAGACAGACCTTGCCCTCAAGGAGCTCACATATGCTCAGGGGAGACAGGCAACTCATGGCCTCTCAGATAAGGTGAGCAATGCTTCTGTAGAGGAACTTTTGGATCTGCACCCCTTGGGTGTTCTTTGTGTGGAGGAGCCTCGGGGGTTGCTTAAGAGCACAGACTCTGGAACTGCATGGCTTTGGTTGAATCCTTGCTCCTCTCCATTTATGAGCTGCATGACTATAGGCAAGTTACTTAACCCCTCTGGGCCTCCATTTTCTATCTATGAAATGAAGATAATGATGGCCCTCATCTCCTTGGGTTGTTGTGAGAATTAAACAAGGTAATACTTGAAAAGTGCCTGGCACAGAGTAAGCATTCCTCAGTGTTAGCTCTTACTACTTTTATCATCCTCCTCATCTTCATCACAAACTCAGGAGTCTTCAGAGGAGGAGTTGGCACAGAGGAGAGGTTTCATAAGGCATGTGATATTTGAATTGGGCAGGAAAGGTGACATTTTGCCAAGGAACAGAAGGGAAACTGGACCACTGTCCCTGTTAATAACCAGAAACGTGTTAGAAGCATGAGGTGAGATGATTGGGCTTCCAGCTCCCCAAAGCAAAGGCCTCTAGACAGATGGAACCAGAGCCATGAGGTCCCCCCACCCAATGTCATCTACTTGAGAGCCACTCCTCTGCCTGCCATTGATGAGCTGTGGCCTTAGCCTCACCCTGGTGCGGCACCGTGGTGATGGCTCTGCTCTGGGGGACAGGGCACAGATGTCACTGCGAGAGAGAGAGGGTTTTGGAAACTTGGTTTCCAGGTCTGACTGGGCCACTCATGCCTAGCCATGTAACCCTACCAAGCCTCTCTGAGCCTTGGTTCCCCTCTTTTGTAACATGAGGACAATAGCAGCTACTTCAGAGGCTTATTATAGTGATTTAATGTCACAATGAATAAAAGTGCCTAGCATTGGGCCTGGTGCCTAGGACTTTCTCAGTAAGGATAAGTGTTGGTTGTTATTATATACCCAGCAGCACTGGTTTTGAGTTCCCCCTCATCCCACCCATCCGCAATCCACACTGTTGAGAGCTCCCTCTGTCCTAGCCTTTTCTCATCATATCATGTGAAGATCTGGGACTCCAAGAGATTTCTGGCTGGTTCAGGGAAGAAGTTTCTTCCAGCCCTTGCACCAATCCAGATTCCTCTTCCATTTAATCCTCTTATTTTCTTGAGGTATGTGGTGACCTGCCCTTTACTGTTTAGGGTGTCTCATTATCCAAATGGAGTCAAAAGAGTGCGCAGACTGGAATCTTTGAAGTTTTTCTTGGAGACAGAGGGATGACAAAATGACCCCAAGGTGCCCAGGCCCTGAGCCTTTGCCTAAGTGTCTTGGTGCCCTCCTCTCTTGCCTGCTGGCTTTTAGCCTGGACCTAGAAACAGATTCTGCTGCATAAGCTGAGAAAGCCACTGCTGTGTATTGCCCTCATGTTTATTTCTAATCAGCTTCTGGTGCCGGGGAGGCAGTGGCTGGATGCTCTGCATCCCTGCAGTCCGTCTCCCGCTGCTGCACAGATCCTCCGAGCTGATTGAAATGTGATGTGTGGGCTTAGGAAGGAGAGAGGTAAAGCAGTAACTCAGACCACAGCAGTTGTCCTGGTTCATTGCCTATGCTTCCCTCCTTCCACCGGGCACCCTGTCCCCTCCCATGCTAGGCTGCCAAACTAGGCATCACCCTTCCACCCAGCCTATACTTGTGAACAAAGTCAAGTATCTTCTTTTCTTCACTTTCTCACCTCACCCCAGCAAAGCTGGGTTGCAGGGAAGCAGCTAGGGGCTCAGAACACTGGGAAGGGGAAATGGTGCAAAGGCCTTCCTTCTCATGAAGCTGTCTCCAGATTCACATCCCATGATGCCAGGAGGAAGCTCCCTGTGGGAACCACAGCCAAAGCTCCAGCTAGAATTCTGTCAGGCAGCTTTGTGCAGATCCTTGTGCCTTGTAACTCTCTTTCTCTTCTGGTCAGGAGGCCTAGCTGAGGCCCCTACCCAGGAGATATGTCATGGAAATGGGAAGCCTGTGTGGGCAGAGACCTTTGGATGGTTTACCCATATTACTTGTACTTAATAAAATAATGGAAAGGGGGAATCTATAAGGTAAGGATAAAACAGCGAAGGTTATTTTCTTGGAGAAGGGAGGTTTAAAAGACTGCGAAAATCAAAGTAGACTTGGACAGTTGGATGAATAGGCAAGACACTTAGCTACAAAGTTTATTCATTCATTCAATCACTCACTCACTCACTCACTCACTGACTCACTCATTCACTCATTCAAGTGTTCATTGGATACTTACTGTGTCCAGGTAGTTTAGGAGTACAATGGGGTATCATGGTAAGCCAGCAGACATGGCCTTTGCCCTCATGAAACACTCAGATCAGAAGGGAGTAGACACAAGCAAACCAGCCCTTACAATTCAGGATGAATAGGGATGCCTTAGGGGAAGGACAGGGAGCTGATGATAGAGAAGGCCTATGTCTGTTAGGAAAAACCAGGAAAACAAAAATCACGTAGTGTATTTATAACTGAAGTGACTTACTGCTGGAAACTGGCTCACAGGTGATGGAAGGGGCTGATTGACTTAGAAAGTAACAACTCCAGGAAGCAGTTACCATACCTCAGCTAGAGCCACAAGGGCAGGAGGCAGTGTAATGAGATCATAGAGTCCCCTAGTGGAACGTAGAGCCACAGTGATTGTGTCCAGTGGGAGCCTGGATGAGATGCTGCTGCTGATATCCCCTGAGGCAGAGAAAGAGTAAAGAAATATCCTCTCTTTCCCCTTTCTCCTGCCACCGCCTCTTGTCTGCCAGTGCCTCCCACTGGCTGAACCCAGCCAGGAGCCCTGTGACAGAGGAGGCTGGGAATTGCCACCTACAGGGGTCAGCCTGGCCTTCCCCACCCCCAACAACACAGAGCAGACCAGGGAGGGTGCAAAATGAATCTGAGGGCCAAGAGGCTCAATCTAGACTTGGGCCCAGGGGATGGAGGGGGGTAGGAATGGTGGGGAGATGGGTGCTGGTGCTTAAGAGAGTGTGTTTGCTGGAGGAAGTGGGAAGAGCTGTTTTATGAAGCATGAAGAATGAACGCCGGGGTTCAGGGGAAATGGGATGAGAGAGAAGGCTTGGAGGGAAGTAGGAGGAACATCATGAGGGTGCTTGAAAGCAAGTCAGGAAGATTGGACATTAATGCAAAAGCTATAGGGAGCCACTGATTGTCATTAAGCAGTGAGGTGATCAGATCTGGGTTTCAGGAAGACCATTCCAGCTGCAAGGATGGATATGGGCAAGGGAGGAAGGAACATTAAAGGCAACAGATGAATAAGGAGACCACTGCAGTAATCTCCGCAAGTGAGGATGATGGAGGTAGAGGGACTGGGAGAGGTGCATGGGTTTGAGGAGTATTTAGGAGGGAGAGTTGGTGAGTGATTGGTTAAGGAGGGGGTAGGGGAGGGAGCAAGGATGATTCCCATGACTGTGGCTTGGACAACTGAGCCAATGAAAACACTTTTTGATAAGACAGAAAGCACACAGTGAAGAGCATTTGGAGGGGACGCGTGTCGATCCAAGTGTGAGGTGCTCGTGAGACATTCTTGGCAGCAATATAACTGTTTTTTTTTTTTCCCTAGACATGCCTGTGTTTATCTACAGAGTCTCCATGAGAAAGCCTTCCATGTCAGCTCAGGACTCCAAGAGCATGCCTTCTACAGGCTAGGCCAAGCATGTTTTCTTCCTCAGGTGTCATGTTCTTCTTCTGTCCCTTCCCATTTTAACCCCCTGTCCAACCTCAGCCTTTGCTGTGACCCCTGGCCTCTAAGGAAGCAGGATTCAGGCTGTTTCTTCCCAATCTCATTTCTCATCCAGACTGAGTCATACCCAGACCCAGCAGCTCTACTTTTAATCTCCTGTGTGAGCTGGGATGCTGAAAGGCTTGGAAAATGCCCTTTTCTTACTTTGTCTCTCATCAATCATTGTGTAGCAATTTGCTCTAATCTGTGCAAGCCAGAATCACATAGCATAGACTAAGAGTGGGCAAGAGTCCACACATGGAACAACTGCACACATGCAGTGAGGAGGCACCGCGTCACAGATGGGGAGAAGCTAAAGCAGGATGCTTTTCTTCTCTGAGCCTATTTTTTTTTTTTTTTTCACTTTTCAAATGTGTATACTAGACTCAGCAACCTGATAGTCCCTCTCTAATTTTTTGTAGTTTGTAGAACCTGGTTTTGTCCTGGAAGCAATGAGCTCAGCCTCACAACATGAGCCACGACTGACTGTGGCAATACCACTCTCTTTTTACCAGTGGGTGACTTACCGATAGTTGTGGACATGTAACTCAGTTTTAGCAGAAGGGGCATGTATTAGTTTTCTAGGGACGCCATAACAAAGTAGCACAACCTGGGTGACTTAAAACAACAGAAATTTATTCTCTCAGGTCTAGAGGCTGGAAGTGTATAAAAGGTGTCTGTGAGGCCATACTTTCTTGGAGGCTTTAGGGGATAATATGTCCTCTCTTTCTCTTAGCTTCTGGTGTCTCTGGCAATCCTTGGCAGTTCTTGGCTTGCTGCTGCAGAACTCCAGCCTCTGCCTCTTTGTCACGTGGTGTTCTCCCTGTGTTTCTCCATCTTCACATGGCCGTCTCCCCTCTGTGTCACTCTCTTTTTCTTATAAGGACACCAGTCATATTGGATTAGGGGCCCACCCTACTCCAGTATGGCTTCCTCTTAACTCCTCATTATATCTGTGATGAATGATCCTATATCCAAATAACATCACATTGTAAGGCACTTCCACATTTCCTTTTGGGGGACACAATGCCACGCATAATAGAACATAAGAGTGTTTGGGAAAAGCTTTCCTCCCTGTTAAGGAGAATCATCAAAAAGGGCCCACCACTCTGCCTCCTATGTTTGCCCCATGGTATGAGGATCTGATGCTGAGAGGTGGCTCTCACTGTGGTTGGCAGCAAAGGACGATGGAAAAGTAACACTGCTGAACCATTACCTCAAAACTACAACTTCCTATCTCTGTACTGTTTATTAAGTGGGATAAATGTGCAGAAGTCACCTTTTATTCGGGATTCTATTACTGTCTTAGTTCATTTTTGCTGATATAACAAAATACGCTGAGGCTCAGTAATTTATAAAGAACAGACATTTATTTTTCTCAGAATTCGGGAGGAATTCTGTGGGAAGTCCACAATCAAGGCACTGGCAGGTGTGGGTGTCTGGTGAGGACTGCTCTCTGCTTCGAAGATGGCACTTTTTTTGCTATCTCCTCTGGAGGGGAAGGACACTGGTCTTCTCATGGCAGAAGGGACAGAAAGGGTGAAAATGCATGAACTTGCTCCATCAAGCTCTTGTATAAATATACCTAATCCCATTCATAAGGGTAGAGACCTTGTAATTGAATCATCTCCTAAAGGCCACACCTCTTAATACTGTTGCACTGGGGATAACGTTTTAACATAAGTTTTGGAGAGAACAGCATCATTTCAACCATAGCAGTTACTCATGGTCAAACACATCATAACTCATCTAGTGATCCCCAATTTCCCTGCTCAGTTTAGGGACATGTAAGAACCACAGAATTTAAGAGCTGAATGAGATATTGAGAGTCATATAATCCAAATTCTTTACTAAATGAATGAAGAAACTGAGGTTCAAGAGGGGAAGGGACTCACTTAGGGCCACAGCACAGATTAGGGTCACAGGCTGGACCCACACTAGGCTCTCCAAACTTCTAATCTCCCGTCATGTTTTTCTGACTTCCTGTACTCTTCCTGTAAGGAACAGAGGGTGCTATTTGAAAGGCAGGGCTGACTGGGTGGGCTGCTACTGAGCCATCAGAGGGAAGGAAATGAGTGGTGGGACGGGAGATAAGGAGAATTACAAGCGGAGTGTGCAGGAGCTTGCCATGCTGCAGAGCCGTGTTCAGCCTCAGGGACATACATTTATTCTAATCACATGCTCTATGCAGGACTTGCTGCTCTGAATTATGCACCTCGAAAGGGCCTTTCATCTCGCCGAGGGTTTGATGCCAGCCTCCCTGGCCGCCTATGCTGGCCTGTGATTTAGCCTCCAGAGCAATTCAGGGCAAGGAGGTAGGAGGAAGGTAAATGGAAACACCTGGGACCTTCCCTTTCCTGAGGACTCTGCCTGCCCTACTTCCTTCCTTCCACCAGTGCTGGTATGGTGGGGCAGCATGGCTAGTGGAGAGGAAGGCAGAGATTCACCTTTCCCCTCCATGAAGAAGGGACTCAGATAATTGTGTACCTGACAGCTTTCTAAGAGTGTAGAGAAACCTAACTTCATGAGCTTAATTGA
The DNA here is from genome assembly GCF_000951045.1 of Mandrillus leucophaeus. Lineage (NCBI taxonomy): Eukaryota > Metazoa > Chordata > Mammalia > Primates > Cercopithecidae > Mandrillus > Mandrillus leucophaeus. Next base: position 8,218,577 of record NW_012103142.1, on the reverse strand, counting down.
ATTAAGATCTAGTAAATATATATATATTTTTAAACCTAGAACTCTAGAGTGCTGGATAAAAGGCACCAGAGGCACCTCCTAGTCTAGGCTGCTCATTTTATAGCAGTGGAAACCAAGGCCCCAGGAGGGTTTGAAAAGATGTACCCTAGAGGCAGAAGTAGAATCAGAACGCCAAACATCAGAACCCTAAACATCAACGTCTCCACCTTGCCCATCTTCATCTAAAGCAGAGCTGCCTCTTGGATGTTTGAGCCCTGTGGCCAGCAGCTTCTGACACAGGCCTCTAATTTCACCTCCTGGTATCCATGCCCTTGTATAAACCCCTCCCTTAAGTGTGAGCAGAACCTAGAGAATGGCTTGCTTATAACTAATAGAATATGACAAAAGTGATGGGGTGTTAATTCCATGATTTGGTTACAAAATAATTATGACTTTCTTCTTGTTTGCATTTTCTCACTCTTCCTGGGTCTTGATGAACTTGCTATGATGAAGTGAGCTATAAGGGCCCATATGGGAAGAAACCGAGGGCCACCAGCAGGCAATGGCCAGCAAGGAGCTGAGGCCCTCAGTCCGACAGCCATGAAAAAACAGAATCCTGCCAATAACCACAGAGTGAACTTGGAATCAGGTCTTTTCTCAATTGAGCCTTCCGATGAGACCACAGCCCTGGCTAACATCTTGATTACATACTTGTGAGAGACCATGAGCAGAAGACCGGGTTAAGCTGGGCCTGCATTCCTGACTCACAAGAACTGTAGGAAAATAAATGTGTGTTGTTTTAAGCTGCTGAATGTTGTTATGTAGCAGTAATAGCAATATCCAATTTTAGGATAATATTTAGGATGCCTACCACATTCTAGTTTCAGATATGAAAATAAATGGTTACTATGGATTTACAGGAGTTTGTAGTTTGATGAGCTAAGATATAGCATGTGAAATGGTAATAACTAACATTTTCCTGAGTGTTTCCTCTGTTCCAGAATGGTGCTAAACTTTTAGCTGTACTACATATATTTTTAATTTTCTTAATCCATTCACAACAACCCTGTGAGGCCTCTTATTATCTCCACTTTACAGGTGAGAAGACAGAGGTGCAGAGAGATGAATAACCTGCCCAGGTTCAAATAGTTAGCAAGTGGTAAAGGGACTTGAACCCAGGTAGTCTGGCTTCAGAGGGAAACAAGATCGCATTCATTTATTTAAAAGGCACTTAAGTGTTTCCTATGTGCTTGCTATTGTTAGTTTCTGGGCATATAAAGATATACACCTGTTCTGAAGGGGTTAGTGGCTCTGCCTTTTGCTAAAAATAACCTTGTGCAAGATACTTAAACTTGGTTTTCTCATATGTAAAGGGAATATGGGGGACTATAACCCACATATGATTGTAATGAGATAAAATGAGTTAATGTTTATAAAGAACATGTAATAGTGCCTGCTACATAGTAAATGTTATATGTCTGTTAAATAAAAATAAATAAGTGGCAATGTCAGCAGAAAGTTACAAGAGCCTGTGGAAACTGCAGGGACCCCATATGTTCAGGGTGCAATGGGAGCTCAGGGGAAATAACGTCCTTTACCTCCCATCTTTTGTGCATGTCTTTTTAAGTCCTGGGCTAAGTGATGGGCTTTCCATGCAACCTGTGGCTTTTTGAAATATTTCTTATTCCTTAAGATAATTAAGATAATTAGTAGTTCTAAGGTCATCCTTCTCCTGTGGAAATGCCCAATTCTTTTTACTGGTGTACAATTTTTTAGCCTAAGCTTCTCAGGATAAAGAACTTTTGAAAACAACCTCTTCAAAGTTCCCAGGTCCACTTGCATCTCCTCTAGCTCTCCATTTTGGCCATATGCAAATGCTCAGAAGTCACAGAGCTCACTCCCTAGGTGCCTATCCCTCCCACCTTTCTGATACATTCATCTCTTTTGGTGAGAACAACAGTACCTCTTGCTACTTTGCCCCAAATTCAGGAGATTAAATTATTATCAGTAGAAGAAATGTAAAGACTGAAAATGCTTAATGAACTACAAGTGCCAAAATACCCCACAGATAATGAGAACTGTTGATGGAAGGTTGAGGGGATCAGTGCGGAAAGATTTGGTTGAATACTTCAAGGAGGGGCTGAGGTTTCAGCCAGGCATTAAAGAGTAGTGGGGATAGGGAGAATGGAGAGGACAGGGGATTGCCATGTAGGGAGCAGCAAGCATAGCACGAGTGGCATGAAGAGGCTCGTAGATGTTACTAGTGTTTATCTATACCCAGCTTTTCTCTATTTTGGGGCACTTGAGAGAAGTACTTCCCCACTCCCACACTTGCTATCATGTGGGGTGATATGACTACATGTGGCCAACAGGTTGCAGTTGGAAGTGATGTGTGTCACCTACAGGCTGAAGCGTTTGATTGGCAGTGCAAGTGTCTTCAGTGCTTTTTTCTCCAGTCATGACCACCATGGAAGTGTGGGTTGAGAGGAAGGATCAAGGACATTGAGCCATCATGTGGAGAACAGCTGCCTTGGAAAGTTGCTGGACCCACAGTGGATGTTGGGTGAGTGATAAATCAATCTTTGTCTTTAAGCCACTGAAATCTTGGTGGTTCTTGTTCTTGTAGATTACCTAGCCTTCCCTGATGTCTATGGAAAAATGTGTGTTGAGTATTGGGATGTGAAGTTGGATTAGCTAAGGAGTAGCAGAGGCAGCCTCATGTGGGACAAAAGAATCATCTGAAGGTACTTCAAACCACCACAAAAAATCAAATTCAGTTGTGTAGGGTTCAGGCATGAATATTTTTTAAGTTGTTTAGGTGATCTCAAAATGCCACCAGGTTTAAGAGCCATAGACATACCTATTTTTACTCTTTAACTAGTTTATTTTTTAAGCCCTATTTTTAAAGCTGAAAAAGGAGAATATTGTAGGACTGATAGGGCCTGTAATGGCCTGAACGTGTCCCTCCCAAATTCATATATTGAAACCTAATCCCCAATATCATAGTATTAAGAGGGTTTTCTTTAGGGGACGATTAGATCAGAAGGGCTCTGCCCTCATGAATGGGATGAGTGCCCTCACAAAAAAGGCCCGAGGGAGCTTGTTTACCCCTTCCAACCATGTGAGGACAGGTAGAAGATGCCATCTGTGGAGTGGAGAGTCAGCCCTCACCACACTGAATCTGCTCACACTTTGATCTTGGACTACCTGGCCTCTAGATCTATGAGCAATAAATTTCTCTTGTTTATAAACTAACTATCCAATATTAGGTATTTTGTTATAGTAACACAAAAGGACTAAGACAGGGTCCAAAGCGAACATTTCACATGATGTATGTGAAAGAGCTTTGTAAACTGTAAAGGGCTGAACAAAAGAAAAGCAATTTGCTTCTTGATGATATTAAAAGCCCAGATTGTCAGGAGGTTTTACTTGACCCAGTGGATTTTTTACTTTGAGAATGTCTGTGGCTCAGGTTTCTAGGCTGGAGTCAGCTTCTCCAGATGCTGCTCTGTCATGCTCGGGTAGGACCAGCCATGAGATTCTCATGAACCTCTCTCACTAGGACTGTGGCAACAGCACCCAGCTGGTCTCCCTCCTCTGATGCTGCTTTGATATATTATCCACTGATTGGTTAATTGTCCTCCAGGTAGCAAAGACTTGACAGCATCTTCCTTTCATGAACGAACATATTCATTTTAATTTTAATCACAGTTATATATATATTTAAATCAAATAGTTTTAGAATATACAACCTTCCCATCCAGAATTCTCCTCCTCAGGAGCAACCCTTCCACTCTTTAGCTCCTTCCTCTGGTATTCATTTCCATGTTATTGGCTCTTTCTTGATTTTTTACTTTCTGACCTTATCTGATGATTGCCTACCATGGCATTTGAGCTTTTAGCATTCTTGTATCAGTCCTCCTATCATGCCCCTGACAACATAATTGTGCCTTCCAAGAGTCTCCCGATATGGCTTTATCACAATTTTTGTGATAAAAAAATTAGTATTTAACGTTCACTTTAGCATTTACGATTATATAAATATTGTTTAGAAAAGAGCCATAGATGATAACATCTTCTTTTTTGGACTAGTTTTAATTCCATAGAGTTAATAATTATCTCTATTTTGTTTATGTCTTCCTTTACTGACATTTTAGACTTTTGAGAGAGATCAGAGCTAAAAAAACAAATGTGTTCCATTTGCCACGTTCAGTTGAAAACTATAGCATCATTTTCCATCATTTTCCACTATGTGAAAGTGTAATACTTAGAAATGAGTCCTTTAGATTTTCCCTGAAACTTTAAAAGGAGTATTCTAGATGTCTTTTCCAGCTTTTCACCCTTCTCTTCTATCTAAGGTTAGATAGAAATATAATCTAAGATTTATAAAAGTCTTGTATGAGATTAATAGAAATCTTTTCTCTGTTGCACACAGAAAAATGCATCTTCAGAGTCTGGGGGAATAGATTCTGTGTTTCTTTCTTTAGAATAGGAGCCTCCTGAGGGAAGGAATTTTATCTCTTAACAGACTGGGAATCCCTGAGGTTGGGAGAGTGTGTCCTCTTCAGACTGGGGCTCCCTGAGGATGAGACTGTGTCTCCCCTCAGACTGGGGCTCCCTGAGGATGGGGCTGTGTCTCCCTCAGACTGGGGCTCCCTGAGGGTGGGGCTGTGTCTCCCCTCAGACTGGGACTCCCTGAGGACGGGGCTGTGTCTCCCTCAGTCTGGGGCTCCCTGAGGATGGGGCTGCGTCTCCCCTCAGACTGGGGCTCCCTGAGGACGGGGCTGCGTCTCCCTCAGACTAGGGTTCCCTGAGGACGGGGCTGCGTCTCCCTCAGACTGGGGTTCCCTGAGGACGGGGCTGCATCTCCCTATAGCAGCCCAAGGGCTTCACCTTGCCCAGATAGAACCAATT